>NC_058088.1:5825524-6200146 GCF_014858855.1 Bufo gargarizans
TTTTGTGAGATACTCTCTTTATTGTATTGTAATGGCTCCCCCTGGTGTTTGATCTATATGGTAATGTGCATGTCCACCTACTGAGGTGGTCACACATGCTCAGTTCCATCCTCAAACTGTCTCCAGCCCTATCTACTCTTAGAAGCCGTGACAGTTACAGGGAGAGAGCTTAGGCAGAAAGCCTCCCCCGCCCGCTGAAAAAGGCACAAAACTAAGCCGCAGTAGAAAGGGCATGTCTTGTGAGCTGTGATAGGGAGAGAGCTGTGACAGAAAGGACACCCCCCTGACTCTTATAGGGAGAGAGCTGTGACAGAAAGGACACCCCCCTGACTCTTATAGGGAGAGAGCTGTGGCAGAAAGGACACCCCCCTGACTCTTATAGGGAGAGAGCTGTGACAGAAAGGACACCCCCCTGACTCTTATAGAAAGAGAGCTTTGGTAGAAAGGACACCCCCTGACTCTTATAGGGAGAGAGCTGTGGCAGAAAGGACACCCCCTGACTCTTATAGAGAGAGAGCTGCAGCAGAAAGGACACCCCCCTGACTCTTATAGAGAGAGAGAGCTGCAGCAGAAAGGACACCCCCCGCCTCTTATAGAGAGAGAGAGAGAGAGCTGCAGCAGAAAGGACACCCCGTGACTCTTATAGGGAGAGAGCTGTGGCAGAAAGGACACCCCCCTGACTCTTATAGAGAGAGAGAGCTGCAGCAGAAAGGACACCCCCCTGACTCTTATAGGGAGAGAGCTGCAGCAGAAAGGACACCACCTGACTCTTATAGGGAGAGAGCTGCAGCAGAAAGAACACACAACCCTGAGTAAGGCACAAAACTAAGTTGTAGTAGAAAGGACATGTCTCTTGAGCTGTGGGAGAGAGAGAGCTGTAGCAGAAAGGACACATCCCCTGAGAAAGAAACCTCCTGAGCTGTAGCAGAAAGGATATACCCCCTGGGTTATCAGCCTGAAGAGAATCTAGCAGAGAAATTAGAACAATGAATGGGGAGATCTCCGGACCGATGTGAGGTTATGGCTCATGCACATGTCCGTTGTCGGCTGGCGCCCCTATTGCGGCCTGGGAACAGTGGGTCTGCTGCTGTATATATGGACACCGGCCGTTTGTGCACCGCATCACGGATGTGGACCATTCACTCAGAGGGCACTACGGAGTGCTTCCGTGGGTTTTCTGTCCGTGCCTCCGCATGCACTCCTCTTTTGCGGTGCGGACGGTCTAATGCGGATCGTGGACCCCGTTCAAGTGAATGGGTCCTACGTCCGCATATGGCGGTTCTGCGATTCATACGTTTGTCTGCATGAGCCCTTAAAAACGCGATTGTCACATCCTATATGATGTCTGAGTTTTTTTTTTCCATCAGTCACGGGATAGCCTCTTTAATCCAAGCAGCACACTCGAGCACCGGAGGGAACAGTATTGTGCTGTCTGAAGCAGTTACATAAGCCGCGTCATCCTAGTATCTGTCGTCAAGACATCTGAAGCCAGACATAAGGTAAGGCATTATAATGTATTACTGCATTATACCCATTTCTGTAACATTATAGATAATGCTCGCTCCGGTAACAGTCGAATTTAAGTTTTCAGAAGTATTCAGAAAATCAATCAAGTTGTTCATTGCCCGCCGCCGGCAGTGGACTCATTGCTCATAGCATGCGGCTCCTGTAGTCCATCATTCCAAGCCATTGACTTCAAGCAATTCACAATTCGCCATGTTACCAGCAATGGAGATCATTCCAATCTGTTTACATGTTTTTAAATCGGACATTAAAGTTCTGACTGTCTCTATTTCTTATTCTAGTGGAAGTTCAACCAGATAGAAAGTTGTGGTGGGTCCAGCGTCTCATACAAGAAGCTCCTGAGAAAATAATGTCATTTATTTCATTTAAAGACCCCTTGTCCGCTCTCCTGAAACGTCTGTTTTAAAAAAAAAAATTGCATTCCTTATAAGATATTAAAAACTTTTTAACTATGTTTATGGCCACACGGAGCAGCCGTTATCCGGTCAAGAACCATATGGCCAATATTGTACTGTCGGTCTCCATTGTTAATGGCCGCGCGGCATCGAAGGTACAATATACGGTAGTAATACAATTGGCCAACAGGTGGCAGCATCACAAGTGCTCTTAGGATTTATATTACGGTATACTGAAATATCGGCTCACTTGCAATTAGAGATGAGTGAAGTTTTGAGAAAACTCAATTCGCCAGCTTCACCGAAGTTAATTCACGAATCGCCATAAATCAGGTATACCCAGGCCAATCTGCCTTCAAATCCAGCATAAAAACACTGATTTCAGATGGAATTGGAGCAAATGGATATCAATATAATGACATCCATCCTCCATTATAGTGTAGGTTAAAAAAACGGAAACGTTAGTGGATATGTCGGACGGAAGGCTGAAAACCAGCGAAACTCTGGTGTGAACCCACCCTAAGGCATATTCTTCCCACTTGGAGGCCCAATCTCAGTGTGAAGGCTTGAACTGGGAACTTATAGTGGCCCTGGAAAAAAACTAAAAGTGGCCCCATGTTGTAGGCTGGTCCAAAAAGACAGAAGGCAGGGCCAACACAAATAGATAGGGACAACAGAAGTATGCCGGGCCTGCAATACCACAGTGCAGCACAAAATACCGCCTGAACCAAATACGACCATGCTTCACAAAATACTGCACCACAGTATTCATTGTATTGAGGGCAGAGATACAGCTGAGTTCAGGAGGGCACCTGCGGCAGCTGGCATATTAAATGCTGAGAGCATCAGATCATTATATACCCGTCTGACAGCTGTGAGGACAGCTCAGGCGGCCCCATGGGCATCGGTCCACTGGGAAATTTCCCTATAAGGTCTATGGCCAATCCGCCCCTGCTTGGAAGTTACAGCTGCGTAACACAGTGTTGGCAAGTGTCTAATACATTTCATAAAAAGTAGCATAAAGTAGTGGCCCCATGACAGAGAGGTGAGGGTGGAAGCAGCAGTGGCAGTAGAGGCCCCATGGCAGAGTGGGGAGAGGAGACAGCAGAAGTGGCATACAGCACAAGATGGCGGCAGATCACAGTAGTAGCAGGGCCCTGTGGCATGCATATCCTTTTGTAACATGTACCTATCAGTAGACCAAGAAGCCCCATTGAAAGAATGGTAGTAACGGTATCAGGTGGGTGGCATGAGACGGGTGGCATTACAATATTGGAATATTCTGGAGTTGCAGCACACTACAGCAGGGCCGGACTGGGACAAAAATAGGCCCGGGCATTTTTGACTGAGCAGCCCAATCACATGACCCACAACAGGCCCCCACCCCCTTGCAGTCTAGGGGCGGAGCCAAAACTGGAAGCACAATTGAGAGGCAGGGCCAGCCACCAGTAAGATAGGAAGGCTTCAGCCAACACACAAGCTTCTTTGGGGGTCCCCAGGTGACATTAGGGGTCTTAGTACGATCCGGCCACCTAATCCGGCAGAAAATGCAAGGAATCGACTGGACACAAAGCACAGCATGCAGCGGTTTATGTCCCACTGATTCTCTGCATTTTTCCCAGATTGTGGCCGGATCTCTGCCGTACCCTATTATAGTTAATGGGGCCGGCGGGCATTCCGTCAGCATCCAGCAGTGCCGGATCCAGTGAATTCTCAGCTGGAACAGCCGCCAGGATCACTATCGCAGATGTGAAAGTAGCCTCATACAGCGCCCCATACCTCTTATATCCAGTGACGTCTCCTCTGATGTAGATGTTCTCTTTCTTCATCTTCTCCATTCAGACCAGACCGCCATAATCATTTCTTTCAGCCATCTCACGTCTCTGCAGAGTTTGACAGACATCTTAGTTTCCTACTTTTCCATCATCCTCCAATTAACATCCCATCATGCACCCCCAATACTGAGAAGCTGTGCTCCCCAAAACTATACTGCAAAAAGAACTGTGCTAAGCTGATGCTGTGCCAGGGTGCCCCCAAAGTAATGGTGCTCCCAAAGTCAGCAATGTGTCCCACAAGTAATAATGCTCCCATAGTCCCCCAGTTGTAATAAAGCCCACCATAATGCCCCGATAGTAATAATTATCTTTATAATGTGTGACAGTAGAACCCCCCCCCCCCCCTTATAATGTGCACTAGTACAAAAAATGCCCTGTCGTGTGGCAGTAAAAAAAGAAACACCTCCTCTTAGTGCCCCCAGTAGAGCCAATGTCCCCAGAGTGCCCTCATGTGTTCCAATGACCTGCACTGTGTGCCACTACAAAAAACACTTAGTGCCACCAGTTGAGCTTAGGTGCCCATAGTGACCTTATAATTTGTGCCAGTATAAAATACTCCTATAGAGTCCCCCCAGAAGATGCCCCCATAGTGCTCCTTCCCCGTCTCCATAGTGCCCTCCATAATGTGGCACTATAAAATGCCCCTATAGACTGCCCCACATAGATACCCCCATTATGCTCCTTTCCTCCCTTCCCCATAGTGGCATCAAAATGGGTGCCAGTATTAAATGCCCCTATATAATGCCCTCATAGTGCTCTTGTCCCCCACTTCTCCATAGTGCCCACCTATAATGGGTGCCAGTATATAGGGCCCCCAGTAGATGCCCCCATAGTGCAGTCATACACACACTCTCCACATACATGGACGCAGTCATACACGCACTCTCCACATACATGGACACAGTCATACACACACTCTCCACATACATGGACGCAGTCATACACGCACTCTCCACATACATAGACGCAGTCATACACGCACTCTCCACATACATGGACGCAGTCTCCACATACATGGACGCACTCTCCACATACATGGACGCACTCTCCACATACATGGACGCACTCTCCACATACATGGACGCAGTCATATACACACTCTCCACATACATGGACGCAGTCATACACACACTCTCCACATACATGGACGCACTCTCCACATACATGGACGCACTCTCCACATACATGGACGCAGTCATATACACACTCTCCACATACATGGACGCAGTCATACACACCCTCTCCACATACATGGACACACTCATACACACACTCACCACATACATGGACGCACTCATACACACACTCTACACATACATGGACGCAGTCATACACGCACTCTCCACATACATGGACGCAGTCATACACGCACTCTCCACATACATGGACGCAGTCATACACACACTCTCCACATACATGGACACACTCATACACACACTCACCACATACATGGACGCAGTCATACACACACTCTACACATACATGGACGCAGTCATACACACACTCTCCACATACATGGACACACTCATACACACACTCACCACATACATGGACGCAGTCATACACACACCCTACACATACATGAACGCAGTCATATACACACTCTCCACATACATGGACGCAGTCATACACACACTCTCCACATACATGGACGCAGTCATACACACACTCTCCACATACATGGACACACTCATACACACACTCTCCACATACATGGACACACTCATGCACACACTCTCCACATACATGGACACACTCATACACACACTCTCCACATACATGGACACACTCATGCACACACTCTCCACATACATGGACACACTTATACACACACTCTCCACATACATGGACGCACTCATACACGCAGTCTCCACATACATAGATGCAGTCATACACACACTCTCCACATACATGGACACACTCATACACACACACTCACCACATACATGGACGCAGTCATACACACACTCTCCACATACATGGACGCAGTCATACACACACTCTCCACATACATGGACGCAGTCATGAACGCACTCTCCACATACATGGACGCAGTCATACACGCACTCTCCACATACATGGATGCACTCATACACACACTCTCCACATACATGGACACACTCATGCACACACTCTCCACATACATAGATGCAGTCATACACACACTCTCCACATACATGGACACACTCATACACACACACTCACCACATACATGGACGCAGTCATACGCACACTCTCCACATACATGGATGCACTCATACACACACTCTCCACATACATGGATGCACTCATACACACACTCTCCACATACATTGATGCATTCATGCACACAGTTACCACATACATGGACGCAGTCATATACAATACACATATATAGACACCCAGCTTTCCTGCTGTGCCTCTCCCCCATACTCTAATGCCTCTGCACTTGTGCCATGCAGGATAGCAGGGAAGCTGGATGACATTTCATGATATAATTCACCCAACTTTCCTACTGTACTGCAGGTCACATGTGCACAGTCTGGGAAAGCTGAATATAACCGCAGTAGTTCCCCTGCCACTCACATCACTGGTGCAGTTAACTGGTGACAATCCAACTGATGTTCAGCATGGTGGGCAGGAAAGGTTCAGGCTGCAGGAATCGCTTCGCGGGTAGAAAATGGGCGGGGCTATTATAGCTCCGCCCACATCGGCCGTCCTGTTGCTGGTCACTGTCCATCATAAGAACTAAGGAGGGGAGAGGCGGAGTCTACAGTATGATCATTAGTGGCAGAATGACCTATTCTGTTGCGTCTGAAAATCCTGGTTGATACTAATGCACAGTAACTCTACAGAATGGATTAGCTATGAATCTTGGTGCACTGCACACTTATGTAAACACTACAGCAATAAATTAGACCTGCCTGTAATACTGAGGCACAGTAACTCTACAGCTAACAGAACAGATTAGCTATGGATACTGGTTCACTGCACAGTTACTGTATGTACATTTCCTGCAGGAAGGGTGGGGACCAGTGAGAGTTAGTCTAGCTTACCCCCTGCTAGGGGAAGGAGGGTGTGCTGGGCACGTCTCTGCTGGATGTGGAGGACACAGGTTAGAGCCTCCGGAGCCAGGAGGAGAGTTCCCTGGCATGATTAAGAGACAGACTACCAAGAGAGAAGTTGCAGCATAAAGAAGAAGCTGAGTCATACAGCAAGCCTGTCAGTACAGCAGGGCCAGAGAGCAACAGATGTAGCAGAGTTGGGTTTGCCTCCCAGAGTTTTAATGCCAAAGACTGCTGGGACCAAGACAAAGTTTAAAGATTTTGTCTGATGAAAGTTTACCAAAGTAAAGCTGCTTTTCAACTGCATCTTAAGGTCTGGACTCAAGTTATTCTTTTATCCCTCAATTATTCACCCCCATTTGTCTGCTTCGGAGCCAACACCTGGAGTCCAACTGTATCCAGGTAGGAGCACCGTGACACTCAATTACACTAAAAGGGATATTTTAGGCCACCCTATACCACTCGGCCATTCCTACACCTGGGTGCCCCAACTCCTCTAATAGGGCCCCAGGGATGGGCCGCTGCACTTTCGCTTTCTAACACGTGCAGCCGCCATTTTAGGGAAGACAATTCTTTATCACAAAGCGTGAGGAAATTTGGATTAGTTTAGAATCAAAGTTTCCCTAAACTTTGGACAGAATTCTACTTTAGATGCTTTGCTTCGCTCAACACTACCTGCAATGTCCATCACATGCTGCCCAAAGTATCTGACCCCCCAGAGTGGCACCTTGCTTTCGCAGACTGCTTGCAACATTTCCCATCATGTCCATAGACATGGGACATTGTACCCTCCTGTAGGCTCCATTCACACGTCCGCATCCGTTCCGCAATTTTGGACCCATTCATTCTCTATGGGGACGGAATGGATGCGGACAGCACACAGTGTGCTGTCTGCATCCACAATTGCGGAGCGCGGCCCCGATCTTCGGGTCTGCAGCTCCGCAAAAGATAGAACATGTCCTATTCTTGTCCGCAGCTGCGGACAAGAATAGGCATTTCTATAGGGGTGACGGGCTGGTGTGTTGTGGATCCGCAACACACCACGGACGTGTGAATGGAGCCTTAGAATACTTATCATTTGGTACCCCCGCTGGCATTTACTTATAGCACGTATGTAACATATGACATTACATAAGCATGGCATATCAATATCAAGTTACATGGCTGACTTAGGCTACTTTCACATCGCGTTAGGCCTCATGCACACGACCGTTGTTCTGGTCCGCTTCCGAGCCGCAGTTTTTGCGGCTCGGGTGTGCACCCATTCACTTCAATGGGGCAGCAAAAGATGCGGACAGCACTCCGTGTGCTGTCCGCATCCGTTGCTCTGTTACGTAGCCCCTAAAAAAAAAATATAACAAGTCCTATTCTTGTCCGTTTTGCTGACAAGAATAGGCATTTCTACAATGGGCCGCCTGTTCCTTTCCGCAAATTGCAGAAGGCACGCTTGTAGCTTCCGTGTTTTGCGGATCTGCAATTTGCGGACCGCAAAAAACGGAACGGTCGTGTGCATGAGGCCTTAGGTGAGGATCCGTTAAGATAATACAACCGTCTGCATCCTTTCAGAATGGATCAGTTTGTATTATCTTTAACATAGCCAAGACGGATCCGTCATGAACACCATTGAAAGTCAATAGAGGACGGATCCGTTTTCTATTGTGCCAGATTGTGTCATAGAAAACGGATCCGTCCCCATTGACCTTCATTGTGTGTCAGAACGGATCAGTTTGGCTCAGTTTCATCAGACGGACACCTAAACACTGCAAGCAGCGCTTTGGTGTCCACCTCCAGAGCGGAATGGTGACAGAACGGAGGTAAACTGATGCATTCTGAGCGGATGCTTTTCCATTCAGAATGCATTAGGGCAAAACTGATCCGTTTTGGACCGCGTGTGAGAGCCCTGAACGGATCTCACAAATGGAAATCAAAACGCCAGTGTGAAAGTAGCCTTACTTGTGGAGAGGTATAACATATGCCTACAAGGGGTATTCTTCTTCAGTAGTCCTTTGGTGGAGGGACCACTATAACAGAGTTAGATGGCAGCCCATAGCTAAAAGCTTCACTGCTAAGAATATTGTTTCTTTATAAGAGGGGGCACACTTTTTTTTCAACCCTCTTGTGTTTTGGTAGGCAAGCTTGAGAAACATGAGTAATAAATTGGGCATGTGCACAGATGTAAGGGGAGATATCTGAAAGTGATGTGTATAATATACAGAATAGTTAAAGGGGTTCTGCAGTTCTTTTAAACTGATGACCTATCCTCTGGATAGATCATCAGCACCTGATTGGCGGGGGTCTGACACCCGGGACCCCTGCTGATCAGCTGTTTGAAAAGGCAGCGGCACTGGCAGTAGCTCTTCAGGTCATTTGACCCAAAAAAAAATTATGATTTTTTTGGTGGGTGCAATGTCACTAGATGTCTATGTTAAATGTGTCTGCTTGCGGCCGCCCAGTGGTTGTGCTGTGAATGGCAGCTTCTCAAGGAGAAATTAGCATCCTTAACCACATTCGTGGTTGGAGAGGTGTAGGTAGGGCTGAATGGAGAGTAATGTTGAGGAACTTGACTGTGAGATTGATTGCACCATAGAAGAGCTCAACCCAATAGTGACTAGAGTCGTTTTACATTATTGTAGGACAATGAAAACCAGCACATTTTCTTAGATATCTTTAGGGTAAGAGAAGGAAAAATGAAAAAATTTCCAGGCTAATTATACACTAGCGAGACCTTCAGACCCCATCATGAATCATTGCTGTTTGTTGATGAGGGAGTGGAGATACCATTTTTAGGATATTTTGCAGTAGAGTTTTTAAAGGTCCATGTGTTCAACCCCTCCAAGACCAGATGATTTAAAAAAATTTCCTTTTTAAAGTCTTCCCAAAGCTATAATTTTTATTTATTTTTCCATTTATGTAGTCAGTTAGGGCTTGTTTTTTGAGAGACAAGTTGTATTTTCTACTGGCACCATTTACGATTGCATACAATGTAGTGGGAAAAAAATCCAAATGAGGTGGAATTATAAAAAAAAAAAACACAATTCCAGGACAGCTTTATGTTTGAGTTCCCTATGCGGTAAAACTGACTTGTTCCATTTATTCTCCAGATCAGTACGATTACAACGATACCACATATATATAGTTTTTCTGGCAGTTTAATGCTGAAAAAAATACCATTTAGGGGTGTGTATGACTTTTTGATCACTTTTAGCCAATTTTTTGTGGGAGTTAAAACGGTGAATTGAATTTTTTTTTCAGATTGCCGTATAGGAGAAATATTTTTATATTTTAATAGTATGAACGTTTTAAAACTCAGCAATGCTTATAATTTTTATTTTTGTTTGTTTATGTATTTTGATTTTGGGGAAAGGGAGAGAGTGATTCGGATTTGAATGTTTTAAAAAATATATATATTTTTGAAAACATTTTTTTCTTTTTTACACTTTTTAATAGTTCCCATGGGGAACTATAACAAGCAATTATTACATTTCTTCTCTCATAGACTCCACTATTGGAGTCATTTATTAGGAGAGGTGTTTTAGACGCCAGTCTTAATACCCTTTGTGCTGGTGCATGATGTGCTTAAGTTAGGTAGAGGCGCTAGGCTAAAACAGACGTAGAAAATTATAAATTAGACGGGTCGGCCAGCCCTTTCCCCGCTCATGACACGCTTCTTTTCTTTAGACCTGGCATGAGCAGGGAAAAGTCACAGATTCGGCCGCAAATCCCCTTTCGCGACAAAATCTATGAGATATACGTAAAAAATTTGCGTATATCTAATACAAAAATGACCACAGGCAGGCTCTCCATAGAAACTAATGTGTGACAGCCTCTTGTCACTCAGGAGGACAGCAGCTGCCATACACTGCATCCCCAGATTCTCACTGGGAGGAGCCAGTGCACGGCCGGGAGCATGCGGTTTTCAACCTACCAGATGCCGTGATCACATTTGACCATGGCATCTGAGGGGTTTAATGTATGAACATCTGCCCTACAAGGCGAAGGTCAGGTGGCCTGGGTGTAAAGCATTCTGCCACTGGACTCTGTTTCAGTATACCAAGACATTTTGGAGAATTGCTTCCAACTTTGTGGGAACAATTTGGGGAAGACCCCCTTCTGTTCCAGGATGACTGTGCCCAGTGCACAAAGCAAGCTCCATAAAGTCATGGTCGGTGGAGTTTGGTGTGGAAGAACTTGACCGGCAACAAACCCATCCAAGAACTTTGGCGTGAACTAGAACAGAGGTTGCGATCCAGGCCCTTGTCCAATATCTGACCTCAGTGTCTGACCTCACAGATGGTCATCTGGATGAATGGGTATCTAAAGCCTCATTCCTGTAGTCTCTTATTTCAGACTAGTCTCATTCATGGTAAGAAATATCATACTTTGCAGTAGTCTCTCTCAGTAACGCAGTCTATTTCATTCGGGGACTGTCTTGTTCTGGGGAAGTCAGTCTTAATCATGGGAGAATGCTTTCATTCATTAGAACAGAGCCTCAATCATGCTGAATGAAAGGACACCAATAAACATGACATGCATCTGTTTGGGATTCAGATCTTCCAGCTCGAGCGTTTGCTCTCCCTCATGTGTGAGCCCTGCAGCTGTCAGGAAGTGAGCAGATTTCAGGAGAGGGGGCGAGCAGTAATGAAGGTGCTTCCTATCTTTCCTCTCTTTCATCTCCTACAGTATGTTGTTTTCCTTCTCCTTCTTATATCCTTTCGTCATCTACATGGCTTTGTTATTGTGGCCTGTGTATTGCTGCCTTGGCATTTCTTCAGCTGACATAGATTGAAATGTATGAGATATTTTCAGAGACAACATTAAAGCGAAGCCAGAGTCACAGTAGAGTTTAAGTAACCTTTAATGGACTTTTTATGAGCCAAAATACTGACCCTGACCTATAGAAACAATATCTAATATACGTTCCTATGTGCTTTACTTGCAAATTCGCAATTTCCTGTACTGCAGCTCTGTAGGATGGTGGATTGTGTATAGGGTTGAATTGTATGGATGCCAAAGGAGTCAATTTTATAGGCTCTACCATTCTCAAGAGGGATATGTGCAATTGCTTTATTTGTACACTTTATGAATGGTGTATTTGTTGCACTGTATGGTGTTCCTGTTTGTGCACTGTATAGTACTCTTATTTGTCTATAGTATGGAACTCTTATTTTTACACTCTGTGTTTTGCCAGTGAAGGGAGAGGTTGCTTTGTGGAGCAGGGACAGGCTGTTAAGGACACCAAACGCAAGCTAATAGGGCCATAAAAGTCCTTTTAAGGACTGGTATAGGTGTGCTATCGATAGGTGTGATATACTGAGGGGTGTGAAATACTTATATTATACTTTCTAACATAGAAAGTATATTATAGTGCATTTGTATTGTGCAGATGTTGTAAGCAGTTCTGCTGCGATACCGCAGCTATATAGAGGGATAAACGCAATTGGAACAACTAATTTCAACTGGTGTGATATAACTGCTTCCACAAAATACTGATTAAGGGGTTTAATATACCTGCTTCCACTAAATATTGAATAAGGGCTGCAATATACCTGCTTCCAAAAAATACTGATTAAGGGGTTTGATATACCTGTTTCCACCAAATATTGATTGAGGGGTGCAATATACATGCTTCCACAAAATACTGTTTAAGGGATTTGATATACCTGCTTCCACCAAATATTGATGGAGGTCTGCGAGATACCTGCTTACACAAAATACTGATTAAGGGGTTTGATATACCTACTTCCACAAAATACTGATTGAGGGCTACGATATACTAGCTTCCACAAAATAAAGATTAAGGGGTTCAATATACCTGTTTCTACCAAATATTGATTGAGGCCTGCGATATACCTGCTTCCACAAAATACAGATTAAGGTTTTTGATATACCTGTTTCCACCAAATATTGATTGAGGACTGCGATATACCTGCTTCCACAAAATATTGATTAAGGGATTTGATATACCTGCTTCCACAAAATACTGATTGAGGGCTCCGATATACCTGTTTCCACAAAATACTGAATAAGGGGCTTGGTATACCTGCTTCCACCAAATATTGATTGAGGCCTACGATATACCTGCTTCCACAAAATACTGACTAAGGGGTTCAATATACTTGTTTCCACCAAATATTGATTGAGGGCTGCGATATACCTGCTTCCACATAATATTGATTTAGGGGTTTGATATACCTGCTTCCACAAAATACTGATTGAGGTGTTCGATATACCCGTTTCTACAAAATATTAATTGAGGCCTACAATATTCCTGCTTCCACAAAATACAGATTAAGGGGGTTCGATATACCTGTTTCCACCAAATGATTTAGGGGGTTCAAAATACTTGCTTCCACAAAATACTGATTACGGGGTTTGATATACCTGCTTCCACCAAATATTGATTGAGGTTTGCGAAATATCTGATTCCACAAAATACTGATTAAGGGGTTTGATATACCTCCTTCCACAAAATACTGATTGAGGCCTGCGATATATCTGTTTACACAAAATGCCGATGAAGGGGTTCGAGATACCTGTTTCCACCAAATATTGATTAAGAAGTGCGATATACCTGCTTCCACAAAATACTAATTAAGGGGTTCAATATACCTGTTTGATATACCTGCTTCCACGAAATATTGATTATGGCCTGCGATATACCTGCTTCCACATAATACTGTGTAAGGGGTTCGATATACCTGTTTCTACCAAATATTGATTGAGGCCTGCGATATACCTGCTTCCACAAAATTCTGATTAAGGGGTTCAATATACCTGTTTCTTAAAAATATTGATTGAGGTCTGCTCTACAAAATACTGATTAAGGGGTTTGATGTTCCTGCTTCCGCAAAATACTTATTGAGGGCTTGCGATATATACCTACTTCCACAAAATACTGATTAAGGTGTTCGATATACCTTGTTCTACAAAATATTGATTGAAACCTGCGATATACCTGCTTCCACAAAATACTGATTAAGGGGTTCAATATACCTGTTTCCACCAAATAATGATTGAGGGGCGCGATATAGCTGCTTCCACAAAATACTGATTAAGGGGTTTGATATACTTGCTTCCACCAAATATTTATTGAGGCCTACGATATACCTGCTTCCACAAAATACTGATTAAGGGGTTCGCTATACCTGTTTACACCAAATATTGATTAAAGGGTGCGATATACCTGCTTCCACAAAATACTGATTAAGGGGTTCGATATACCTGTTTCCACCAAATATTGATGGAGGCCTGCGATATACCTGCTTCCACAAAATACAGATTAATGGGTTTGATATACCTGTTTCCACCAAATATTGATTGAGGACTGCGATATACCTGCTTCCACAAAATATTGATTAAGGGGTTTGATATACCTGCTTCCACAAATTACTGATTGAGGGCTCCGATTTACCTGCTTCCATAAAATACTGATTAAGGGACTTGGTATACCTGCCTCAACCAAATATTGATTGAGGTCTACGATATACCTGCTTCCACAAAATACTGACTAAGGGGTTCGCTATACCTGTTTCCACCAAATATTGATTGAGTCCTGCGATATACCTGCTTCCACATAATACTGATTAAGGGGTTTGATATACCTGCTTCAACAAATTACTGATTGAGGAGTTCGATTAACCTGTTTCCACAAAATATTAATTGAGGCCTACAATATTTCTGCTTCTACAAAATACCGATTAAGGGGGTTTGATATACCTGCTTCCACCAAATATTGATTGAGGTTTGCGATATACCTGATTCCACAAAATACTGATTAAGGGGTTTGATATACCTGCTTCCACAAAATACTGATTGAGGCCTGCGAGATACCTACTTCCACAAAATACTGATTAAGGGGTTCGATATACCTGTTTTTACCAAATATTGATTGAGGCTTGTGATATACCTGCTTCCACAAAATACTGATTAAGGGGTTTGATATATCTGCTTCAACAAAATACTGATTGAGAGGTTCGATATACCTGTTTCTACAAAATATAAATTGAAGCCTGCGATATACCTGCTTCCCAAAAATACTGTTTATGGGGTTTGAGTTGCCTGTTTTCACCAAATAATGATTGATGGGTGCGATATACCTGCTTCTACAAAATACAAATTAAGGGGTTTAATATACCTGCTTCCACAAAATATTGATTGAGGCCTGCAATAAACCTGATTCTACAAAATACAGATTAAGGGGTTCGAGATACCTGTTTCCACAAAATATTGATTGAGGCCTGTGAGATACCTGCTTCCACAAAATACTGATTAAAGGGTTTGATATACCTGCTTCCACAAAATACTAATTGAGGGCTGCGATATACCTGCTACCACAAAATACTTATTAAGGGATTTGATGTTCCTGCTTCCACAAAATACTGATTGAGGGCTGCGATAAAATACCTGCTTCCACAAAATACTGATTAAGGGGTTCGATATACCTGTTTCTACAAAATATTGATTGAGGCCTGCGATATACCTGCTTCCACAAAATGCAGTTAAAGGAGTTCGAGATGCCTGTTTTCACCAAATAATGATTGATGGGTACAATATAACTGCTTCCAAAAAATACTAATTAAGGGGTTTGATATAACTGATTCCACAAAATATTGATTGAGGCCTGCAATATACAAACCGGATTCCAAAAAAGTTGGGACACTATACAAATCGTGAATAAAAACTGAATGCAATGATGTGGAGGTGCCAACTTCTAATATTTTATTCAGAATAAAACATAAATCACGGAACAAAAGTTTAAACTGAGAAAATGTACCATTTTAAGGGAAAAATATGTTGAATCAGAATTTCATGGTGTCAACAAATCCCCAAAAAGTTGGGACAAGGCCATTTTCACCACTGTGTGGCATCTCCCCTTCTTCTTACAACATTCAACAGACGTCTGGGGACCGAGGAGACCAGTTTCTCAAGTTTAGAAATAGGAATGCTCTCCCATTCTTGTCTAATGCAGGCCTCTAACTGTTCAATCGTCTTGGGCCTCCTTTATTGCACCTTCCTCTTTATGATGCACCAAATGTTCTCTATAGGTGAAAGATCTGGACTGCAGACTGGCCATTTCAGTACCCGGATCCTTCTCCTACGCAGCCATGATGTTGTGATTGATGCAGAATGTGGTCTGGCATTATCTTGTTGAAAAATGCAGGGTCTTCCCTGAAAGAGATGACGTCTGGATGGGAGCATATGTTGTTCTAGAACCTGAATATATTTTTCTGCATTGAGGGTGCCTTTCCAGACATGCAAGCTGCCCATGCCACACGCACTCATGCAACCCCATACCATCAAAGATGCAGGCTTCTGAACTGAGCGTTGATAACAACTTGGGTTGTCCTTGTCCTCTTTGGTCCGGATGACATGGCGTCCCAGATTTCCAAAAAGAACTTTGAATCGTGACTCGTCTGACCACAGAACAGTCTTCCATTTTGCCACACTCCATTTTAAATGATCCCTGGCCCAGTGAAAACGCCTGAGCTTGTGGATCTTGCTTAGAAATGGCTTCTTCTTTGCACTGTAGAGTTTCAGCTGGCAACGGTGGATGGCACGGTGGATTGTGTTCACTGACAATGGTTTCTGGAAGTATTCCTGAGCCCATTCTGTGATTTCCTTTACAGTAGCATTCCTGTTTGTGGTGCAGTGTCGTTTAACCACTTCAGCCCCGCTAGCTAAAACCCCCTTCATGACCAGAGCACTTTTTACACTTCGGCACTACACTACTTTCACCGTTTATCGCTCGGTCATGCAACTTACCACCCAAATGAATTTTACCTCTTTTTCTTCTCACTAATAGAGCTTTCATTTGGTGGTATTTCATTGCTGCTGACATTTTTCCTTTTTTTGTTATTAATCAAAATGTAACGATTTTTTTGCCAAAAAATGAAATTTTTCACTTTCAGCTGTAACATTTTGCAAAAAAAACGACATCAATATATACATTTTTCACTAAATTTATTGTTCTACATGTCTTTGATAAAAAAAAAAATGTTTGGGCAAAAAAAAAATGGTTTGGGTAAAAGTTATAGCGTTTACAAACTATGGTACAAAAATGTGAATTTCCGCTTTTTGAAGCAGCTCTGACTTTCTGAGCACCTGTCATGTTTCCTGAGGTTCTACAATGCCCAGACATAGAAAACCCCCACAAATGACCCCATTTCGGAAAGTAGACACCCCAAGGTATTCGCTGATGGGCATAGTGAGTTCATAGAACTTTTTATTTTTTGTCACAAGTTAGCGGAAAATGATGATTTTTATTAAAAAAAATTTTTTTCTTACAAAGTCTCATATTCCACTAACTTGCGACAAAAAATAAAAAATTCTAGGAACTCGCCAGGCCCCTCACTGAATACCTTGGGGTGTCTTCTTTCCAAAATGGGGTCACTTGTGGCGTAGTTATACTGCCCTGGCAATTTAGGGGCCCAAATGTGTGAGAAGTACTTTGCAATCAAAATGTGTAAAAAATGGCCTGCGAAATCCGAAAGGTGCACTTTGGAATATGTGCCCCTTTGCCCACCTTGGCTGCAAAAAAGTGTCGCACATCTGGTATCGCCGTACTCAGGAGAAGTTGGGGAATGTGTTTTGGGGTGTCATTTTACATATACCCATGCTGGGTGAGAGAAATATCTTGGCAAAAGATAACTTTTCCCATTTTTTTATACAAAGTTGGCATTTGACCAAGATATTTTTCTCACCCAGCATGGGTATATGTAAAATGACACCCCAAAACACATTACCCAACTTCTCCTGAGTACGGCGATACCAGATGCGTGACACTTTTTTGCAGCCTAGATGCGCAAAGGTGCCCAAATTCCTTTTAGGAGGGCATTTTTAGACATTTGGATCCCAGACTTCTTCTCACACTTTCGGGCCCCTAAAAAGCCAGGGCAGTATAAATACCCCACATGTGACCCCACTTTGGAAAGAAGACACCCCAAGGTATTCAATGAGGGGCATAGCGAGTTCATAGAAATTTTTTTTTTTTTGCATAAGTTAGCGGAAATTGATTTTATTTTGTTTTTTTTCTCACAAAGTCTCACTTTCCGCTAACTTAGGACAAAAATTTCAATCTTTCATGGACTCAATATGCCCCTCAGCGAATACCTTGGGGTGTCTTCTTTCCGAAATGGGGTCACATGTGGGGTATTTATACTGCCCTGGCTTTTTATGGGCCCTAAAGCGTGAGAAGAAGTCTGGAATATAAATGTCTAAAAATGTTTACGCATTTGGATTCCGTGAGAGGTATGGCGAGTTCATGTGAGATTTTATTTTTTGACACAAGTTAGTGGAATATGAGACTTTGTAAGAAAAAACAAACAAAAAAATATATATATTTCCGCTAACTTGGGCCAAAAAAATGTCTGAATGGAGCCTTACGGGGGGGGGGGGGGGGGGTGATCAATGACAGGGGGGTGATCAATGACAGGGGGGGTGATCACCCATATAGACTCCCTGATCACCCCCCTGTCATTGATCACCCCCCTGGTAAGGCTCCATTCAGACGTCCGTATGATTTTTACGGATCCACTTATACATGGATCGGATCCGCAAAACACATGCGGACGTCTGAATGGAGCCTTACAGGGGGGTTATCAATGACAGGGGGGTGATCAATGACAGGGGGTGATCAGGGAGTGTATATGGGTGATCACCCGCCTGTCATTGATCACCCCCCTGTAAGGCTCCATTCAGACGTCCGCATGTGTTTTGCGGATCCGATCTATGTATCCATGGATCCGTAAAAATCATACGGACGTCTGAATGGAGCCTTACAGGGGGGTGATCAATGACAGGGGGTGATCAGGGAGTGTATATGGGTGATCACCCCCCTGTCATTGATCACCCCCCTGTAAGGCTCCATTCAGACGTCCGTATGATTTTTACGGATCCATGGATACATGGATCGGATCCGCAAAACACATGCGGACGTCTGAATGGAGCCTTACGGGGGGTGATCAATGACAGGGGGTGATCAGGGAGTGTATATGGGTGATCACCCGCCTGTCATTGATCACCCCCCTGTAAGGCTCCATTCAGACGTCCGCATGTGTTTTGCGGATCCGATCTATGTATCCATGGATCCGTAAAAATCATACGGACGTCTGAATGGAGCCTTACAGGGGGGTGATCAATGACAGGGGGTGATCAGGGAGTGTATATGGGTGATCACCCCCCTGTCATTGATCACCCCCCTGTAAGGCTCCATTCAGACGTCCGTATGATTTTTACGGATCCATGGATACATGGATCGGATCCGCAAAACACATGCGGACGTCTGAATGGAGCCTTACAGGGGGGTGATCAATGACAGGGGGGGATCAGGGAGTGTATATGGGTGATCACCCGCCTGTCATTGATCACCCCCCTGTAAGGCTCCATTCAGACGTCCGCATGTGTTTTGCGGATCTGATCCATGTATCCGTAAAAATCATACGGACGTCTGAACGGAGCCTGACAGGGGGGTGATCAATGACAGGGGGGTGATCAGGGAGTTTATATGGGGTGATCATGGGTTTATAAGGGGTTAATAAGTGACGGGGGGGTGTAGTGTAGTGTGGTGTTTGGTGCGACTGTACTGAGCTGCCTGTGTCCTCTGGTGGTCGATCCTAACAAAAGGGACCACCAGAGGACCAGGTAGCAGGTATATTAGACGCTGTTATCAAAACAGCGTCTAATATACCTGTTAGGGGTTAAAAAATTCAGATCTCCAGCCTGCCAGCGAGCGATCGCCGCTGGCAGGCTGGAGATCCACTCGCTTACCTTCTTTTCCTGTGAGCGCGCGCGCCTGTGTGCGCGCGTTCACAGGAAATCCCGGCCCTCGCGAGATGACGCGTATATGCGTCGTCGTGCGCAGGGCTGCTGCCTCCGGACCGCACATCTGCGTTAGGCGGTCCGGAGGCAGTTAAGGGCCCGGAGATCACGGGCATCCAGTATGGTTTTACGGCCTTGACCCTTACGCACAGAGATTGTTCCAGATTCTCTGAATCTTCGGATGATGTTATGCACAGTTGATGATGATAGATGCAAAGTCTTTGCAATTTTTCGCTGGGTAACACCTTTCTGATATTGCTCCACTATCTTTCTGTGCAACATTGTGGGAATTGGTGATCCTCTACCCATCTTGGCTTCTGAGAGACACTGCCACTCTGAGAAGCTCTTTTTATACCCAATCATGTTGCCAATTGACCTAATTAGTGTTAATTGGTCTTCCAGCTCTTTGTTATGCTCAAATTAACTTTTTCCAGCCTCTTATTTCTACTTGTCCCAACTTTTTTGGGATTTGTTGACACCGTGAAAATTTGAATCAACGTATTTTTCCTTTAAAATGATACATTTACTCGGATTAAACGTTTGATCTGTCATCTATGTTCTATTACAAATAAAATATTGACATTTGCCATCTCCACATCATTGCATTCAGTTTTTATTCACAATTTGTTTAGTGTCCCAACTTTTTTGGAATCCGGTTTGTACCTGCTTCTACAAAATATTGATTAAGGGATTTGAGATACCTGTTTGCATGAAATATTGATTGCGGCCTGTGATATACCTGCTTCCACAAAATACTGATTAAGGGGTTCGATATACCTGTTTCTATCAAATATTGATTGAGGGATGCGATATACCTGCTTCAACAAAATACTGATTAAGGGGTTTGATATACCTGTTTCCACCAAATATTTATTGAGGCCTGCAATATACCTACTTCCACAAAATACTGATTAAAGGGTTTTATATACCTGCTTCCACCAAATATTGATTGAGGGCTCCGATATACCTGCTCTTCTCTAGACCCTTAGGCACAAGGTCTTTTTGAAAATGACAGGCAAAGGAAGAGGCAGGCCATTCCACAGGGGTGGTAGAGGTCGGGCATGTGCACCAGGCCAGAGCCTAAGTGGGAATTTGTAGAAGGCACATGCGATTACTTGCACCAGAGTTGATTGAGTGGCTCACTCAGCCTTCTACTTCTGCACCCTCCTCATCCTCTGTTTCTGCACTCTCTGCTTTGTGCACCCCCAAATACACCACCACCACCATAGTCCTTCCACTCGAGTCAGAGCAATTATTTTCCCATCCATTCCCAGACCTTACCGATGTGCAGCCATTCTTGACATCGGATGAGGAAGAAGAGGTAGCAACGGCCGCCACCCAGGGGTCTGACGACAGTACCCAGATCAGCCAAAGGAGGGAGGTCCCCGCTGTTGCTGCCTACTCCGAGATCTCAAATGTCAGTGGTGGTGAAGGTGACGATGATGATGTGTTGAGGCACCTCACATGGGTGCCTACAAGAAAGGAAGAGGAGGGGAGTTCAGAGGGAGAGACGGAGCAGCAGAGAGGGAGGAGAAGCAGGCAGAGCTCGCAGGGCACCAGAGGAAAAAAGCAGACTGCAAATGTATCTGGAGCGAACCATCCACCATGCACGGTCACTTCTGGTGCTCCCAGGACGCCAGCACATTGTTCCGCAGTGTGGGCTTTTTTTAACGTGACAGCTGCTGACAATAGTGTTGGCATCTGCAGCCTGTGCTGTCAAGAAGGCACCTGTCCTCCCATAACCAAGCCCAGTGGAAGGAACGCCATCAGAACCCACAAAGTCACACTCCCGGCGCTCCCCATCCTGCCTCTTCTCCTACTCCTTTCTCCTCCCATTTGTCCTCCACTCCACCTTCCACCGTACTGTCATCGCGTTCATCTGGCAGAAGGCAGGCTTCCGTGGCCCAAATGTTCGAGCGTAAAAGTTGATGACGCCAGATAACCCTCTTGCCCAACGGCTGACTGCTGGCTTGTAGGAACTGCTAGACCGCTAACTACTGCCATATAAACTGGTAGACTCGGTGGCCTTTAGAAAATTCGAGGCAATTGGCTCACACAATGGAAGGTCTCCAGAAGGAAATATTTCTCCCAGAAGGGCATCCCAGAGCTATATGGCCACGTTCAGCGGCAAGTAAATATATCTCTGGCACACAGTGTCGGTGCCAAGATATATCTGACCACAGACACGTGGTCTAACAAACACGGGCAGGCAAGGTACATAACTTTTACTGCCCACTGGGTGAACATTCTGATGGCCATCAAACATGTAACCCGTGGCTCCCATGTTGATTTGGTGTTACGGCCAAGGATTACATGCAGGCCTGTCTCTTCTCCTCCTCTCCTACTCCACCCTCCGTCTCCTCCTCGTCTGACTCCTCCTTTTCCACTGCTACCGCCTCTTCCGCTGCGCCCCCCAAGCTCCCCAAAACCTATTCGATGTGCCTGGTGAGACGTTGCCATGCTGTGCCTGGAAGCCAAGAGTCACACCGGTCCTGCACTGCTTTCAGCTCTGCGGTCACAGGCCGATCAGTGGTGTGCAACAACGGTGCAAATCTGCTGAGCGCCCTGAAACAGGGCAAAATGACACACGTGCTGTGTGCCGTGCATGGCACACGTCCTGAACTTAGTCGTGCAGCGATTTGTTTCCGGGGTCCAGGATGTATTGTGGCAGGCCAGGAAAATCTCTGGCCATTTTAGAAGATCTTACACAGCCATGGCTCGCCTTGCTGATGTCCAGCGGCGACACCACTTGCTCATCAGACGTCTGATTTGTGACAGCCCGACGCACTGGAACTCCACCTTGTACAGTATGTGCTTGATAGGCTGCTCCAGCAGCAACGTGCCATTAACAACTACCTGTACAAACTCTGCAGCAGGACAGGTTCTGGGGAGCCTGGTTTATTTTCACCGAGCCAATGGCTGCTCATGCGCGAGGCATGCAGACTTCTGCAGCTATTTGAAGAGATTACCAAACTGGTCAGTCGCAGCCAGGGTGCCATCAGTGACATTTCTTTCTGGAGCGTGCATTGCTTTGTGTCATTGATCAAGCCGTCGAGGAGCAGGAGCTGGAAGTTGAGGAAGTCGCAATTCTGAATAAATTCCCAGGGGGGGCTACTCCATCTGAGACAAGTCAGCAGGAGTCTGAAGAGGAGTCAGAGGAGGATGTTGGCTGGGGGAGGAGGAGCAAGAAGAGCAGGGTTTGAGGGGGACTTTAAACTTTTCGGGGATCCCTGGTGTTGTCCGTCGCTGGGGGGAGAAGACCGAGGACGACATACTGGGCGATGAGCAGGAGCCAGGGATCTCCACCATTTCCAATTTAATGCACATGGGGACATTCATGCTCCAGTGTTTGAAGAGGTACCCCCGTATAAAAAGCATAAAGGGCAAGGACCAGTAATGGGTGGCAACGTACTTAGACCCCAAGTACAAACACAAAATGTCGGACATGTTACCAGCATCACAGAGGGCTGTCAGAATGCAGCATTTCCAGGCCTTCCTGCTAGAGATGCTGCATTCTGCTGTTGCGGGCCCTGGCAGAGGGTTTTCCACCCACAGCGAAACAGGTGTGGGTAGTAATCCTACCCCACCTGCAAGAAGAGGGCGGTTTGAAGATGTGTTGGTCACTTCAGATATGAGATCATTCTTGCAGCCAATCCATCGACAGCCGCCCTCCGGATCCATCCTTAGGGAACGCCTAGACCGACAGGTGTCCGACTACATCGGGTTAACGGCCGATGTGGACGCTCTGAGAAGTGAGGAACCCCTGGACTACTGGGTCTGCAGGCTTGACCTGTGGCCAGAGCTGGCACAATTCGCCATGGAACTCTTGGCTTGCCCCTCGTTGAGTGTTCTGTCCGAAAGGACGTTCAGCGCAGCAGGGGGGATCGTGACCGGACTACCTCACATTTCTAAAAATGAATAATGTACCTCCAGCCACATAATCACAAGTTCTTTTCTATCAGGTGAATGCCTAATTTTTGGGGCCTGTATTGGCCTACAGTAAAAAAAAAATCCAGTGACCACCTAATGTACCTCCAGCCACATCATCACAAGTTATTTTCTGTCAGGTGAATGCCTAATCTTTGGGGCCTGTACTCCAGTGGCCTACAGTACAATTTTTATCCAGTGACCGCCTAATGTACCTCCAGCCACATCATCACAAGTTATTTTCTGTCAGGTGAATGCCTAATTTTTGGGCCTGTACTGGCCTACAGTAAAATTTTTATCCAGTGACCGCTTAATGTACCTCCAGCCACATAATCGCAAGTTCTTTTCTGTCAGGCTAATGCATATTTTTTGGGGCCTGTACTGGCCTACAGTAAAATTTTTTGCCAGTGACCGCCTAATGTACCTCCAGCCACATAATCACAAGTTCTTATCTGTCAGATGAATGCCTAATTTTGGGGGCCTGTACTGGCCTACAGTAAAATTTTTATCCAGTGACAGTGACCGCCTAATGTACCCCGAGCCACACCATTACAAGTTGTTTTCTGTCAGGTGAATGCCAAATTTTTGGGGCCTGTACTCCCGTGGCCAAAAATAAAAATTTTCTAGGATCTAGCAGGGCACTTTTTGAGAGTGCCTCCACAGTTTTTGATCACCCTGATTACCCTGATCACCCCCTGTCATTGATAACCCCCCTGTAAGGCTCCATTCAGACGTCCGCATGCGTTCTGTGGATCCGATACATGTATCCATGGATCCGTAAAAAATCATGCGGATGTCTGAATGGAGCCTTACAGGGGGGGTGATCAGTGACAGGGGGGTGATCAGGGAGTCTATATGGGTGATCACCCCCCTGTCATTGATCACCCCGCTGTCATTGATCACCCCCCCCTGGTAAGGCTCCATTCAGACATTTTTTTTGGCACAAGTTAGCGGAAATTTTTTGTTTGTTTTTGTTTTTTCTTACTAAGTCTCATATTCCACTAACTTGTGTCAAAAAATAAAATCTCCCATGAACTCATCATACCCCTCACGGAATCCAAATGCGTAAACATTTTTAGACATTTATATTCCAGACTTCTTCTCACGCTTTAGGGCCCCTAAAAAGCCAGGGCAGTATAAATACCCCACATGTGACCCCATTTCGGAAAGAAGACACCCCAAGGTATTCCGTGAGGGGCATATTGAGTCCATGAAAGATTGAAATTTTTGTCCTAAGTTAGCGGAAAGTGAGACTGTGAGAAAAAAAACAAAAAAAAATCAATATCCGCTAACTTATGCAAAAAAATAAAAAATTCTAGGAACTCGCCATGCCCCTCATTGAATACCTTGGGGTGTCTTCTTTCCAAAGTGGGGTCACATGTGGGGTATTTATACTGCCCTGGCTTTTTAGGGGCCCGAAAGTGTGAGAAGAAGTCTGGGATCCAAATGTCTAAAAATGCCCTCCTAAAAGGAATTTGGGCCCCTTTGCGCATCTAGGCTGCAAAAAAGTGTCACACATCTGGTATCGCCGTACTCAGGAGAAGTTGGGCAATGTGTTTTGGGGTGTCATTTTACATATACCCATGCTGGGTGAGAAAAATATCTTGGTCAAATGCCAACTTTGTATAAAAAAATGGGAAAAGTTGTCTTTTGCCAAGATATTTCTCTCACCCAGCATGGGTATATGTAAAATGACACCCCAAAACACATTGCCCAACTTCTCCTGAGTACGGCGATACCAGATGTGTGACACTTTTTTGCAGCCAAGGTGGGCAAAGGGGCACATATTCCAAAGTGCACCTTTCGGATTTCGCAGGCCATTTTTTACACATTTTGATTGCAAGGTACTTCTTACACATTTGGGCCCCTAAATTGCCAGGGCAGTACAACTACGCCACAAGTGACCCCATTTTGGAAAGAAGACACCCCAAGGTATTCCGTGAGGGGCACGGCGAGTTCCTAGAATTTTTTATTTTTTGTCACAAGTTAGCGGAAAATGATGATTTTTCTTTTTTTTTTCTTTTTTCCTTACAAAGTCTCATATTCCACTAACTTGCGACAAAAAATAAAAAATTCTAGGAACTCGCCATGCCCCTCACAGAATACCTTGGGGTGTCTTCTTTCCAAAATGGGGTCACTTGTGGCGTAGTTATACTGCCCTGGCAATTTAGGGGCCCAAATGTGTGAGAAGAACTTTGCAATCAAAATGTGTAAAAAATGCCCCGCAAAATCCGAAAGGTGCACTTTGGAATATGTGCCCCTTTGCCCACCTTGGCAGCAAAAAAGTGTGACACATCTGGTATCGCCGTACTCAGGAGAAGTTGGGGAATGTGTTTTGGGGTGTCATTTTACATATACCCATGCTGGGTGAGAAAAATATCTTGGTCAAATGCCAACTTTGTATAAAAAAATGGGAAAAGTTGTCTTTTGCCAAGATATTTCTCTCACCCAGCATGGGTATATGTAAAATGACACCCCAAAACACATTCCCCAACTTCTCCTGAGTACGGCGATACCACATGTGTGACACTTTTTTGATGCCAAGGTGGGCAAAGGGGCACATATTCCAAAGTGCACCTTTCGGATTTCACCGGTCATTTTTTACAGATTTTGATTGCAAAGTACTTCTCACACATTTGGGCCCCTAAATTGCCAGGGCAGTATAACTACGCCACAAGTGACCCCATTTTGGAAAGAAGACACCCCAAGGTATTCCGTGAGGGGCATGGCGAGTTCCTAGAATTTTTTATTTTTTGTCGCAAGTTAGTGGAATATGAGACTTTGTAAGGAAAAAAGAGAAAAAAAAAAAAATCATCATTTTCCGCTAACTTGTGACAAAAAATAAAAAATTCGAGGAACTCGCCATGCCCCTCACGGAATACCTTGGGGTGTCTTCTTTCCAAAATGGGGTCACTTGTGGCGTAGTTATACTGCCCTGGCAAGTTAGGGGCCCAAATGTGATAGAAGTACCTTGCAATCAAAATGTGTAAAAAATGGCCTGCGAAATCCGAAAGGTGCACTTTGGAATGTGTGCCCCTTTGCCCACCTTGGCTGCAAAAAAGTGTCACACATGTGGTATCGCCGTACTCAGGAGAAGTTGGGGAATGTGTTTTGGGGTGTCATTTTACATATACCCATGCTGGGTGAGAGAAATATCTTGGCAAAAGACAACTTTTCCCATTTTTTTATACAAAGTTGGCATTTGACCAAGATATTTTTCTCACCCAGCATGGGTATATGTAAAATGACACCCCAAAACACATTCCCCAACTTCTCCTGAGTACGGCGATACCAGATGTGTCACACTTTTTTGCTGCCAAGGTGGGAAAAGGGGCACATATTCCAAAGTGCACCTTTTGGATTTCACCGGTCATTTTTTACACATTTTGATTGCAAAGTTCTTCTCACACATTTGGGCCCCTAAATTGCCAGGGCAGTATAACTACGCCACAAGTGACCCCATTTTGGAAAGAAGACACCCCAAGGTATTCCGTGAGGGGCATGGCGAGTTCCTAGAATTTTTTATTTTTTGTCGCAAGTTAGTGGAATATGAGACTTTGTAAGAAAAAAATAAAAAATAAAAATCATCATCATTTTCCGCTAACTTGTGACAAAAAATAAAAAGTTCTATGAACTCACTATGCCCATCAGCGAATACCTTAGGGTGTCTACTTTCCGAAATGGGGTCATTTGTGGGGGTTTTCTACTGTTTGGGCATTGTAGAACCTCAGGAATCATGACAGGTGCTCAGAAAGTCAGAGCTGTATCAAAAAGCGGAAATTCACATTTTTGTACCATAGTTTGTAAATGCTATAACTTTTACCCAAACCATTTTATTTTTGCCCAAACATTTTTTTTTTATCAAAGACATGTAGAACAATAAATTTGGCGAAAAATTTATATATGGATGTCGTTTTTTTTGCAAAATTTTACAGCTGAAAGTGAAAAATGTCATTTTTTTGCAAAAAAATCGTTACATTTTGATTAATAACAAAAAAAGTAAAAATGTCAGCAGCAATAAAATACCACCAAATGAAAGCTCCATTAGTGAGAAGAAAAGGAGGTAAAATTCATTTGGGTGGTAAGTTGCATGACCGAGCGATAAACGGTGAAAGGAGTGTAGTGCCGAAGTGTAAAAAGTGCTCTGGTCATGAAGGGGGTTTCACCTAGCGGGGCTGAAGTGGTTAAGTTCGCAAACCGTCCCGGCCGATGTTCATCCATAACTACTGTATGGTACTCTTATTAGTCTATTTTATGGTACTCCTATTTGTGAACTGTATAGTATTCCTATTTGTGCACTGTATGGTCCTCTTATTTGTGCACTGTATGGTCCTCTTATTTGTGCACTGTATGGTCCTCTTATTTGTGCACTGCATGGTATTCTTTTTTGTTTTTGTGCACTGTATAGGACTCCTATTTTGTCACAGCATAGTACTGCTAGTTTTGTTGTACTGTATGGTATTCTTATATGTAAACTGTATGTTATTCTTATTTGTGGACTGTATGATGCTCTTATTTGTGCACTGTATGGTATTTTTATGAGTGCATTGTATGATATTCTTATTTTTGCACTGCATGATACTTTTTGTTCACTGTATGGTACTCTTGTTTGTGCTTTTTCTTAAATGTAGAAAGAGAACGAAATGAAACATCCGACCTAGAAAACACTTACACATATTAGTACAAATATTAAGATCATAGCAGTGGCATGGACAGCAGCATAAACAGTCTGTCAGAATACTCAGGATCAGGCAGTGCTGGATGCAACTGGAATAAACTATATTAGCTATAATGTGGTCCAATGGAGATCCACGGAGGTCCGCATCTTTTGTGGCCCTATTGAAATGAATGGGTCAGCATCTGTTCCGCAAAATTGTTTTGGATACCACCAGAACAGGTAGGCCAAGTCACATCTTTCTCTCCGTATTAGGCACAATTTGAATCCCTTCTTACTTTTATTGTATATAAAAAGCTTGTAGAGTAGGTAAAGCCATGGTTAATCATGAACTGCGATAAAGTATGAGAGACATTCGTGGACATTTTTGAAATGCTTCGATAAATGCTCTGCCATTGTAAATGACCTGCTTCACCCATACACTTTTTCCAACACTTCCTATTAATAAGCTTTATATGGGAGATGTAAAACTATTATAAGATTTTATAATTGCAGAGATAACACCCCTCCTCTGTGTTCTCTTGGATAGACAATCATAGTAATAAAGCCCAGAGGCTTTAGTGTGGAAGGAAATACCTTCCCAGCTTTCTTACAAGCCAAGACATCAGTTGCTGAGGCAATCCTGATGCAGCATCCTAAAATACACTGCAAAGCATTGAAAATGTTAATATCATTGTATTTCATGCATTATGTGCATGTACTACAAATCCCATAAGGTTGCATAGGGAGTGGAAGGTCCCACGAGGCTAGTCAGGGCTGGCTCCACCTCTTTCTCTCTATGTGGAAGATTCTGGAGTTAATGGCTGACTGCTGAGGACTGAACACCTCAGAGCAGCAAGGAGCAGCTCCTTTAGAGAGATTCCTTTCCCCTACAGCCCACAAGCAACGGAAAAGATCTATAGAAGGTTTAGCCGATAGAAAGGGTTTGCAGACTTTGGCAAAGAAGGTAATCGCTGTTGATCTGGCTACAGCCTCCTCTGCATGTGGTGGAAACACTATATGCTACAAGCTGCCCACATAACCAAAGGACAGGAGGCCCCCCTGTTCAGAGACTGTATTTGTCTGAGGATACCATGGGTATCATATATTTATATATCTGATGATAGAGAAAGCTCATCCCTTTAGGCCAGGAAAAGGTGAGATTGACCAGTCTGATTGTGAGAGAGAGAAGCTAGCCTCCATATATAACCTTTGGGAACTACTTGAATTGACAGTAAGGACTGAATTTCATTTGAATAGTGCTTGTGTGGATTACCTGCTGACCGCCTTCAGGAAAGTACTGTGCATTTGTTATACCAACACGGGTCTCATCATTATACCACCATTCATTTGCACCGCAAGGTGCTAGCGTCACAACAACTGGGAACTTGCCTTGCACCATAAAAAAAACAGCAACATCAAGGGCACCTTAACCTCCATCAGACAGGAGAACCTCAGAACCAGAGTGTGCCTCAAAGGGAAGAACTGGCGCGCCCTTCCCACTACTGCACGCCAGCCCAGGGAGCTTCAGAAACCATCAGTACGACTACTGCATCCATCTGGCCACACAAACTCATGTTTGCCGCTGTGGCCCGGTCCCTGCACTGACTGGTGATACCAAACTCTTTTTTTAAACAGTTTGTCGCCATAATTAGGTGTGCGTGACTACAAGACTGCAATGGATTTCCATGCAGTATTCTCTTATACAGTGTCAAACTGGGGTTCAGTGGGTCCCATCTTCTGTATAGAGAACATATGCACATCTGCTCTCAATTTTTTTTGTAGTCTTTGTTGCTCTCATTGTATACTAAGGAAGTATCATCAATAAGGTGGACCCTTGAGAAAACCCTCCAAAATTGTATTCAAATGAGGTCATCTTCCTCTAGATCATGGAAGTCCTATTATATATTATTATTACTTCCAATGAGACATAAGGGCACCACGAATCCTCCACAGACCACTTTTCTTTTCTAGCCAATTCCTGTTACGTCCTTTAGAGAACAAGTTTATGGATGTTTGGCGGGGGGCATCATAAAATGCCCTCATCCAGAAATGTGGAGTTCTGACAACATTGGAACACAAGATGGGATGAAAACAGGTAAGGAACCTCTGGTAGAGGAACGCTGGGAGATGAGAGATGATTGGTGATCACAGAAGGCTGTGATGTATAAAAGTAAGGAAAATAGGTGGAGAGGGCATGAGTTGGTACAGATGAGAAAAGGAGGAGTGATATTCAATGGATGCAGAAATAGAGCAGAGAGACATCAAAAGACATCAAGGCAGTATGAGAAAGTAAGCGAGGCTTATGTGATCTTCTGTTTCAGTAGTTCTTGTTTCATTTCAAATACAAGTGACAAAAGATGTGACAATAATTTGACTAAAATTTTGGACAATGGAAACCTATTCCAGGCATATATCTAACATTGTTAAAGGGACATTCCACTTTTAAAGAAAAAAAATTACCATTGAAATATAAATTTAAAAAGTTGAGTAACTTTGTAATTGCTTTCCTTGACTGTTTTTGTATTGCTTTTAAGTTATATCATGCTGTATTCTCCATTTCTATACATGGCCGTTTTCAATACTTTTTATACAGTTTTTTTATTGAGAGTCTGATAACACTTTAGCTCCAACCGTCTGTCTGACTCATGACCTGGTAGCAGGGAAAACACTGCTATCTGGTAACAGGAGTCCAGCACAATACTGAAGTCTTTAAGTCTGAATAGCCTCTAAGACATCAGATCCAAGGGCATAACCTCTAATGGCTCAGTGAAAGAAGCCCCAGCGACCTTGTATTCCCAGTAGTGTTGATCGCGAATATTCTAATTGCGAATTCGCAAATATATGATGAATATTCGCCAACATATTTGCAAAATATCGCAAATTCGAATATTGCCCCTGCCGCTTATCACTGACTCCCAGATGAGTTCTGCTTTTAATTGAATCTGCATCCTCCGGATAATACCAAAATGATCATGTACAGTGCCTTGAAAAAGTATTCAAACCTCTTGAAGATTTTTTATTTATTAAATAAAAAATAAAAAAACACATATCCACATATAATTATCTTTTCACTTCACACATACTTGCTACTTTGTGTTGGTCTATCACATAAAATCCCAATAAAATACATTTAAGCTTGTGGGTATAACATGAAAAAATGTGGAAAAGTAATTTTGTTATATTTAATATAATTTTCTCTGTTTCATCGGGGGAAATCTCCACTTCTTCCGGCCTTTTTACTGGCTCCTCGTATTAAACAAATGCATATTTTACATTTTATTTATTTTAAAGCTGCCTATTTTATTTTTTAGCTGTAATTAGTTAATGGGCGCAAGGGACTGGAATGAGTGTATTTGTGCTTTATATTCATAACTACTTCTCATATGGTAATTTTGAAAAGGTTAATACTAAGAGCTATTGACACTAGCTAAGTGTAAAACTTGACATGCCTACTGCTGCACCGAAAAATAACTCACTAAAATGCATATCCTCTAATACACACAAAAAACAAAACAGGCAAGATAATAATCCAATAGTGATGAGCGGGAGGTGCCATATTCGATTTCGCGATATTTCGCGAATATTCAAATGAATATTCGTGTTATGTTCGTCGAAATCGAATATTCGCAATTATTCCAATTATCGCGAATAGTATGCGATTTATTTTTTGCGTATTGTGATTATTTATCTTGATAGTATAAGGCAACGTTCCTATGCTAATTGACTATGGCTAGGCTAATATGTGTATTTTACGAAATTTCGTGATATTGCTCTAACTTCGTCTCTTAGAATATTACGAATATTCTAAAAGACGAAGTTAGAGCAATATTAAGAACATTTGCAAAAGTCGAAATTGCGATGCGAGTAATATAACACGAAATAATCGCATGAAGATTTCAACTTAGCACTGCTATATTCCATATTCTAGCCTAATATGGAATATAGCAGTGCTAACATAATATTCTAAAAGACGAAGTTAGAGCAATATTCCGAAATTTCGTAAAATACACATAGATTGTATTTAAGCTAATATACTGCTATAGTAATATTTTTTAATAGTGTACATATTTTACAAAACTTAAGTTCAGAAGAGGCAAAAAAAAATTAGAGGAAAAAAAGGGATTATAGCACTATATTAGCTAAATTACAATCTATATGTGTATTTTACGAAATTTCGGAATATTGCTCTAACTTCGTCTTTTAGAATATTCGTAATATTGCTCTAACTTCGTCTTTTAGAATATTATGAATATTCTAAAAGACGAAGTTAGAGCAATATTAAGAACATTTGCAAAAGTCGAAATTGCGATGCGAGTAATATAACACGAAATAATCGCAAGAAGATTTCAACTTAGCACTGCTATACTCCATATTCTAGCCTAATATGGAATATAGCAGTGCTAACATAATATTCTAAAAGACGAAGTTAGAGCAATATTACGAAATTTCGTAAAATACACATAGATTGTATTTAAGCTAATATACTGCTATAGTAATATTTTTTAATAGTGTACATATTTTACAAAACTTAAGTTCAGAAGAGGCAAAAAAAAATTAGAGGAAAAAAAGGGATTATAGCACTATATTAGCTAAATTACAATCTATATGTGTATTTTACGAAATTTCAGAATATTGCTCTAACTTTGTCTTTTAGAATATTCGTAATATTGCTCTAACTTCGTCTTTTAGAATATTATGAATATTCTAAAAGACGAAGTTAAAGCAATATTAAGAACATTTGCAAAAGTCGAAATTGCGATGCGAGTAATATAACACGAAATAATCGCATGAAGATTTCAACTTAGCACTGCTATATTCCATATTCTAGCCTAATATGGAATATAGCAGTGCTAACATAATATTCTAAAAGACGAAGTTAGAGCAATATTCCGAAATTTCGTAAAATACACATAGATTGTATTTAAGCTAATATACTGCTATAGTAATATTTTTTAATAGTGTACATATTTTACAAAACTTAAGTTCAGAAGAGGCAAAAAAAAATTAGAGGAAAAAAAGGGATTATAGCACTATATTAGCTAAATTACAATCTATATGTGTATTTTACGAAATTTCGGAATATTGCTCTAACTTCGTCTTTTAGAATATTCGTAATATTGCTCTAACTTCGTCTTTTAGAATATTATGAATATTCTAAAAGACGAAGTTAGAGCAATATTAAGAACATTTGCAAAAGTCGAAATTGCGATGCGAGTAATATAACACGAAATAATCGCAAGAAGATTTCAACTTAGCACTGCTATACTCCATATTCTAGCCTAATATGGAATATAGCAGTGCTAACATAATATTCTAAAAGACGAAGTTAGAGCAATATTACGAAATTTCGTAAAATACACATAGATTGTATTTAAGCTAATATACTGCTATAGTAATATTTTTTAATAGTGTACATATTTTACAAAACTTAAGTTCAGAAGAGGCAAAAAAAAATTAGAGGAAAAAAAGGGATTATAGCACTATATTAGCTAAATTACAATCTATATGTGTATTTTACGAAATTTCAGAATATTGCTCTAACTTTGTCTTTTAGAATATTCGTAATATTGCTCTAACTTCGTCTTTTAGAATATTATGAATATTCTAAAAGACGAAGTTAAAGCAATATTAAGAACATTTGCAAAAGTCGAAATTGCGATGCGAGTAATATAACACAAAATAATCGCATGAAGATTTCAACTTAGCACTGCTATATTCCATATTCTAGCCTAATATGGAATATAGCTGTGCTAAGTTAGTACTGCTATATTCCATATTAGGCTAGAATATGGAGTATAGCAGTGCTAAGTTGAAATCTTCTTGCGATTATTTCGTATTATATTACTCGCATCGCAATTTCGACTTTTGCAAATGTTCTTAATATTGCTCTAACTTCGTCTTTTAGAATATTCGTAATATTCTAAAAGACGAAGTTAGAGCAATATTACGAATATTCTAAAAGACAAACCCCTTGAAGGTTCTGTGGTCAGCAATGTGTCCCCGTCATTGTTTGCTCAAGCACAGCACCATACATACAATGGTGGCTGTTTTTAGTACTGAGGCTCAGTCCCCTATCAGTGGGGGTCCTTGGAGTCTATCCCTCAATGATTAATACCTGTCACTGTGAATTTATATGTCAAATAAACATATCCCTCATTTCCCTTCCACAAATGCAAGAAATTCTCCATAAAGAACTTGCAGAATTTTTGAGTTTAACAATACCCCGAAGACAAATAAATCCACAATGTAATATGCCTGCAAGGCTTATATAAGAGGGAATCTCATCCGTAGCAGCTCCCACTTTATGTGGCAGCAGAATAAAAAGCTGCCTCAGCTGTTGGAACAAGTGTAAGCGTTGAAACAACAGAACAAAGCCCACTCTCCTCAGACGCGCCATCAACAGCTTACCGAGGCGAGAAAGAAACTTTGCCAAGTTTTCCTCTCTAAATATGAACAGAACTTTAGCAAACTCAAATGATCATACTATCATCTAATAATGAAGTGTCCTCAAATGAGAAACTGTTACAAAATGAAAACAGACAAAATTAGAAAACCTTTCGATTTGGATGGTAGAACTAAAATGATGGATGCCAAGCACTTGGCCAACACTGACACTGTGAAGGCAATGTAAACAGCTGCCGAAGCCGCCAATGAGAGAGAGGAGTCAGAGTTATGGTTCTTGTCAATTAGACACTGCGCTAGCCACTTATAATACTGCAGCGGAAAGGGACTGAATGAAAAGAGTGAGCAACAAGCGCCAGTATAAATGAATATAGCAGAAATGAGGAATGGAGCTAGAACGAGCTACAGGTGGTGGCAGACCCTATTATTATACATAGTAAGGACTTCAGATGATTTTACATTGAAGACTTCTCAAGAGTGGAGGGGATGTAGGTCGAGGGAATTGGTGAGAATGTATTATAAATAAGAATGCTTAAAAATTGTGAGAATGGGTAATTAAAGGGGTTTTCCGAGATTTTGATACTGATGACCTATCTTCAGGATAGGCCATCAGTATCTGATGGGTGGGGGGCCAAAATCCAGGACTCCCTCCTATGAGCTGTTTGAAAAAGCAAGTGAATGGGGCTGAGCACAATTCCAAGCATATCCGCTATACAATGTACGCCAGTGCCTTCTTAAACAGCTGACCGGCGGAGGTCCTGGGGGCCCCACTGATCAGGTTCTGATGACCTATACTGAGGAATATTTTCATCAGTAGAGTTGAGCGAATCAAAGTCAAATAAATTGAGTTCGATCTGAATTTTTTGAAAAATGTGATCTACTGATGGCAGTAAGAAAAATAAAAAATACACTTACAGGTCGTCACAGCCATCTTGATTGCAGAAACCATGCAAAATCTCACACGGGTGATGTATGACGTCACCACACCGGCGCACTGGCTGGGCACAGTGACAACTACAGTGATGACATCAAAGCACCTGGCCAGAGTGATGATGTCACCGAGTGAAATCTCTTTTTGTCTTCAATCAAGATGGCCGCGACAGCCTCTACATGAGCAAATGGATAAGGTGAGTATTTATTTTATTTTATTTTGTACCCTGATTAAATTAAATTGTAGCCTCAGATGCCGTGATCAGCGATGAACACAGCATTGGAGGGGTTCAATGACAGGGAACGGCGTGATCGCTGTGATTGCTGTTCCCCAGTCATTGCGCCCGCTACATGCAAAGAAATATGCTTTGTGACAAAGTAATTAGTCACAAATCAAATTTCTTTGTGAAATTCGGTGAAACAGCCAAAACTAATTTTTCATAACTTCGCTCATATGTAGTCATCAGTATCAAAATCGCGGAAAACCACTTTAAATGATTGATTGTCCATCCGCTATTATAGTGAACTTCATGGACCAAGGATGGTAGAGGGATCCTGAAACCTCTGCCTTGGGCACAAAAAATGCTTGACTTGTAGACTGCACCTGAAGTCTTTAAAAAGGCTCACCTTTCTACTTTGTGTAATGACAAGTTTAATGTCCTTCAAGAATCTTTCACACTCCAGGAAGTTCTGAAGCCCTCAAACCTCATAAAGGCTCTTGTCTTGATGACTTTACCAAGTAGTATTACAGGTTTTCAGTTCAGTAAATTGAGGGTTTATTCTCATTTTACAATGTGATTTAATATTGCTAGGGTATGCCATCACTTTATGATCAGTGGGGGTCCAACTTCTAGGAAGTTTACAGATCCTCAGAATGCATCTCCTTCCAAATTTCAATGAGGCTGTGCTGCAGTTCATTGCACAGTGGGTGTCCATGGCACCACTGTACAGGGGTAAAGCAGTGAAGGGGTTGCAGCGGTACACTTAGAATGTGCCATCACATTATGATCGATGAGGGTTGCATCATCTAGGACCTCCACCGAGAAAGTGATGGCTTATTCTATTGATATGCTGTCACTTTATAAGATTAGAAAACCCTCTTAAGCAATCATCTAAACACGTCTCTCTAATGTTTTACCTCCACAGTAGAGTTGAGCGAACACCTGGATGTTCGGGTTCGAGAAGTTCGGCCGAACTTCCCGGAAATGTTCGGGTTCGGGATCCGAACCCGATCCGAACTTCGTCCCGAACCCGAACCCCATTGAAGTCAATGGGGACCCGAACTTTTCGGTACTAAAAAGGCTGTAAAACAGCCCAGGAAAGGGCTAGAGGGCTGCAAAAGGCAGCAACATGTAGGTAAATCCCCTGCAAACAAATGTGGATAGGGAAATGAATTAAAATAAAAATTAAATAAATAAAAATTAACCAAAATCAATTGGAGAGAGGTCCCATAGCAGAGAATCTGGCTTCACGTCACCCACCACTGGAACAGTCCATTCTCAGATATTTAGGCCCCGGCACCCAGGCAGAGGAGAGAGGTCCCGTAACAGAGAATCTGTCTTCATGTCAGCAGAGAATCAGTCTGCATGTCATAGCAGAGAATCAGGCTTCACGTCAGCCACCACTGCAACAGTCCATTGTCATAAATTTAGGCCCAGCACCCAGGCAGAGGAGAGAGGTCCCGTAACAGACAATCTGGCTTCATGTCAGCAGAGAATCAGTCTTCATATCATAGCAGAGAATCAGGCTTCACGTCACCCACCACTGTAAGAGTCAATTTTCATAAATTTAGGCCCAGAACCCAGGCAGAGGAGAAAGGTCCCGTAACAGACAATCTGGCTTCATGTCAGCAGAGAATCAGTCTGCATGTCATAGCAGAGAATCAGGCTTCACGTCAGCCACCAATGCAACAGTCCATTGTCAGATATTTAGGCCCAGCACCCAGGCAGAGGAGAGAGGTCCCGTAACAGACAATCTGGCTTCATGTCAGCAGAGAATCAGTCTTCATATCATAGCAGAGAATCAGGCTTCACGTCAGCCACCAATGCAACAGTCCATTGTCAGATATTTAGGCCCAGCACTCAGGCAGAGGAGAGAGGTCCTGTAACAGACAATCAGGCTTCACGTCAGCCACCAGTGCAACAGTCCATTGGCATATATTTAGGCCCAGCACCCAGGCAGAGGAGAGAGGTCCCGTAACAGAGAATCTGGCTTCATGTCAGCAGAGAATCAGTCTGCATGTCATAGCAGAGAATCAGGCTTCACGTCAGCCACCACTGCAACAGTCCATTGTCATAACTTTAGGCCCAGCACCCAGGCAGAGGAGAGAGGTCCCGTAACAGACAATCTGGCTTCATGTCAGCAGAGAATCAGTCTTCATGTCATAGCAGAGAATCAGACTTCACGTCACCCACCACTGTAAGAGTCCATTTTCATAAATTTAGGCCCAGCACCCAGGCAGAGGAGAGAGGTCCCGTAACAGACAATCTGGCTTCATGTCAGCAGAGAATCAGTCTGCATGTCATAGCAGCGAATCAGGCTTCACGTCAGCCACCAATGCAACAGTCCATTGTCAGATATTTAGGCCCAGCACCCAGGCAGAGGAGAGAGGTCCCGTAACAGACAATCTGGCTTCATGTCAGCAGAGAATCAGTCTTCATATCATAGCAGAGAATCAGGCTTCACGTCAGCCACCAATGCAACAGTCCATTGTCAGATATTTAGGCCCAGCACCCAGGCAGAGGAGAGAGGTCCCGTAACAGACAATCTGGCTTCATGTCAGCAGAGAATCAGTCTTCATATCATAGCAGAGAATCAGGCTTCACGTCAGCCACCAATGCAACAGTCCATTGTCAGATATTTAGGCCCAGCACCCAGGCAGAGGAGAGAGGTCCTGTAACAGACAATCAGGCTTCACGTCAGCCACCAGTGCAACAGTCCATTGGCATATATTTAGGCCCAGCACCCAGGCAGAGGAGAGAGGTCCCGTAACAGAGAATCTGGCTTCATGTCAGCAGAGAATCAGTCTGCATGTCATAGCAGAGAATCAGGCTTCACGTCAGCCACCACTGCAACAGTCCATTGTCATAAATTTAGGCCCAGCACCCAGGCAGAGGAGAGAGGTCCCGTAACAGACAATCTGGCTTCATGTCAGCAGAGAATCAGTCTTCATGTCATAGCAGAGAATCAGGCTTCACGTCACCCACCACTGTAAGAGTCCATTTTCATAAATTTAGGCCCAGCACCCAGGCAGAGGAGAGAGGTCCCGTAACAGACAATCTGGCTTCATGTCAGCAGAGAATCAGTCTTCATATCATAGCAGAGAATCAGGCTTCACGTCACCCACCACTGTAAGAGTCCATTTTCATAAATTTAGGCCCAGCACCCAGGCAGAGGAGAGAGGTCCCGTAACAGACAATCTGGCTTCATGTCAGCAGAGAATCAGTCTTCATATCATAGCAGAGAATCAGGCTTCACGTCAGCCACCAATGCAACAGTCCATTGTCAGATATTTAGGCCCAGCACCCAGGCAGAGGAGAGAGGTCCCGTAACAGACAATCAGGCTTCACGTCAGCCACCAGTGCAACAGTCCATTGGCATATATTTAGGCCCAGCACCCAGGCAGAGGAGAGAGGTCCCGTAACAGAGAATCTGGCTTCATGTCAGCAGAGAATTAGTCTGCATGTCATAGCAGAGAATCAGGCTTCACGTCACCCAACATTGGAACAGTCCATTGGCATATATTTAGGCCCCGGCACCCAGACAGAGGAGAGGTTCATTCAAATTTGGGTAGCCTCGCAATATATTGGTAAAATGAAAATAAAAATAGGATTGAATGAGGAAGTGCCCTGGAGTACAATAATATATGGTTAAGGGGAGGTAGTTAATGTCTAATCTGGACAAGGGACGGACAGGTCCTGTGGGATCCATGCCTGGTTCATTTTTATGAACGTCAGCTTGTCCACATTGGCTGTAGACAGGCGGCTGCGTTTGTCTGTAATGACACCCCCTGCCGTGCTGAATACACGTTCAGACAAAACGCTGGCCGCCGGGCAGGCCAGCACCTCCAAGGCATAAAAGGCTAGCTCTGGCCACGTGGACAATTTAGAGACCCAGTAGTTGAATGGGGCCGAACCATCAGTCAGTACGTGGAGGGGTGTGCACACGTACTGTTCCACCATGTTAGTGAAATGTTGCCTCCTGCTAACACGTTGCGTATCAGGTGGTGGTGCAGTTAGCTGTGGCGTGTTGACAAAACTTTTCCACATCTCTGCCATGCTAACCCTGCCCTCAGAGGAGCTGGCCGTGACACAGCTGCCTTGGCGACCTCTTGCTCCTCCTCTGCCTTGGCCTTGGGCTTCCACTTGTTCCCCTGTGACATTTGGGAATGCTCTCAGTAGCGCGTCTACCAACGTGCGCTTGTACTCGCGCATCTTCCTATCACGCTCCAGTGCAGGAAGTAAGGTGGGCACATTGTCTTTGTAGCGTGGATCCAGCAGGGTGGCAACCCAGTAGTCCGCACACGTTAAAATGTGGGCAACTCTGCTGTCGTTGCGCAGGCACTGCAGCATGTAGTCGCTCATGTGTGCCAGGCTGCCCAGGGGTAAGGACAAGCTGTCCTCTGTGGGAGGCGTATCGTCATCGTCCTGCCTTTCCCCCCAGCCACGCACCAGTGATGGACCCGAGCTGCGTTGGGTGCCACCCCGCTGTGACCATGCTTCATCCTCATCCTCCTCCACCTCCTCCTCATCCTCGTCCTCCTCGTCCTCCAGTAGTGGGCCCTGGCTGGCCACATTTGTACCTGGCCTCTGCTGTTGCCAAAAACCTCCCTCTGAGTCACTTCGAAGAGACTGGCCTGAAAGTGCTAAAAATGACCCCTCTTCCTCCTCCTCCTCCTCCTCCTGGGCCACCTCCTCTTCCATCATCGCCCTAAGTGTTTTCTCAAGGAGACATAGAAGTGGTATTGTAACGCTGATAACGGCGTCATCGCCACTGGCCATGTTGGTGGAGTACTCGAAACAGCGCAACAGGGCACACAGGTCTCGCATGGAGGCCCAGTCATTGGTGGTGAAGTGGTGCTGTTCTGTAGTGCGACTGACCCGTGCGTGCTGCAGCTGAAACTCCACTATGGCCTGCTGCTGCTCGCACAGTCTGTCCAGCATGTGCAAGGTGGAGTTCCACCTGGTGGGCACGTCGCATATGAGGCGGTGAGCGGGAAGGCCGAAGTTACGCTGTAGCGCAGACAGGCGAGCAGCAGCAGGATGTGAACGCCGGAAGCGCGAACAGACGGCCCGCACTTTATGCAGCAGCTCTGACATGTCGGGGTAGTTGTGAATGAACTTCTGCACCACCAAATTCAGCACATGCGCCAAGCAAGGGATGTGCGTCAAACTGGCTAGTCCCAGAGCTGCAACGAGATTTCGCCCATTATCACACACCACCAGGCCGGGCTTGAGGCTCACCGGCAGCAACCACTCGTCGGTCTGTTGTTCTATACCCCGCCACAACTCCTGTGCGGTGTGGGGCCTGTCCCCCAAACATATGAGTTTCAGAATGGCCTGCTGACGTTTACCCCGGGCTGTGCTGAAGTTGGTGGTGAAGGTGTGTGGCTGACTAGATGAGCAGGTGGAAGAAGAGGAGGAGGAAGTCGAGTAGGAGGAGGTGGCAACAGGAGGCAAAGAATGTTGCCCTGTGATCCTTGGCGGCGGAAGGACGTGCGCCAAACAGCTCTCCGCCTGGGGCCCAGCTGCCACTACATTTACCCAGTGTGCAGTTAGGGAGATATAGCGTCCCTGGCCGTGCTTACTGGTCCACGTATCTGTGGTTAGGTGGACCTTGCCACAGATGGCGTTGCGCAGTGCACACTTGATTTTATCGGATACTTGGTTGTGCAGGGAAGGCACGGCTCTCTTGGAGAAGTAGTGCCGGCTGGGAACAACATACTGTGGGACAGCAAGCGACATGAGCTGTTTGAAGCTGTCTGTGTCCACCAGCCTAAATGACAGCATTTCATAGGCCAGTAGTTTAGAAATGCTGGCATTCAGGGCCAGGGATCGAGGGTGGCTAGGTGGGAATTTACGCTTTCTCTCAAATGTTTGTGAGATGGAGAGCTGAACGCTGCCGTGTGACATGGTTGAGATGCTTGGTGACGGAGGTGCTGGTGGTGTTGGTGGTACATCCCCTGTTTGCTGGGCGGCAGGTGCCAACGTTCCTCCAGAGGCGGAGGAAGAGGCCGAGGCGGCAGCAGCAGAAGAGGCCGAAGCGGCAGCAGCAGAAGAGGCCGAGGCGGCAGCAGCAGAAGAGGTAGCAGGGGGAGCCTGAGTGACTTCCTTGGTTTTAAGGTGTTTACTCCACTGCAGTTCATGCTTTGCATGCAGGTGCCTGGTCATGCAGGTTGTGCTAAGGTTCAGAACGTTAATGCCTCGCTTCAGGCTCTGATGGCACAGCGTGCAAACCACTCGGGTCTTGTCGTCAGCACATTGTTTGAAGAAGTGCCATGCCAGGGAACTCCTTGAAGCTGCCTTTGGGGTGCTCGGTCCCAGATGGCGGTGGTCAGTAGCAGGCGGAGTCTCTTGGCGGCGGGTGTTCTGCTTTTGCCCACTGCTCCCTCTTTTGCTACGCTGTTGGCTCGGTCTCACCACTGCCTCTTCCTCCGAACTGTGAAAGTCAGTGGCACGACCTTCATTCCATGTGGGGTCTAGGACCTCATCGTCCCCTGCATCGTCTTCCACTCAGTCTTGATCCCTGACCTCCTGTTCAGTCTGCACACTGCAGAAAGACGCAGCAGTTGGCACCTGTGTTTCGTCATCATCAGAGACATGCTGAGGTGGTATTCCCATGTCCTCATCATCAGGAAACATAAGTGGTTGTGCGTCAGTGCATTCTATGTCTTTCACCGCTGGGGAAGGGCTAGGTGGATGCCCTTGGGAAACCCTGCCAGCGGAGTCTTCAAACAGCATAAGAGACTGCTGCATAACTTGAGGCTGAGACAGTTTCCCTGGTATGCATGGGGGTGATGTGACAGACTGATGGGGTTGGTTTTCAGGCGCCATCTGTGCGCTTTCTGCAGAAGACTGGGTGGGAGATAATGTGAACGTGCTGGATCCACTGTCGGCCACCCAATTGACTAATGCCTGTACCTGCTCAGGCCTTACCATCCTTAGAACGGCATTGGGCCCCACCATATATCGCTGTAAATTCTGGCGGCTACTGGGACCTGAGGTAGTTGGTACACTAGGACGTGTGGATGTGGCAGAACGGCCACGTCCTCTCCCAGCACCAGAGGGTCCACTAACACCACCACGACCATGTCCACGTCCGCGTCCCTTACTAGATGTTTTCCTCATTGTTATCGTTCACCACAACAACAAAAATATTATTTGGCCCAATGTATTGTATTCAAATTCAGCTGAATATAAATTTGAGGCCTAGTATTTAGGCGCTGGGTGACCGGTATAGCTTTACTGACAGAATTAGACTTGGAAATGCACAGTAGCGTGTGTGTGAAGGTTTTCTGAATGACCCTATGTGCACCTTGAATATTATATACCCTTTTAGGGATAGATTTCAAATAGCTCTGATATAGCAGAAACCACTAAATTATGAAATTGCTAAATTGGGAATTGTATTTCAACCCAGAACAAAAAATGTGCTTTGACGGACACTAAATAACTTGCCCAGCCACAACAGTACAGCGGTAACGACAGATTTAGCGGGTCGTGGTGCTGCTGGTGGAGCTCCTGTTGCAGGGAGAGGACGTGGTCGATCTGTGCCAGCTACACACACAAGTGAAACACCTTCTTCAGGTGCGAGTAGGCGACAGAACCTTCAGCGGTATTTGGTCGGACCTAATGTGGCTCTACAAATGGTGAGGCCAGAACAAGTACAGGCAATAGTAGATTGGGTTGCTGACAGTGCCTCCAGTTCCTTTCACATTGTCTCCCACCCAGTCTCCTGCTGAAAGATCAGAGTTGGCACCTGCAGCTGATGTCCATCAGTCTTTCACCTCACCCCCTTGCAAATCAGCCAAGCAGTCTGAGCCCCAAGCCATGCAGCAGTCTCTTCTGCTTTTTGATGACTCTGCTAGCAGGGTTTTTCAGGGCCATCCACCTAGCCCTGCCCCAGACGTGGAAGAGATTGAGTGCACCGATGCCCAACCACTTATGTTTCAAGATGAGTACATGGGAGGACCACCGCACCACGTCTCGGATGATGACGAAACACAGGTGCCAACTGCTGTGGCTTTCGAAAGTGTGCAGACCGACAAGGAGGGCAGGGGTGAAGACTGGGTGGAAGATAATGGAATTAAGGTCATGCGAGTGACCTGTGTAGTTCGGAGAAAGAGGCGGTGGTCACACAGAGCCACCAGCGCAGCAGAAGAGGGAGCAGGGCGCAAAAGCAGAGCGGCCATCCCCTAGACAGTACGCCTGCTACTGCCCACCGCAGCAAGGGACCGAGCACACTAAAGCCAACTCCAAGGAGTTCCCTGGCGTGGCAGTTCTTCAGTCAATGTGCTGATGACAAGACACAAGTGGTTTGCACGCTGTGCAATCAGAGCCTGAAGCGAGGCATAAACGCTCTCAACCTGAGCACAACCTGCATGACCAGGCATCTAGGTGCAAAGCATGAGCTGCAGTGGAGTAGACACCTCAAAAACCAAGAAAGGCTCACTGGCTCCTACTGCTTCCTCTACTGCTGCAGTCTCGGCCTCCTCATCCACCTCTGGAGTGACAGTGCCACCTGCCACCCCGCAAACAGAGGATCTGCCAGCAACACCACCACCTGGGTCACCAAGCATCTCCACAATGTCCTACGGAAGCGTTCAGCTCTCGATCTCCCAAACACTGGAGCGGAAGAGGAAGTACCCCCCTACCCACCCGCGATCCCTGAATGCCAGCATTTCAAAAGTACTGTCCTTTGAAATGCTGTCATTCCGTCTGGTGGAGACGGAGAGTTTTAAAAGCCTTATGGCGGTGGCTGTCCAACAGTACGTCGTGCCCAGCCGCCACTACTTTTCCAGGCGTGCCATCACTTCCCTGCACAATTAAGTGGGGGACAAAATCAGGTGTGCACTGCGCAACGCCATCTGTGGCAAGGCGCATCTCACTACGGATACGTGGACCAGTAAGCACGGTCAGGGATGTTATATCTCCATAACAGCACACTGGGTAAATGCAGTGGCGGCTAGGCCTGAGGCGGATAGCAGTTTTTCCCATGTCCTTCCACCACCGAGGATTGCAGGGTGCTTCAGTTTGCCTCCTGTTGCTTCCTCCTCCTACTTCGTTTCCTCATTCTCTACCGACTCCTCATCCGGTCAGCGTAACACCTTCACCACCAACTTCAGCACAGCCAGGGGTAAACGACAGCAGGCAGTTTTAAAACCTATCTGTTTGGGGGACAAACCCCACACCGCGCAGGAGCTGTGGACGGGCCTTGAACAACAGACCCATGAGTGGTTGGTGCCAGTGAGCCTCAAGCCCAGCCTGGTGGTGTGCGATAATGGGGCGAAATCTCGTAGCAGTTCTGGGACTAGCCGGTTTGACGCACATCCCTTGCCTGGCACATGTGCTGAATTTAGTGGTGCAGAGGTTCCTTAAAAATTACCCCGATATGTCAGAGCTGCTGCATAAAGTGCGGGCCATCTGTGTGCCCTTTGGGCGTTCTCACCCTGCTGCTGCTAACCTGTCAGCGCTGCAGCGTAACTTCAGCCTTTCCGCTCACCGCCTCATATCCAACATGCCCACAAGGTGGAACTCCACCTTGCACATGCTGGCCAGACTGTGCGAGCAGCAGCAGGCGATAGTGGAGTTTCAGCTGCAGCACGCAGGGTCAGTCGCTCTGTGAACAGCACCACTTCACCACCAATGACTGGGCCTCCATACGAGACCTGTGTTCCTTGTTGCGCTTTTTCGAGTACTCCACCAACATGGCCAATGCCGATGACGCTGTTCTCAGCGTTACTATCCCACTTCTATGTCTCCTTGAGAAAACACTTAGGGCGATGATGGAAGAGGAGGTGGCCCAGGAGGAGGAGGAAGAGGAAGAGGGGTAATTTTTAGCACTTTCAGGCCAGTCTCTTCGAAGTAACTCAGAGGGAGGTTTTTTGCAACAGCAGAGGCCAGGTACAAATGTGGCCAGCCAGGGCCCACTACTGGAGGACGAGGAGGATGAGGTGGAGGAGGATGAGGATGAAGCATGTTCACAGCGGGGTGGCACCCAACGCAGCTCGGGCCCATCACTGGTGTGTGGCTGGGGGGAAACGCAGGACGATGACGATACGCCTCCCACAGAGGACATCTTGTCCTTACCTCTGGGCAGCCTGGCACACATGAGTGACTACATGCTGCAGTGCCTGCGCAACGACAGCAGAGTTGCCCACATTTTAACGTGTGCGGACTACTGGGTTGCCACCCTGCTGGATCCCCGGTACAAAGACAATGTGCCGTCCTTAATTCCCTCACTGGAGCGTGATCGAAAGATGCGCGAGTACAAGCGCACGTTGGTAGACGCGCTACTGAGAGCATTCCCAAATGTCACAGGGGAACAAGTGGAAGACCAAGGCCAAGGCAGAGGAGGAGCAAGAGGTCGCCAAAGGCAGCTGTGTCATGGCCAGCTCCTCTGAGGGCAGGGTTAGCATGGCAGAGATGTGGAAAAGTTTTGTCAACACTAACATGGTGGAACAGTACGTGTGCACACCCCTCCACGTACTGACTGATGGTTCGGCCCCATTTAACTTCTGGGTCTCCAAATTGTCCACGTGGCCAGAGCTAGCCTTTTATGCCTTGGAGGTGCTAGCCTGCCCGGCGGCCAGCGTTTTGTCTGAACGTGTATTCAGCACGGCAGGGGGCGTCATTACAGACAAACGCAGCCGCCTGTCTACAGCCAATGTGGACAAGCTGACGTTCATAAAAATGAACCAGGCATGGATCCCACAGGACCTGTCCATCCCTTGTGCAGATCAGACATTTATAACTACCTCCCCTTAACACTTCTGGCGATGATGGAAGAGGATATGGCACAGGAGGAGGAAGAGGGATCATTTCATAGGGTTTCCGGACAGTCATTCACAAGTGGCTCTGAGGGTGGGTTCCTGTACCCACAAACGCCAGGTACACAATTGTCCAGCCAGGGCACAGTTCTGGAGGATGACGAGGTGGACGATGAGGAGATGGAGGAGGATGAACCGTGTTAACAGCAGGGTGACACCCAAACCAGGTCATAGCCATCACTGGTGCGTGGCTGGGGGATACAGAGGACACAGACGATACACCTTCCACAGAGGACAGTTTTTCGTTGCCTCTGGGCAGCCTGGCACACATGAGCGATTACATGCTGCAGTGTCTCCGCAACGACCATCGAGTTGCCCACATTATAACTTGTGCTGATTACTGCTGGATCCCCGTTACAAGGACAACGCACCATCCTTAATTCCCTCACTGGAGCGTGATCGTAAGATGCGCGAGTACAAGCGCACGCTGGTAGACGCGCTGCTGGTGACATTCCCATCTGGCAGCGGGGGCACAGTGGAAGCACAAGGCAAAGGCAGAGGAGGAGGAAGAGGTCGCCAATGCACCTGGGGCACCACCAGCACCTAAGAAGGCAGGGTTAGCATGGCCGAAATGTGGAAAAGCTTTGTCAGCACGCAACAACCAGCACCACCAGCTGACATGGAACGTCTTAGCAGGAAGCAGCATTTCAGCAACATGGTGGAGCAGTATGTGTGCACACGCCTACACGTACTGAATGACGGGTCTGCCCCCTTCAATCTGGGTCTCCAAATTGGGCAAATGACCTGAGCTTGCCCTTTCTCCCTTGGAGGTTCTGGCCTGCCCCGCAATCAGTGTATTGTCTGAACGTGTGTTTAGCACGGCATGGGGCGTTATCACAGACAGGCGCAGCCGCCTGTCCACAGCCAATGTGGACAAGCTCACATTCATTAAAATGAACCAAACATGGATCCCACAGGACTTTTCCGTACCTTGTGCAGAATAGACATGTATACCGGCCTTACCCAGCCATTGTTATACTCCAGCGCAATTGCTCATTGTTGTATTTTGGATATTTCACACTCTTTTGGAGTGTACCCTAATATAAAAAAATAATTAAAATGTAAACCAAAAAACTGTGTTGGCTACCTCATCCTCCTCCACCACCGCTTACACCTACACCACTACGTCCACCACCTCCTTAAACTCCTACTCCATATGGACCTCCACCTCATAAATCAATTTTTTTATTTTTTTATTTGTACGTATTTTATTTTGTCATTTCACTAATTTGTCTGTTACATTTTCGGGTAAAATTCACCACTTTTTGGGTGTGATATACCCCGACTGTACCTAGTAGACAGGTAACATTTCACTAATTTGCCTGTTACATATTCGGGTGAAATTCACCACTTTTTGGGTGTGATATACCACTGCTATACCTAGTAGACAGGTAAAAAAAAATCATTAATTTGTCTGTTACATATTCGGATGAAATTCACCAATTTTTGGGTGTGATATACCCCTGCTCTACCTAGTAGACAGGTAACATTTCACTAATTTGTCAGTTACATATTCGGGTGAAATTCAACAATTTTTGGGTGTGATATACCCCGGCTGTATCTAGTAGACAGGTAAAAACATTTCAATAATTTGTCTGTTACATTTTTGGGTGAAATTCACCGATTTTTGGCTGTGATATACCCCTGCTCTACCTAGTAGACAGGTTAATACATTTCACAAATTTTTCTGTTACATTCTTGGGTGACATTTTACCATTTTTGCCTGAATAAACCCCTGCTCTGCATAGGTGACAGGGACCAATTTTTTTTTAAATCGTCTATTCCATTGGTGGGTGACATTAACCCATTTCTGGCGATGAAAAACCCCTGCTCTGCATAGGTGACAGGGAATTAAATTTGTAAAATTTGTCGTTAATTGTCCCTTTCATTCAATCCTTCTGCTTTAATAACTTGTCCCACATTTCAGCTCGATCACATTGCAGCCATTGATCTCACTTGGATGAGGTCTCCCTTTCTCAAGCTCCTACTCCAGTGTGGAACCCTGATTCGCCGATAACCGTGATCACCATGGTAGGCTCAGAAAAGAACATTGAAAGTTGATATAGAAGATGTCCAAATGGATCGTGGACTTCACAGGGACGTGCGATCAGGCCGAAGTTATCTAGAGTCACCAAAGCAGCAGCAGGGCCTCTCCTGTATAACGTTTCCAAATCCAAAATACCCCAATGACATTCCCTAAATTTTTTTATTAATCATTCCAATAACAAAGCATCTTAAGAGTCCTGTATTGTTATTTATCGTCACTACCTCCCCGAGTCGGGAGTGGGTAATTGCCGTGCGCCCCCTCCTTTTCTTCCGTTATAATAGCTTCTCCCACATTTCTGCTCGATCACAATTAAATTTCATCCATTGATCTCTCTTGGATGTGGTCTCTATCTCTCATGCTCCCTCTCCGGCGTGAAACCTTGATTCGCCGCTAACCGTTATCTACATGGTAAGCGCAGAAAAGAACATCGAACGTTTATAGACCAGATATCAAATTGGATTGTGAACATCACAGGGACGTGCAACATGGTGGGGCAGTATGTTTGCACATGCCTACATGAACTGACTGATGGTTCTGCCCCCTGCAACTTCTGGGTCTCCTAATTGGGCACATGGCCTGAGCTTGCCCTTTACCCCTTGGAGGTGCTGGCCTGCCCTGCAGCCAATGTATTGTCTGAACGTGTGTTTAGCACGACTGGAGGGGGTTATCACAGGTTATATTTCCCAATGTTTTGGGGTGTACCCTAATAAAAAATTAAAGCCAAAAAACAGTGTAGGCTACCTCCTCCTCCTACACCGCTACATCCACTGCCTCCTCAACCTCCTACTCCATATGGACCTCCTAAATCAAGATTATTATTTTTTATTTTTACGTATTTTATGTTATTCAAAGTCATTTACCTATCCACATTTGTTTGCAGAGCACTTGCCATGCTCTTAACCACATTTTGATGCCATTTGCAGCCCTCTAGCCCTTTATATGACATTTTTACAGCCATTTTAGTGCTTAAAAGTTCGGGTCCCCATTGACTTCAATGGGGTTCGGGGTCAAGTTCGGGTCCCAAACTCGTACTTTTTAGTGAAGTTCGGCCGAACCCGAACATCCAGGTGTCCACTCAACTCTACAAATAACCTGAGGCACCATTTGCTCCACCATTAGTTTGTGAATACCCTTTTGATCGTCACCTATTAAGCCTTATTCACATGTCCGTGCTCAAATCCGTGAGCAGGTGGTCAGTGATGCATCCGTGAAGCTGTCCGTGAAGGATCCGTGTGTCCATTTTTTGCTGTCTGTGTTTCACTGACACTGAACAGCTGAAAAATAATTTTCAAAGCATCTCTTCTTAATGATCCGTGAAACACGGATGCAAAACGGATGGCGTAGACTATAATGGACGTGATGGATCTGTGAACACGGACACAATAGAGCATGCATCCGTTCTAAAAACACTGACCCACGGACAGTGCTAAAACACTGATGTCTAAATACACACATTAAAATGAATGGGGACGTGTGCTGTCCATGGAGAACACGTACAGCACACATCCGTGAAACACTGACGTGTGAATGAGGCTTTAGTGGGAGAGTTCACGTGAGTGGGAGAAGCTCAATGTGCTCCTCTCTAGCCTATCCTGAGATAAAGGAACATAATGCCAAAATAATAAATCATCCACGGGCACATGTTTGGCTATATTTCTAGAAGCAACCATCAAAGTTTCAATCTTTTATTTATCAAAGTATCATTTAGTCACAAGACTGTGAATGTAATAAATCATGTCTGCTCCTATAAAATGAGGGTAAATGGCTAAAACAGGTAAATAACCTCTCAGAATGGTATCTGCAGCCTCCTGAATGACCTTCAGTGAACGCTCATATCTATTGATTTGTATGATTTCTCTTGAGTTCCACGTGATAACGTCATCATCGGTGTAGTCCAAAACACAATCAATACCTCCTGGAATCTCTTGGTACAGAGATGTCTTAATGTTGGAGTTCATTTCAATCCATAATCCGTTCTACGAATCCTTTCAATCTAGAAATATAGCTGAGCTGAAATTATTTTACCTTTTTATTTTACAGATCCTCATTAGCCATTGTGGAAGAACCTGCAAAACAAGTCGGGGCAGGAAATATACTCGGGTCTGCTACATCTCTATCTCATCTATCGATGGACATCTGAACATGACATCTATGTTTGTTGAGTGTCTCAGACCAAAATGTTAATATTTCATTAAACTCCCCCCTAAAAGCCTTCGCTCTTCAGGGAACGCCTTCGGCTAGTCTTCGAAGATGGCGGATAGGATTCTCTTCTGCTCAGCCACAAGGATATTCATGAGGTTGATCTCTGATGTTGGTTCATAAGACTTTGTTTGGTCTTGGTCATTTCACACTGAAGTATTGCATTTATGAAATGATATGCAGTATATGAAAAAAGTCTTGCATATAGTAAGCAAGTCATATGGGAGTAATTTCTTAAAGAAAAACTGCTAAAAAAAATGTGGGTTTTATGACATTTTTATGCCAAAATAAGTGTAAAGACTCTTGGTAAATGTCCCCCAGTGTGTGTAATTGTGCTTTGCAGTTGATTGATCAAGTTGCCTATACCTTCTTTTCAATTTTCCTTGCTTTGACTTTGCTACTGTATACCCCCTTATGAATTCTATATATGTGTCACCTGTTTCATGTGGCATTGTATTCTAAAAAGACATACTGTATATCCATCAGGTTTAACCTTTCTAAGACCTGGCTGTTTGATCCAGAGGGGAAAAAAATCTTTCCTGACTCCACAAGGTTGTCAAATAATTTATCTGGCTCCATTAAAACGTAATCTCTTGCCATAAGGTCTTTTTCACACATCAGTGAATCATGGACGTGTGCTGCCCATGGTCTCCACAGACCGTTCAAGCATCTAAAGCATCTATTGACTTTAATGAGTGTATTCGCACATCAATGTTTTTTTCAAAAGACTGTGGATCTGAGGTGACACCACAGGAGCATGCCCTTTTTTTTGTCCCTGATTACAGATCCCTCACGCACATTATAGTTTATGGGTCTGTAGTCTATAGGGCACAACATGGATACCATCTGTGTTTGGTCCGTGACTTTCACAGACCATTGGTTGGAGATGCTCAGAAGACTATGGTAATTTTCAGCCTAGCAGGGTCTGTGGAATACAGATGACACACGAAGAGCAAAAAACGGACACACAGACTCAACACGGATGCTTTAGGGACATGTTCATGGATGAACCACTGATCATCTTATCAAATACGTCATTAAGGACATTGACGTGTGAAATAGACCTACCATAACTATCAAAATTATCAGTCATGAGATAATGCCATTAACAATTTTGAATTTCTTTCATTTTCTCTGCCATTAGCATAGTTGCCAACATCCTTAAATTTGCCAGGACTGTCCTTAATTTTCAGAGACAGTCCCGCAAACTCGGGATCACCTGGACTCAAAATGGGCATAAGCCATGCCCATAAGTGGGAGGCCCTGATTGGTGGGGGCATTCTCAAGGGCAGAGCTTCCATGTCCCTACTATGTTGGCAAGTATCTATTACTAAGTACCTTTTCTGAAACTGACTGCTCTACCTGTAAAGAACGCTTTCCTATACTGGGAAGTAAACCGCCTTTCCTCCATATGAGATGAGGGTTCTCTGATCCTTTATTCTTTGACCTTGTATATATTTCTACATGTTAATAAGATCACCTCTATGAGCAAGACCAATTTTGCTAGCCTCTCATTTTAAAACTGACCTATCAACTGGTCCCCCATCTTTCAACTCTCTTCCAAAACCTTGCCCCATTTTTCAGAGGAGGCGATAGCAGAGAGGGTATAACAGTTTATATATAGATGAGTTTTTTACTGTCTTGCTTTATAAAATGTCTATGTGCTTTTGTAGTTGCTCCTTGGCATTGAGTTATGTCAAGCTTACAGATCATCAGAATATCCAACTATTTCTTCTCCTGCAATGTTTTCCCAAGCTGTATGGTAAGGTTTAATTTACATGTTGTGGTAATGTGGTGAAAGAAAACCAAGCCATTACCTGACCATCATAAGAACGGGACACTGGGACCTGCATCCATCACAAGAACGGGACACCCCTCAGAGTCACCTTAAATAAATAAAGTGGCAAGATGATGGGCATGATGACTGTTGCTCCATTTCTCTATATGGATGCTCCTGTAATAGCCTAGTGCTGTGTTCAGCTGTCTCAGGAGCTCCCATAGAGATGAATGGAGTGCAATGCACACTTTCAACCTGCTGATCCATTCATTTATAGGTGCTCTGATGGATACGTGGTCCCTATCCTCGTGATCAGTAGGGGTCTCAGTGGTAGAATAGGAGATAATGTGTAATAACCGGAATAACCCTTCAAAGCCATTGACAGGTAAAATAAATGACGTTGACTTTTCTTGTTACAATGGCACTTTTCAAGATGTGGGATATATTAGGTAGCGAGTGATCAGTCAGTTCTTGAAGTTGATGTATTGGAAAAAGGAAAAATGGGCAAGTGTAAGACCTAATTCACATGCCAGTTTTTGGTCTATGATTTCATTGTTGATTTTAGGCCAAATCCACGAGTGAAGCCTCCACAGAGATACATTATTAAAACATTTTTGGCTCCCCACTGTTGATGCAAAACACTGCTTTGTGAATTAGGCCTAAGGGTGTAAATGACTTTGGCACAGACTAAATTGTGGACTCTTCCTGGTGTACAGTAGTTAATACCTACCAAAAGTGGTCCAAGGAAGTACCATCTGTGTACTGGAGACAGGTTTACCAGTGTCTAAAGCTCTTTGATGCACATCCCTATCAATAAAGGCCCTACCTCACAACTTACAGGACTTAGGGTATTTGCCGGTGATGTCTTGATGCCAGATACCACAGGACAACTTCAGATTCACTGTAGAGTCCATGCCTCAGTGGGTCAGAGGCAAGACCCACTGACTGATTGGCGTAGTAAATAATAGGCAGGGAGCTGTAGTATCTCTCTTTCTCAGTATATAGATTTGTATACCTTCACCTGTCTGTGAACTTTGTTAAGTACAATTTCAATACATTATTTCGACATGCTAACCCAGGCATCCTCAAACTGAGGCCCTCCAGCTGTTGTAAAACTACAACTCCCACAATGCTCTGCTGTAGGCTGATACCTGTAGGCTGTTCGGGCATGCTGGGAGTTGTCGTTTTGCAACAGCTGGAGGGACGCAGTTTGAGGATGCCTGTGCTAACCAAACAGGTCCCAATGCACACCACATATAGACACCTATAGCGTAAACAACTCCTGACAGAGTAATACGAGACCATTTTTTTTCAAAGCTGGCCATCTTGTGCCATTCATCTTCAACCAAGATGGAAGATATGGAAGGTGCAGTACCCCAAATCTGGTGGTATCTGCAAATGTATATAGCTGTGTAGTGTAATGTTATGTATTATATGTTTTGACCATGTGTTCCAGCAAGAGGAAAGTATGGTTGCGAACGACCCTGTTTCTCCCCTCTTGGTGGGAGCGGGCTGGTCCTGCCTCCTGCCAGGAGGAGGAGTTCCAGTTTAGCTAGGGAGAGGAATCACACATCAGAGCTCCTACTCCTGGGAACCAGAGATTCTTCTCCTGCAAGACCAACATTCCAGAAAGATCATCAAGATCTGCTTCCAAAAAGCATCAGTGCAAAAAGTCAGCAGAGTCAACAGAAAAATACTGCTTTACAGAAACTGCTGCAAGGTGAGGGACTACGGCTCAGACAACCATCACCTATACCACCACTAGGCTAGACAAAACTCAAGTCTGAATCTTACACTGGACACCTATACCCACAAGTGCCAAATCTAAACCTCATCCACTGGTGCCAGAAGCTGAAGTTTGTATTCAGTACTGCTGGAATAAGTTATATTTTGCACTAAGTTCACTTCTGGCCTGATTCTTGAAGCTACGTTCCCGGCCTGAGGGAACTGTGACACAACACCTCACTGTGTTGACACAACACTGTGACACAACACCTCATCAGGACCATTACCACTCCCATCTTCTTCAACGGCTCCTCACCATGTGAAATTGTATTAAGTGGCAGGGAAAATCTTGGGGACACATTTGATTTCCACCTCGTGTGTCACACAAGTATGAGCGCACTCTCAAATCTGGTTGGGCTCTACTCATAAAGTATGAAGAGTGAGAATGTGCATTAAAAAGGATGCAAAAAGAACTAAAATATACAGTTTACGCACAACATCATTACTGGCTGCACCGCACCTCATTCTCATCTGTCACTGTGTACGAGGGGGATGGGGTATTGGTAGATAGTCTCTAAAGCGCGACACCCCTCCTCAATGCTAAGAGCAGCGATGTCAACGAGGAAGATCTGTTTAGAATTCAAAGCGTACAGTGCCCGTGTTTGCTTTCCTTAATGTAAGAACCTTGCAGCTGTCAGGAGATGAAGAAAAGGAGGGAGGAGAAAGCAATGGACGACACTGAGCACAAGGGATGGTAGACGTGGAAGATCAGTAGCTAGAAACGGAGAGAAAAAGATGCTCGGAAGGGGTGAGGGGTGAATAGCAGGTGAAGGAGAAGGAGCGGAGATAACCGCATAAGAACTGGGCAGAGCTGCTGTCTCAAGTGGCCGTCAGACAGCTGTTTTGTTAGAGAAGTGATTAGTATTAAGCACTCTGCTGGGCTCAGGGCATATGGGATGTAAGGAAAGATTTTCTGCCAGTTTTTGTTCTAATTATTGGGCTCGGGGAGAAGCGATCACATATAATGATGCTGGATAGAGCAGTAGACTCACCTTCCACTCTGCCCACCCCTCCTCAGAGATCCTTCTTACCCTGCCCCTTTTGTCACCTTACTTTGTTCTTACACCCTTTTATCCTTGGCACCATCTTATGCCGGCACCTCTCTCTTTCCTCCTATTACTGCCGCCCATCTCTTAATATTACCCAGTTCTCATACCGCACACTGCTGACCACCATGTTCTGTTCATATATTATTCATACTCATAAAGAGATGAAGCAGAGATGAATCTGTCAGCTTCTTTTATGAACTGAGATAACCCAGGTTAAAGGGAATGTTACGTCCTGGACACAGCTGCAGCTTTATGGCTGCTGCAGTGAATGGAAGTTAAAGGTTTTCTTTTGGGATATTAATATTGATGAGCTATCCTCAGGATAGGTCATCAATATTAGATTGGTGGGGGTTCAACACCCGGCACCCCTGCCGATCAACTGTTCAAGTGAGCGCTGCCTTCCCTTCATTGCTCCACTTCTTGTAGTTACACCTGCTCGCCACTGTGATGTTGACAGTGAGCAGGTAAGCAATGAAGAGAAGGCTAAACTAGCACGGCATCCGCCTTCTCTTCAACCAGCTGTTCGTGTGGGGTGCCAGGTGTCGGACCCCCGCTGATCTGATATTGATGACCTATCCTGAGGATAGGTCATCAGTATCAAAATCCTGGAAAACCCCTTTAACGGATGGAAAAAGCGGCTGGACCCCTTAGAAAATCTTTGAATACCCCCTCCCAAGCTACTTCCGTCCTAATCAACACTGCCTATTTAGTTATACCCCCTTAGTGCCCCTTCATAGTAGAATGCTTCCTTAATGCTCCACACAGTAGGATTCCCCTTTAGTTCCCCCCACACAGTAGTTATGTCTCCTTACATGTCTCCCCCTTACAGTAGTGCTGTCCTCCTTGTATCCCCCTACAGTAGTGATGCCCCCTTAGTGCCCACCTTACAAGAGTTCTACCCACTTGCTTCCATCCTTACAGTTGTGCTGCCCCCTTACTGTTGTACTGCCTCCCTTACAGTTGTGCTGCCCCCTTACAGTAGTGCTGCCCCCTTACAGTAGTGCTGCCCCCTTTACAAAGGTGCTGCACCTTTGGTTCCTTCCTTACAGTTGTGCTGCCCCCTTACAGTAGTGCTGCCCCCTTACAGTAGTGCTGCCCCCTTTACAAAGGTGCTGCCCCTTTAGTTCCTTCCTTACAGTAGTGCTGCCATTTACAGTAGTGCCGCCCCCTTAAAGTGGTACTCCTCCCATAGTCCCACCACTTACAATTATGGAGCCCCTGCAGTGTTAATAAAATATGGTCATCCTCACATAGCCTATTTCCTCCAATACATCATACTCTTCCCAGCACCAGGTGCGATGAGCTGAGCATGAGAGCGCACAAGCAGAAGGATGACCCACCGGGCAGTGCACCTTAGCCATCAGCCCAGCAGGCAAGATGGCGACCCGGGTCTGGCTGCTCTGTCTGTCATCCATTATGGCCTGGGCCTCGCTTGCCAGTACACACAAACAGTAATCATTACTATGTGTGTTCTACCAGGCAAGGCCCTAAACTGATGGCCAGGCTCCCTGATAATGAGGTTCCGGTAGCAGCCGCTACTGCTGTTATGGTGGTAGTTCCACCCCTGTGCAGAAAAGTGTCCATGAACTAATACAGTCTCAAGGAAATGATACAGTACAATCTATCCCTAAAGACCAGGCAGTGGCAGGAAGGCTGCAAACCAAGCCTTGTCCATGTGTGTAATGTTCTATCCTGCTTTATCTAGGCCTTTAATAGACCTGTCATTTGTCATAAAATCTTCCACGTTCCTCATTGGTGGTGCACCGCTGAATAAAACATTCTTGGTTAAATACAGATGCTGAAAACCAAAGCATAGCATGACATTCCGGGGGCCTCCCACTTACCATGTGCCATTTATAAAGCTGGTATCTTCTTATGCGAAGAGGAACCTTTAGGTTCCCCTCAGTTACGAGGGATCCAGCGTAGCAACATTTCCTAAAGCCACATAATTGCACATATAGTAATATTGAAGTTTGGGCTGAAAAGAAGTACAAACAATTAGCTTGAACTAGTCAGCCCTAAACGTAGATAAAGATAACCAAATCAAACAAATGATTAGACTTGCTATTAGACTTGGTCATTTATTTATTGAGGAAAATGATAAAATATCACATGTCTGTGTGTGGCAAAAATATGTGAACCTTGAGAATTAGCAGATCATTTAAAGGTGAAGATACAGTCAGGTACTTGCAATAAATGGGATGACAATCAGATGTGATTGGGCGGCCTGTTTTATTTGAAGAACAGGGATTTACCGAAGTCTGAACTTGACAACACATGTTTATGGACATGTATCATGGCACAAAAAAGTTGTTTTCTGATGACCTCAGAAGAAGAGCTGTTAATGCTCATCAGGCTAGAAAAGGTTAAAAAAAAACATCTCTAAACAGTACGGGCTCCACCAATCCAAAGTTTTACACAGATTGTGTAAAAATCACGGCAATTCAAGAACATTATTACCCTTACCAGGATTGGTTGACCAACAAAGATCACGCCAAGGACAAGGCATGTATTAGTCTTCGAAGTCACAAAGGAACCCAAGCTAACCTCGAAGCAACTTAGACCTTTCTCACATTAGCTACTGTTAATTTTTATGAGTCCATCATCAAGAGCACACTGAACAACAATGGTGTGCATGACAGGATTGGAAGCTGCGGCTTTCTGAAAAAGAACATTGTTGCTCATCTGCAGTTTGCTAAAGATGACATGTAAAAGGCATAAGGCTATTGGAACAATGTTTAGGACCACAATAGAACTTTGTGGTTTAAATGAGAAGCGTTTTGTTTGCATAAAGGAACACATTGCATTCTAGCATAAAAAAAAACCTCATCCTATCGGTGTTAGATGCTGGTGGTAGTGTCATGGTTTGGGCCTGTTTTGCTTCATTTGGACCAGGACAGCTTGTCATCCTTGATGGAACAATGAATTCTGAATTGTGTGAAAAGCTGATGTAGTTTTAGGTCAAATTTATGCAGAAATATAGAAAAATGATGGTGTTTATAAAATTTCAAACCTCACTCTAGTAGCACTCTCTGCTCTGCTATATATTTAGTAACTAGAGATGAGCAAATTTTTTTAAAAGTTCGATTCGGCTGATTTGCAGAATTTCAAAAAAAAATTGCTTCGTGACAGATTACTTTGTCACAAAGTACATTTTTGGGTAAGTAGCGGGTGCAATGACAGTGAGCTGCGACAGCGTCGCCCCGGCATTGTAACCCTCAGATGCCGCTTTCATACATGATCGCGGCATCTGAGTGTAAAATTAACAATAATAATTTTTTTTTAATCAAACTTACCGCCTCCGTTTGATCGCGACGTGCTGGCTGCCACCATCTTGCTTGAAGATCTCGGCCGAAATCCTGTGCGGCGTGAGATTACATCATCACACCGGCTGGCATGGGATTTCGGCCGAGATCTTTAAGCAAGATGGAGGCTGGCGGCCCGTCGCGAGCAAATAGAGGAGGTACTGTAAGTTTGAATTTTTTTGTTTTTTATACTATTTCAGGTTAAATCGATTCGCTGACACGAAGCACAAGGAAATTCGGCTTCTAGGTGAATCAAATTTATCCTGAAATTCTGATCGAATTCCATCGATTCGCTCATCTCTATTTGTAACCATTAGAGATGAGCGAATTTCATGTTATGAAATTGGTTCACGCTTCGTTTGGTGGTAAAAGCAGAATTGCGTTATCGATTCTGTTACCACGGACCATAACGCAATTCTATGACGGGATGCCTTTTGAGGCATTCCGTTATTCATTCCGTCATAGTAGAAGTCTATGGCCTGCATAATGGATTTTTCCCGTTTCCGTCATGCAGGAGAGGACTCCCCTGCATAACGGAAACGGGACGGATCCGTTTGCAGCCTATAGACTTCTATTATGATGGAATGAATAACGGAATGCCTCAAAAGGCATTCCGTCATAGAATTGCATTATGGTCCGTGGTAACGGAAACCATAACGCAATTCTGCTTTTACCACCAAACGAAGTGTGAACGAATTTCATAACATGAAACTTGCTCATCTCTAGTAACCATACGATAAAATTCCTTCTATAGGATTTAACCCATAGTGACTTAGTTGGCATCTTTTCCAGAGAAGAAATAAACACATCAGACACACAGGGCTGTCACAGAAAGGACTTTAATTTCCCACTGCACCCAACTGGCATTTCTCTCTCTCTGCAATTATATATGTGTCGAAGAGAGGGAGGGTTACACACGTTTTTAATGTAAAAACTTGTGCTTGTCAATTCCAGATGATTTCTCTTCCTGCTAGGTCCCAGAAAGGCTCCTGAATTGAGTAACTCAGAAAGGATCCAGACCAGCTAGATGTACAGACGGTATATTGTGTCAGGACCCAGACAACATGGTCAACAAAATCCCTCTAAGCTTTCCCTCTTTCCTCTTTGCAGACAGCCTGGTACGGTAGGTTTGGGTATCATGTCGTTTGAGCATATGTCCGGTTTCCCCCTGATAAACCAGCTTGTCCGTCTCCATTTGCAAGAGAAGTCTCAGAGGGTTCCAGAAAGCTTGTGTGCTGGTCTCTCTCTTGGTTTAAGGCACTGCTTCAAGGGCTCAGCATTTATGTACCACAACCCAAGCAGAACAATATCCCTCTAGTTCCCCAAACCAGAGGAGGGAGGGGCTCACAAGATGTGGATCAGTTTTAGTTGGGGCAAGTTGGAGGAGCATGTCGAAAAATTCTTGGTTAGCTTTTGGTTATGATATGGTGTTTGTCTTATTCTGAATCTCATGGTACTGGGCTGTGGGCTCTAGAGAAACAGCATTAAGACTCTCAAGAAAGCAGTGCCCATGTTTCTTCTTCAGTTAATGCATCATATACAAATGTTTAATATATCTGTACACTTCGAGAAATCAATGAGATATTGTTATGATCTAGTACACCACTTATGACAACTACAAATACATGTATGTTGACCGGGTAAGAACGTGGATTATTTTCCCAAAAAATTCAAATATTTCTCAACACCTCCCAAAGTGGACAGAGATATTAAACATAACTACACAATGCAGAATTTTGATAGAAAGGTTTGAGGTGCCCCTAAAATGATGGCTGAGACATTAGGTATCGTAGGAAGTGTTTCTCCATGTTACCTGCCCCTTCAAAGATTTTGTGAACTACTGTGCTATTCACACGGTGCTCTCTAGCATCCACTCTGTGCTGCTAAATGTGACTCTTCGATGTCCAAGGTCAGCTTCTTGGTTGTGCAACTCCAAGGCGGACATGTGTCTCTTTGTCCGTGCCCTGCGAGGATAACTGTGGCTCTGGAACAGAGAGTAGTCTCCATCGAAGGAGAATCTATGTTGATAAGTCCTGGGAGGAGCTTTGGTCCCCACATGTGCCTGTCCTTCCGAAGTAATCAGACATAATGAGGTGGTGGAACCTAATGCGCTGGTCTCTGTCTGGTCTCCTGAGAGAGAAGACAAAAGAGCCACTGTTTGAAGATCACTAGATGTCTTAGTTCTCCTCTTGTCCATTTCCATTAGAGGAGCTGGAATAGGTGAACAAGGTTGGTTCTCCCCTTTACCAGGGTCTTTGCCCTCCACTTGGGGCTCTTTGGAAGCTGGGGGCAATGGTTCATAGTTATTTTCTCCCAACTTGGCACAGGAATGAGCACAAGCCATGCCTTGTTGCCCATTTGTTTGGGAATATACATTACTGACCCTTGCTTTGCCACTTTCCTCCTGGCCACTGTACACTTTATATCGGATCATTAGGATGATGATAAACACCAACACAGAAGCCACAATAATTCCACCAATGATAATGATCATAGTGCCTCCAAGAAACTGGGTGTGGAGCGGTTGACATTGCGCACCTTCTTCTTTTGTGTTGAACTGGACACATCCCACCACTCGAGTAGCAGTTAGTGAAGTCATCCCGTCATCATAGACAGCCAGGACACAGAGGTCATACTCACGTCCAGGAGCCAAATCATTGACCAAGAAGCTTCGGTTACTCGGTGGGATCATCCTGTGGAAAGAGAACAGAAACAAAAGAAAGTTTTCAGAAGCTCAGAAAAAAGTTCCAACACAAGATTACTACAGTAGTGTGCCTCCTAAAGAGCAGAGATTTATTTTTTGAGTCTCTCAATGTCAAGAAGTTTCTTCTTATATGTATGCAGGCTTGGATCAGTGCACCAGAATACCAATAGATCCTCTGGTGGATCATGCTCTGACACAATAATGGGCTACAAAGGACAAGCAGAAGACAACCCCATTTACAACTAACTTTGTTACTTGTTACCAAGTCTATTTGTTATGTGATGATCAAAAAAAAAACATTAGACCCTACTTATGATACAATTAAAGCTATGTGTTATGGTGGCAGTTCGTGACCACCATGCTCCCTTCATGCTGGTTGGCATAGTCGCCTTGCTCAACTACTTGCAGCACTCCGGCGGTTCGATCCTACTGGCATCTTCCTCTTCCTGCCTGGCAGTCCTGGCTGCCAGAGTAGTGAGGCTTTTTCCACACAGGCTGAGGTTTGCTTGTTGCCGGAAATGCATCTCTCTGCCCATAGGGCGTGCCCTCCCTCTGGCTCTTAAATGGCCAGCGTGCGTACACCCTAATTTTCCCTCAGCCAATGTCTGGTTACCCTGGGGTGCTTTCCACCTGAGCAATAGGTTCCCATTCACTAGTTTCCAGCTCAAGTGTGATGTGTTTGCTTTCCTGTTCCATGTACCAGATCTCTTCCTGTTCTCTGTACTGACCCTGAGCTGCCTGCCCTGACCTCAGCCTGTCCTTGAATATGGTTTCTCCTGAACTCTCGATATTCTGTACCAATGTTTCTTGACCTCCATAGGTCAGCAGTCACTTGAACTGAGACTACTTTTAAGGATGTTATCTTTTACTCCCCAGGAGCTCATCCATTAACCCCTATACAGGAATCTGGACTTCACTGTAGGGAAACCATCAAGCCACTGCCCTTGGCATAGTTTCCGTTCAATTTACTGATGACCCATGGGGGTCAGGAGACACCGGTACAGAACATCAAGGGATCAAGTGAAATCGTAGTCAGGAACAGGCTGAGGTCAGGGCAGGCACAGTATGTGCAATCCAGTAAACAGTCCGAGGTCAGTGCAGGCAGCTCAGGGTCAGAACAGAGAACAGGCAGAGGTCAGGTACACAGAACAGGCAAATGAACATGGTACACCTCAGCAGGAAACTAGCAAACTAGAAACTCTTGCTTAGGCCTATTCTCACACGGGACTGTGCCTAAAGTAGCCCACGGGAACTAGCCATTGGCTGGGAAAGATAAGGGTGCACATAAGGAACCTTTACGAGCCAGAGGGAGTATATGCCCTACAGGCAGAGAGAGGCATTGAAGACAGGAAGCAGGGCTCAGACTGCATGAAAGAAGCATCGCTCCTCCAGTGTCTGGGATCAGCAGGCAGAAAAAGGAAGACATCAGTGAGACTGAGCCACTGAAGCTATGGAACAAGTGGGCAAGGTCCCTGCTGTGCCCACAAGCAGGAGATGAGCGGCTGTGGGCATGGACCACAGCGATAACAAGAATTAGACATGTTCTGTATAGATGGGGGATGGACCCCATTTCCTTTGATTGGTCCAAGGAAGCAGAGTCTGACATTGAGAAACTGTTAATATATTTTTTATACTTTAAGGAAAATCGGAATTGGGAGAACAAAGGAGGCAAGCAGGCTACCTGTTCCTCAAGATTGGGGGGTGACTCATGAAGGATCTCCATTCCACCATCAAAGTATACGCACAGTTTATATTTTCAAGGGAACAAGTGAGGTTTAATGTTTTTTTAAGTATCTTTCAAGGCTCATTGAGCAGAATCGCTAAATATTTGTGGCCAGCTGGGAGTTTTTGTGCGGAAACCAGCAGAAAGACAGAGGACAGCAGAAAAAAAAAAACACGAGATTACGAGACTCTGAACACAATGCTGTCCATATGTGCAAGAACGATGATTGCACTCATCAAGAAAAGTGAACTTACGTATCACTTAACCTTTTATTATCCAAAGTTTCTGTTCCCAAATCGCTACCAAATCTACTATCTTTTCATAATATATTCAAAAAGATAAAAATAAGTACAATAAATTGTACCGTGCGTAATTGTAGAACACAATGAAAACCTGTGAAGTGCTTGGTGCTTGACTTGCAATAGGGAAAGAGAATGGAAGATAAAAACAAGATAGATGTGGAAGATCGATAAATCACATGGGGTTGAGTTAGTGCAGTGGGCCGCTAAATGCACACATTGCAGTCAGCAGCCTAATTATGCTCTTTGGGTCTTTAGCAGTGTTCCTTTTGTTATTTTTGGTTTCATATACCCTATGAAAAGGAAACTTGCATCTCTGGATAGATATCTATCGATCTATAGGTAGTTCCATGTAGATGTCCTGGTCTTTTAAATTTCAGGCTCAGTTTGCACATGACAGATTTGCTTTTGGCAAATCCATTGTGTATTTACTTGAGGATTCGCAGTAGAAATCTGAGGCTTTCTGCCGCACATATGCAGTGGATTTGTCTGCAAAATCTTAAAAGGATTAGTCCCACTTAACGGAGCTAATCCGTGTGTGGCTAATCTGCAGCTTTTCCATGTGGGATCCGCAAGAAGACTGAACATGTTCATTCTTCTTGGGATGATGTTTTCTGCAGGGTGGACAAAAATTTGCCTGGATTTTTTCCATTACCTGTGAATGGGGCATAGAATACCTCACTTGGTTGCACTGGATGCAGAACGTTAGCAGATGTGATGTAGATTTTGACATGGAGTCCGTGGTGAAATTCACTTCCAGTCCTGCATATCTTTTGGGTTCATTCAAACGACCGTAAGCCGTCCGTGCCCGTATGGCAGGTCCGCAATATACGGGCACTGGCTGTGTGAATCCTGTATTGTGGCGCGAACCTATTGGCTTAAATGGGTCCACAATCCTCAAAATGTGGAGGGAGAGGAGGCACGGATCAGAAGCCCTCAGAAGAGCTCCATGCCTCTGCACCTCCAAAGACAGGACATGACCCATCTTTAGCTGTATATTGCAGATCGCTGACCTATTCAAGTCAATGGGTCCGTGCTGCAATATGGGATTCACACGGCCAGAGTCCGTGCATTGTAGACAACAACTACACGGGCATGGGCGGCTCACTTTCTTGTGAATGAGGCCTTAGGGTGAGTCCAGATCCTGCAGATTTTTGTGCAAATTGGCACGAATCCTCAACAAATTCTGATATTATAAATTGGGGATGGGATTTTGAAAATTATATCCCCATGTGGCCTGTTAGTAGTGGATCGGTGGTGAGATCCACAGCACATAAATTCCATTAGCCTAAAGCCTCGCGCACACACAAAGCCGTACATGGAGACATACAAATTTCCTGTGAGCAGGGCTACAAAAGAAAGTTTCAACTGTTGGTTGCAGACAATAGATGTTTCCATTCACTGACTCCAAGTCAATGAAAATTCAACATGGTATGCATTTATATACAGGGTGGGCCATTTACCGTATTTTTCGCCCTATAAGACGCACCGGCCCATAAGACGCACCTAGGTTTTTGGGGAGGAAAATAAGAAAAAAAATTTTTTTAAACAAAAGGTGTGCTTTTGGTGGGTTTGGAACTAATGGTGGTCTGTGGATGACGGACACTGTTATGGGGGGGATCCGTGGATGACGGACACTGTTATGGGGGGATCTGTGGATGACATGACACTGTTATGGGGGGGATCTGTGGATGACGGACACTGTTATGGGGGGGATCTGTGGATGACGGACACTGTTATAGGGGGATCTGTGGATGACGGACACTGTTATAGGGGGATCTGTGGATGACGGACACTGTTATGGGGGATCTGTGGATGACGGACACTGTTATGGGGGGATCTGTGGATGGCGGACACTGTTATGGGGGGATCTGTGGATGACGGACACTGTTATGGGGGGATCTGTGGATGACGGACACTGTTATGGGGGGATCTGTGGATGACGGACACTGTTACTGGGGGGATCTGTGGATGACGGACACTGTTACAGGGGGGATCTGTGGATGGCACTGTTACAGGGGGGATCTGTTGATGGCACTGTTACAGGGGGGGATCTGTGGATGGCACTGTTATATATGTGCAATCCACAGACCCCCCACCCCATAACCGTGCCATCCACAGACCCCCCAGCCCATAACAGTGCCATCCACAGACCCCCTCCCCCACCCCTTAACTGTGCCATCCACGGATCAGCCAACCCCCCCCGCCGCCGCCCCCCCAGTATACAAATATAAAATGTCTTATTCAATAAAAATTTATTACATATGCCCCCTCACTCCTAAACTCCTAATAGTACCTTACATCCTATTCCTAATAGGTTCTGTACAACGCCGGTGTTCCGGCAGGCAGGCCGGGGGGCCGGCGCGTCACTCATAGAGTCGGCGGCGCAGGCAAGTGAGATCAGAGAGTTACGCTGCCGCCCGCCCGGCCTGCCGGCATCGTACAGAACCTATTAGGGATAGGATGTAAGGTACTATTAGGAATTTAGGAGTGAGGGGGCATATGTAATACATTTTAATTGAATAAGATATTTTATATTGCTATACCGGAGCGGCGGGGCGGGGCTTTAGTACACTGACTGCACCGCCCCGCCGCTATTCCCGGCCCCCAGCTCCTCCTACCAGTCCCTCCCCCGGCCCCCACTCGCTCTACATCGCTTCCAGCGATGTTAAACCTGTCAGCATTCGCCCCATAAGACGCAGGGGCATTTCTCCCCCATTTTTTGGGGGGAAAAAGTGCGTCTTATGGGGCGAAAAATACGGTATATGGATACACCTTAATAAAATGGGAATGGTTGGTGATATTAACTTCCTGTTTGTGGCACATTAGTATATGAGAGGGGGGAAACTTTTCAAGATGGGTGGTGACCATGGCGGCCATTTTGAAGTCGGACATTTTGTATCTTCACAGCATATGCTGTCACCACCCATCTTGAAAATTTTCCACCCTCACATATACTAATGTGCCACAAACAGGAAGTTAATATCACCAACCATTCCCATTTTATTAAGGTGTATCCATATAAATGACCCACCCTGTCTATATATATCATTTAATATTTATTATTTTATAACTTCTCAAAAATATTTTATCATTTATTATTTTATAGTTTTGCATTATTTGGTGCTTAAAGGGAGTCTGTCACCAAAATGTCACCTTCTGCGCTGCTTACATAATGCTGTAGCACAAATAAACATGATTCTTATGACTCTAGGTTGCGCAATTTCTTTATTATTCCTATTGGAAATTATGAATAAATTGCTAGCAGTTTGCAAAGAAGGTCTAGATGGGTGATACCAGTTGGGGTTTGTCCCTTCACAGTCTGACAATGACAGTACTGATGTCCGGGGAGGTGACAACTCCCCTTCAAGATTTGTTTTTGTAAGGCTGCCTTCTCCGTTTCTGAGATACGGCTGCCTGATATGGCGCAAATTCCGGCTGTCGGCCAGACAAAAAAAAATTGCATGCGGTGGGAAGAAGGGTAAGAGATGGGAAGGAGAAGAGGGAGGGAATGTAAAATAAAAGGGGAGCAAGAAGGGAAGAAAAGAGAGAGGGTGGTAGAAAGTGTAAGAGAAAAAAAGATGCGGGAACAGGGTTCACAAGGATGAGAAAGATTAGGAGTGTGAATGAAATGATGCAAGAGAGAGAAGAACGAGCCAGAGAAGGAAAGAAGTGGATGGAAAGTACGAGAAAGGAGAGAGGTGTAGAAATAGAGAGATGGCTTGAGATAAAGATGGAGAACAGAGGAGATAGGTAAAAAGGTAGAGAGATGCAAAAGCATAAAAAGAAAAAACAGAGCAAAGGAGAAGGAAGATGGAGTTGGAGAAATTAGGTTAGAGGAAGATGAGCGGAAGGGGTGGGGTTGGGGTCAGAAGGAGAGAACAGGGGAAGAAAATTAAGAAATGGTTAAATATGGTGCCTATGGTAGCCCCGTATCTCAGTGGTGAGCACTGCTACATAAATCACTGCAAAAAGGTGCACCACAATGATATGCAACTGACAATACAGGCTAATCCCTCAGGCTGATGTTAAGAGCTGAGACTTTAGCCAATGTATTCTAGTCAGGAACACATCGGAGCCCTTTTGCACCACCATCAAGGTCTCTCAGCGTGGCATGGGTTCCTACCACTAGACTAACTACGGTGTGTGAACACAGTCTGAGAGGGGCTAAGGAGGTATGTGGGAGCTTGGCTGTAAGTTGTATCTTAGCACCTCTCAGACCATGTTCACACACCATAGGTAGTCTAGTGGTAGGAACCCATGCCACACTGAGATACCTTGACGGTGGTGCAAAAGGGCTCCGATGGGTTCCTGACTGGAATACATTGGCCAAAGTCTCAGTTCTTAACATCAGCTTGAGGGATTAGCCTGTGTTGTCAGTTGCATATCATTGTGGTGCACCTTTTCGCAGTGATTTATGTATTTTTATATTCGCATCCATATATTATCCCATCTTGTGTAGGATGCTTTTGTGGTGCATGTGGTTCGCTGCCGACATCCTCCATTGTATGCATTTTTGCTGGGGATTGCCGTTAGCAACGGATCACATGCAGAGGAATTGCTCCCCCGGTTATAAACACCCCACAGTGTTTGGGGTTTTTGAGCATTTCCTCCCATTTAGGCCACTTCAGTGAGCACTGCTACCTTGCAGAACTGCGGTCCTGGGTTAAGATCTGACCATTGACAACGTCTCCTTGACGTTTGTTGGTTTCCCTGTGTTTGTACAGGTTTCCTTTGGGTACTTTTGGTTTCCTAAAACCCTCCAAAAACATACTGCTAGATTAATTTGGAATTTAGATTGTGAGCCCCAATGGGGACATAGACCGATATGATAACAGCGTGCAGTCTGCGGGAAATGTTGGTGCTTTATAAATGAATATAATAAAGTATAGGGAGATGAGCAGAAAGAGAGGGGGGGATGAAAGTGGAAGCGGAAAATAGATAAATAAGGAGGAGGAGAGAGTAAAAGATAGAGCCATAGAATTGAGGGAGATGAGAGAGAGTATGGGCTCTCTTACATGGGCTGATGCTCAGGAATGAACGATGCTCGTTCCCACCACGTGTAAACATGAGAAATGTGTAGGGGGCACTTGATCCCTTGATGTTCTGTACCGGTGTCTCCTGACCCCAATGGGTCAGCAGTAAATTGAACGGAGACTATGCCAAGGGCACTGGCTTGATGGTTTCCCTACAGTGAAGTGCAGATCCCTGTATAGGGGTTAATGGATGAGCTCCTGGGGAGTAAAAGATAACATCCTTAAAAGTAGTCTCAGTTCAAGTGACTGCTGACCTATGGAGGTCAAAAACATTGGTACAGAATATCGAGAGTTCAGTAGAAACTGGAGTGCGTTGGCAGTTCAACATATGTATAATCAAGAGAAAGGCCATGTGGCCCAAGAAAACCCCCAATAAAGCGCACCTCCACCAATTATAAAACCAATACTTCAATTTTATTAGGCTACAAAGACATACAAACAAAGTTAAAAATTGTATAAAATAGACCGTGAGCTGGTGTCAAATAAAGCCAGCACGTATACAGTCCCCATCAATAGCCACAAATGTGGACACAATATCGATAGTTTAAAAGAAGTAAACCATCAATGCAACTCAGGATATACAATAAGTAGTCAAGGATAATGTGGCATCAAAGCACCAATACCTGAGTAAAGTACATGGGTGAAAAAAACTATCCAGGTGGGTCTGAAGAACAGAAAGTCGCCCAAAGCTGCTGGCTTTATTTGACCCCAGCTCACGGTCTATTGTATACAATTATTGACTTTGTTTGTTTGTCTTTGTAGCCTAATAAAATTGAAGTATTGGTTTTATAACTGGTGGATGTGCGCTTTTTGGGGGGTTTTCTTGGGCCACATGGCCTTTCTCTTAACCACTTGTAAACATGTCGCCGAACATCAGAAATGCAAGCTCGAAATCATCTGTTATCGGCAGCGCGTTGCCCCGCGTACGTACACAGGGGATGTGCTGCCGACAAATAAAACTGTATCATGTGATGGATTGTGTGAAATCTGCTCATGTAAAACAGAGTGGGAGACATTTGGTTGCTAATACCAGACAGAAATAAAATCAGACAACTGAAGAAATGATGTTAAAATCTTTCCCCAGACATGAACAGCAGGGAAACCTCTCAGTTCTAATCTTAGGAGAATATAGCAAGTCATTTACATAAGAAAATAGAGAAACAGTCATCAACAACTAAAGTGACATTGACGGTAACAAAAAGTTACTTTAGAGCAGTTATATACAGAATAAATACTAGAATCTATAGGACATGGCACTAGAAACCATTAATGGATTTATTTTAAATTTATAATTTAATTTATTGTTTATTATATATGAAATTATTATTAGTATTATTACATAATTTATTTATGTTTTAAGAACTAATTCAAGGCTGTCTACCAAGGATTGTGGTTTCCGATGTAATCAACACAACTGTCAGAGATAGGACTGATGAGAAAGTTACAGCCTTTAGGTAATTTTGGGGAGACATAGCCACAGCAGGGGTAATATTTAATTACAAATGGTGATTTAGATGGAGAGGTGACCATGTAATGTGGAGGTGGCCAAGTCAAGAGGTATAGCAATAGAGGTGGCAATTGTACTTGTGCCCAGAAGCTGAAAGGCACCTTATGGCCCCCCCACCACATAGGAGGACATCAGTATCCTAAATGTCAAACAGATATTGTACTAGCACCGAAGATCTCCATGTTAGTCCTCTGGTGGGGTCTACCAAAGTAGGAGCCACTGCTATTTATCAGTTCTCTCTTCAGGTTCATGAAAGATCTCCTCTCTATGATGTGATTGTCCTTTTGCAAACCATGCAGTGCTATACTGCTCTCCAGAATACCAGAAGATCCTAGGGCCTGGCGCAATAATGGGTCCAGCAGGAGACAACTCCATTTGGATCTGACTTTACAGAAATCATTGATCACTAGGGCCTATTTCTTTTGGGAAAATTCACTAATAATCTATTAGATCTTATTAATGATACATACTGTTTGTAAGATGATAACAAGGGGACGGTTGGGCCCTTCTGGTGAGCTAAGGGAACCCGAGTCTGAAACAGTTGGGCAGAATTAGGTCTAGTGCCCAAATTCTCTGATAACCATGGAGACAAACTGAAACCTTCTCTGGAAATATTTTCCTATTCAATAGTCACAGTATCATATCATAAATTAGATCGGCTCCAATATCCTATGCACATCTCTGGTTAAACACCGTACACTTTGCTCTGCCTTGCATATACATGTTAAGCAGATTTTATTCTTCTGTAATATTTATCTAGGGTAAATATTACTTCTCTGTGCTCCTCAGCAAACCTGAATTGTCCCCTTATAAACTGTTTGCAGTGTTTGACATTCTCTTTACACCTGAGGGAAACTCATTACAGTGATGTTGGACAGAAGACCGACTTTATTTTACCGGTTCTCCCATAACTACGCATTCTTCCATGGTAAGAAATATCTAGAGTAATAATAGGAGCTATAGATGGCCTTGCCGTTCACCCTGGCGGCCGTTTCGCAGCGAACTTTACTCGTTCGCAATTCGCCGAAGATGCGAACATATGGAGATGTCCGTCGGCGCCATATTCTTTTACATTGTGAAGAACTTCGACCCATGACACATCCATCGGGTGGTACAGGACAGCCAATTGAGATGTTTCAGCACATGGACATACCCCCTACCTTATAAATAAACCCGATCTGGCCGCCATTTTATATTCAGTCTTTTGCCAGTGTAGGGAGAGGTTGCTGTGTGGAGCAGGGACAGGCTGTTAGGGACACCAAACGCTAGCTAATAGGGCCACAAAAGTCCTTTTAAGGACTGGTATAGATGTGCTATCGATAGGTGTGACTTACTGAGGGGTGCGATATACTTATAATATACTTTCTAACATAGAAAGTATATTATAGTGCATTTGTATTGTGCGGCAGTTGTGTGCGGTTCTGCTGAGATACTGCAGCTATATAGAGGGACAAGCGCTATTGGAACAAATAATTTCTACTGGTGTGATATACCAGTTGCCCCCCCAAAAAAACTGGATGAAGCAGGGATTTTATATACCAATAATATACGTTCTATATAGTGCATTTTGTAATTCAATAAAATATAATTTTTTGTATTAGTACCTGTGAGCTTCAATTTTTGTAGGTTTTGTGTTTTGTTATAGGAGCTGGTACCCTCATATTTTTCTAATTGTTGGCCCGTTGAATTTGCCGTAATATGTATTACATATACTAACTGTAGGTTGGTATGTGGGCCAGCGTTGGTCTTGCGTTTATATTTATTCATGGTGTGATATACCAGTTGCCCCCCCAAAAAACTGATTGAAGCAGGGGTGTTATATACCAATAATTTCTACTGGTGTGATATACAGTACCAGTTGCCCCCCCCCAAAAAATTGTTATTCAGTGACCGCATAATGTACCTCGAGCCACATAATCAGAATTTGTTTTATGTCAGGTGAATGCCTAATTTTTAAGGCCCGTACTCCTGTGGCCTAAAATACAAATTTTCGGCCATTAAGTGAATGGGGCGCGTTTGCGAACCGTCCCGGCCGATGTTCGTCCATCACTAATAGGAGGCACTCATACTCAAGAACAGAAAAAAGTTGCTACTAGGAGTAGAGATGTGTGAATTGATACTAAACAAATTGAATTTGCTTTTAATTTGCCACAAATAAACACTGTCAGCCATCCATTTACCCATAGTTATATATGTCGCTGTCACTTTGACATTACTAATGCTGTCTTGGTGTTAAAGAGATTTAAAGCAGTTGGATAACGCCCTGGGAAACCTCAGAGTGTCATGCATGACTTTTCAGGGCAATCGAGGAACTTTTGATTTTCAGATTGTATTGTAATTACAGACATAGGAAAAATTTAAACATTGTTTGCATTAACTCTTACTCTTCCCACTTTTCCACAACCTCCTGAAATACCCCCACATCCATTCACCCAGCAAGGAACTATTCATCTCTTCCTCCATCTTACCTTCTCATCTGACCGTTTGCACAAACCTGTTTGCCAACATAAAACACTTCCGTCCCAAACACACACAGATACCTCCTGCCCTCCCCTATTCTCACCTACTAACACTTTCTCTGCTTCTCCTTATTGCTGGTGATATCTCTCCAAATCCAGGCCCCCCTCAGAAAATCCCCACAATCACCTCCATGTCCTACTACAAATCTCCTTCTACAAATTTCTGCAACCCCTTAAACCTAATAACCATTCCTGTGACCCCCTCCTCCTTTGGTTCCTCTTGCAGGAGCATTAAGGAATACACGCTCTGTCTGTAACAAACTGTCCTACATTCATGACCTCATCATCTCTCAAAACCTTTCCTTTCTGGGTCTCACAGAAACATGGCTGACACCCTCTGACACCTCCTCCCCTGCTGCACTCTCTTATAGTGGATTTTCATTCACTCACACCCCCCACCCCGGCTGCAAACATGGTGGAGGAGTTGGTCTTCTCCTATCAGACACCTGCTCCTACAGCCCAACTTCACTGCCACCCTCCATTACGCTCACCTCATTTGAAGTACACTCTGTTCGCATCTACTCTTCCTCCAACCTTCAAGTAGCCGTCATTTACCGCCCCCCAGGCCCAGCCACCATCTTTTTTGACCACTTTAACACCTGGCTACTACACTTTCTTTCTGTCGACATCCGCACTAATATCATGGGTGACTTCAACATCCCTATTGACACCTGCCACTTGGCCGCCTCTAAACTCCTGTCACTCTCTTCCTCCTTCGGCCTATCACAGTGGTCTTCAGCTCCCACCCACAGAGATGGTCACACTCTGGATCTTATCTTTACCCGCCTCTGCTCCCTATCTAACCTTTCTAATTTGCCTCTCCCCCTAATCTGACCACAACCTACTCACATTCTCTTCATTGGTCTCTTCTGCTGCTCCCCCGGTCCACACACTAGCACACCCCCGCAGGAACCTTAAACATCTCGATTTTCGCTTGCTTTCTGACTCTCTTCTCCCACTCTCTACCATCTGTTCCCTCCAAGACCCAGATGCTGCCACCACCCTATATAACAACACAATAAGTACAGCTCTGGACACTGTTGCCCCCCTCACACACAACAAAACCCGAAAAATTAACAGACAACCCTGGCACACCAACCTGACCAAAAAACTCAGACAAGCTTCCAGGGCTGCTGAGCGGCGATGGAAGAAATCACATTCTAAAGATCATTTCACCGCATACAAGCAATTCCTCCTCATATTCAAATCCTCACTCGCTGATGCAAAACAGGCCTACTTCTCATCTCTCATATCTTCCCTGGCCCACAGCCCTAAACAACTTTTTAGCACTTTTAACTCCCTTCTCCGCCCCCCAGTGCCCCCACCCTCTCCTCTCTTCTCAGCTGAGGACTTTGCCAAATATTTTAAACAAAAGATAGTCAACATCAGAGAAAGCTTCACTACACAGTCCCCACAGACCCTCTACACAACTGTTCGGTCCTCTTCTCCACCATTACACAGGAAAAACTCTGCACTCTACTCTTCAGATCACATCTCACCACCTGTGCACTTGACCCAATCCCATCCCACCTAATCCCTAACCTCACCACAGTGTTTATCCCAGCCCTAACTCATCTCTTCAACCGATCACTAACCTCTGGTGTCTTCCCCTCTGCTTTTAAACATGCTACCATTACACCCATCCTCAAAAAGCCTTCACTTGACCCATCTTCTTTGTCCAGTTATCGCCCCATGTCACTTCTTCCGTATGCCTCAAAGCTACTTGAACATGTCCATTCTGAACTGTCCTCTCACCTCTCCTCCTGCTCCCTCTTTGACCACCTACAATCTGGCTTCCGACCCCACCGCTCGACTGAGACTGCCCTTACCGAAGTCACCAATGACCTACTGACGGCCAAAACCAAGAAACAATACTCTGTCCTCCTTCTCCTCGACCTGTCCTCTGCCTTCGACACTGTTGACCACTCCCTTCTGTTGCAAACTCTCCCATCTCTTGACATCACTGACCTGGCCCTCTCCTGGATCACATCATACCTCACAGACCGGACTTTTAGCGTCTCCTACTCCCGCACCACCTCCTCGTCTCATTCCCTCTCTGTTGGTGTCCCGCAAGGCTCTGTCCTAGGGCCCCTGCTCTTCTCTATCTACACTTTTGGCCTGGGACAGCTCATAGAGTCCCATGGCTTTCAGTATCATTCCTACGCTGACGACACACAAATCTACCTCTCTGGTCCAGACATCACCACCTTACTATCAAGAATCCCACAATGTCTATCTTCTATATCATCCTTCTTAACATGGATAAAACAGAACTCATCATCTTTCCCCCATCTTACTCAACCCCCCCAACAGACCTATCTATCACGATCAATGGCTGCAGGCTCTCCCCGGTCAACCAAGTCCAGTGCCTTGGAGTGACCTTGGATTCTGCCCTTTCCTTCCGACCACACATCCAAGCCCCTTCCACCACCTGCCGCCTCCAACTCAAGAACATCTCCCGCATCCGTGCTTTCCTTAACTTTGAATCTGCGAAAAATGCTTGTACATGCCCTCATCATCTCCCGCCTAGACTACTGCAACACTCTCCTCTATGGCCTTCCATCTAGCACTCTCGCACCCCTTCAATCTATTCTCAAATCTGCTGCCTGACTAATCCACCTCTCACCCTATTACTCCTCTGCCTCTCCCCTCTGCCAATCCCTTCACTGGCTCCCCATTGCCCAGCAAATTCAATTCAAAGTACTAACAAATACATACAAGGCCGTCCATAACCTGTCCCCTCCCTACATCTCTGAGCTACTGTCCCGATACATCTCCACACGCACTCTCCGATCCTCACAAGACCTCCTTCTCTCCTCTCCTCTTATCGCCTCTTCCCACAATCGACTCCAAGATTTCTCCCGTGAATCCCCCATACTCTGGAACTCGCTACCCCAACATATCAGACTCTCACCTACAGTGGAATCCTTCAAAAGAAACCTGGAAACCCACCTCTTCAGACAAGCCTACAACCAGTGACCCTGCTGCCTCTATACCGCCATGACCAACTTAACCCTGCACCTACTGTGTCCTTCTCCCATACCACGTAGATTGTAAGCCCTCACGGGCAGGGCCCTCTCTCCTTCTGTACCAGTTTGTAACTCGTCTTGTTTATGATTAGTGCAATTGTCTGTATTATGTATGTATACCTCATCTCATATGTACAGCGCTATGGAATGAATGGCGCTTTAATAATAAATAATAATAAATAAGGGTATTTTTAGGTATGTGTGATGCACACTGGAGGAGGGGCTGATGAGAATAACTCTGGTTTGCACACATATATTCGGGGGACTCTACCTAGAAATTCATCTTAGGTAGGATGTAAATATTGATTTGCTCTATCTCTTGTATACCTTAGGAGTGTTGATCATGTGTTATAACGTGGCAAACAGCCATGTGTTATAGCATGACTGACTGAGTCTCACCCCATAATATTGCATATTTAGGCTAGTGATGTATTTATTTTTTATTACTCTGTATGCAATTTGTCTGTGTTATCTTGTATTTAATCACACTTAGTAAATTTATTTATTCACTTAGCCTGCATAAACTTATTCATTCTCAAATCTTTTAAATTCATGATACTTTATGCAGATCAAATTTATTTGCTTCTGTCCCCTGTGTCTTTTATATTACTTTTAATATTCTGTATAATAAAGTTTCCCTTGTAATGTAGTGGGTTAGAGAAGTACCCATCACCCATTGTGCTGATAAGACACATTCCTGAGTGATCTCTGAGACATGTGTGATGCACACTGGAGGAGGGTCTGATGAGAATAACTCTGGTTTGCACACATATATTCGGGGGACTCTACCTACCTAGAGTTTAGCCTGCGTAAACTTATTCATTCTCAAATCTTTTAAATTCATGATACTTTATGCAGATCAAATTAATTTGTACCCAAATCGAATACGACAACCAATTTTGTTTGTCAGACCCAAAACTAATTTCAAGAAATTCACTCATCTCTAACTAGAAGCAATAGTAACTTAGTAACCTACTGTATGTAGAACGGTATAGTTATTAGATTCCTGGAGAGTTCGTGGATCCAGGAGGTTTTTATAATTGCCTGATTGGAGTCGAGAATAATTTTTGCCTTCCTCTGGATCAACTTGCAGGATAACAGGCTGAACTGGACGGACGGATGTCTTTTTTCAGCCTTATAAACTATGTCATTATGTTACCCAACACTACATTATGTAGTCGTTTTAGTGGGGTAGTTATATAAGGGAGTTAATATACTTCAGATTCATAAGATACTTGGTCTAGTGTGCCTTCATGCAGTCCTATACACTATATATGTCTCATAAAAGGCATCTGGAAGATAATGGACACAAAAAAAGAAAAAAATGTATGGCAGAACACTGTTATACATGCAAACAATAGAATCTAGGTATTAGAGATTATTCTGGATTACAGTGATACTATACATACTATGAAAAAGTGTTTGCATGTATAAACAGTGTGCTGCCATATGTATTTTGTTTGCTGTCTGCATGTTGGCTTTATGGATGTGCACCTGTGACTTTGGATGTGCTAGTCTAAATTTTCTTGCAGGGTGCTTGGAAGATAGCTGCCTCCTTTAGATTGAGAACATCCCCGCCCATCTTTCCAGGGCTTTTAAGCACAGTATAAATATAGCTGGTTCCTTTAGATTGAGAACTCCCCGCCCATCTGTCCAGGGCTTTTAAAGGGAGTCTGTCATCACAGTTTCACCTGTTTAACCCTTCCCATAGCTTTCTAGCAGCATTACAGTTACGTTACCTTTATAAGCATTCGTGGACTTATAAAACTGGCAAAAATCATCTTACGAGGTTGACGCCGCCCCTGGGCACTTGCGAGCCCTCATTTGCATATCCTACTAAGATGATTTTTGCCAGTTTGCAGTCCACGATTGCTTATAAAGGTAACGTTTTTATCAACTGTAATGCTGCTAGAAAGCTATGGGAAGGGTTAAAAAGGTGAAACTGTTATGACAGACTCCCTTTAGGCACAGTATAAATATAGCTGGTTCCCACACTGCCCTGAACATTGTAGGCTTAGGTTAGGCCCAGGAGAGGCAGTTGTGTTAGGTACCCATCTGCAGAAGCCATCTTGACCTTGGTAGACACACGTTTGATCTAAAATGGGTGCAAAGAGACACCTGCAGGGCAATTTTTTAAGATTGCATCTTACTCATGTTGGGCTAAAAAAATCATTTTTTCAGTAGGTCTTTATTAATAATGTTCAACTGTTTCTGACATACAGGGTCAAAATCAGACTGCAGGCTGTCAGTTTCTGTTTTCTTCGAATCCCGTCATCTGATGGCTTATGTGTAGCTCCTATCTCTGATCTCCTGACCTTATAAATACTTATTATAGCTCAATTCTTATCAAATTCATAATAATTTGGCTTATAAGAATATGACAGGATTCAAAGAAAACAGAAACTGATAAACAGACTAATCTTTACCAGTGTATTTTTTATATAAAGACCAATTGAAAAAATGATTGTTAGCCCAAAATGTAAATGTAAATGGTGGCTTGGTTGCACAACACTAGAAGCATAACTTGAGGCTCCTGGCCCAAAACGCAAAACCTGTAACAGCACCCCACCTACCATGTGTCACTTATTCTCCTAGGCATTGGGGTGGGGTGTGACTATACAACCCTTTATCTACGCCCCTGATAAAACCATGCAGTGTTTTAGCCTATGTGCCATTTATATCTCCACCTATAATGGTGTGTTGCTACCCTTATAGGATAAATTCAGCTCAATAGTTGCTCATTAACAAGCACATATCTATTTGGAATACACAGGATTGGTACTTAGATGCAATCAGATGCTACAAGCTAGTAGAAATTGTAGTTCTGCAACAGCTGACGGCACAGGTTGGGGAACAGTGGTGTACAACAGATCATAAACAGGATCTTAGCACAACACAGCTATGGAGAGTTGACGGGGGACACACATGACAATTCCTAGTAATTAAATGCTATCATACTCTACGGACCGACCTATTATTACTACTATTACCACCAATAATTCTCACCTGTACACTAAAGAGTCATCTAAAGAGCTGTTATACTGAATCTGATACATGCGGATCCCAGGGATATGACGCTGTGATGGCCACTGGATAACAACTGAAGTTGTCTTCAACTTGTCCACCAGAATTCTCCTATCTTGTAAATTCTTGGTATCATTAAATCCAGACTTAGTAGAAGTTGTGATATCAGAGGACCCAGGATCAGGTTCTTTAATATGAGCCGTATTGTTCACCAGCAGTGGAAGGGGTACTACTGCAAGCTCCACTGGAGCAGTGGTCTCACCAGCTGCATTTGATGCTATACATGTGGAAAAAACCACTATCTTTCAGTGTTGTAATGGCAATATCTAAAGTTCCATTGTCATGAACTACCATCCTTGTTGTATTATGGATTAGTTTTCCATCTGGACCAATCCAGTGGACTGATGGTTCAGGGTCTCCTACCGCTTTGCACTTAAGGCTGACGCTTTGTCCTTCCATGACAAACTGTTTTGCTGGCATAGTGTTTAGTAATGAGTGGAGGCTCACAGATAAATTCCTCCTCTTGAATTGACCAAAAATACTTGTCTGTAAGCTGTTCTGGAGAGGCACAAGTCTCAAGGTCATCCTCCCTTGTCAGTCGTCTAAGCCATAAAAGCTCACAATTACAATGTAGAGGATTCCCACCAAAGCTTATGGAGAGAGATGAACTTGAACCTCTTGAACTGGCCATAACTTGAGACTTAGAAAAAGGTTGTCTGGAGGCAGCTTGTGCAAACGATTAGAGGTCATGTCAAGCCTCACAAGCTTATGCAACATAGTGAAAGTTCCTTCTGCAATGTGGTCAATTAAATTATGGTCTAGAGTTAAGGTGTTCAGATTCACCATTTGGCCAATGTCTTCCCAGGGCAGTTGTTCGAGGTTGTTATAGGACAAGTCAAGATCCTCTACAGTGGAGACAAACTCATTAAATGACCCAGGCTGGATAGAATTTATTTGGTTGTTACCTAAAATTAAATGGCGTAGATTGCCCAAGCCACGAAAATGCTCATTCCTCAGGGCGGAAAGTCTGTTGCTGTTCATATGCAAAGCTCTTAGAGAACGTAGGTCGGAGAACGCCAGTGGTACAATTTGGATAATAGTATTCCGTGACAGTGTCAGATGCACCAGATTGGTCATGTTGCTGAAGTCCTTGCGTCGAATGATGGTGATAAAATTATCTGTTAGTCGTAACTCTACTGTCTTTCGGTCAATGGCTGGTGGAACGAAGAGAAGTCCTGTCTTGGCACACAGCATGGTGAGAGTTGGAGAGTTGATCTGACAGATACAGCGACCGGGGCAATACTGTGCGCTCCCAACGTACCCCAGAGCTCCCATCAGCAGCAGGCATAGCAACTTCTCCATGGCCCCTTGGCCAAAAGAGTCTTCAGGGGAGAGAAAAAAGAGAGAGAAAAGAACATTGAGTAAATTTTCTATCATTACAAGAAGTCACAGATTTGCATAAACAGTTAATTTTATCTTTACCAATTAGGACCCTGGGGCTGTAATTTTAAACTTTTAATGCCTTCTGTAAAATTTCCCAGGAATGTATTATACAAGTCAAGTCTATCAATCCAGCATTACAGGTAAATTATTACAATGAGGTGGGGGGTTATTTACGAGAACACATTCCCTGGAAAAAAGTTGATGTTCCTTAAAGAACGTAATTAGATTCTGTCACATTTCTACTGCTGCCTAGGGTGATATCTGACTCGTTGCTGTGGGTGGTGTGATCTCTTCCACTGCTTTTCATAAAATACCCTGACTATTACAGACAATTCTGGTTCACTTGAGATGCCTTTTTGTACAGTTTAGTGATGGAACCTCCCTAAGTGGAAAATTAAATTCATGCATTATTATGAAATTAGCTAGAGATAGCGTAATGGCTTCAGTTATATTTGGCAATTAAAGCCGTATGTAGAGTTGATAAAAACATTAGAGCACATATAGGAAAATAGCATTTTCAGGAATTATGTATATATTTGTCCCATTGGTTTTAGGGCTGGCATATGGATGGAAATTGTTAACAAGCTTCACTTTTATTATTTAGAGTGGAATAAATTTGCCAGAATATTTAGAATTAATTGGGTTGTCCCAGCATAACAGTATAAGTATCTGATTGGTCGGTTTCCAACCACTTCGACCCCCACCAATCATGAGAATGGCCCAGGAGTAAAAGTAGTGATGGTTATGCATGCGTGTTCTATTTGAAGGGGGTTGTCTGGTTTCAGGAGGTAACCAGACAACACATGCGATCAGCTGGCAGTAAAGAATAAATCGTAAGTTACCCTACAGGTCCCACACCAATTCTCCCGGCTTCAGGGTGATGTCACGTCGGCAACATGAGACCACTGCAGCCAATTATTGGCCTCTTTAGTGCAGCTATGAGGCCAGTGATTTGCTGCAATGGTCACGTTTTCAACCAGATGTCACAGCAGCAGCTGGGTAGACAGAGCCCTGCCAAGAGAATCGGAACAACAGCACAGGATCTGTTGAGTACGTAATGATATATTCACATGTGTTGTCCAGTTTCCTCCTGAAACCAGTCAAACCCTTTAACTATATTGGACTGCCAAACAGAAGCCAAGAACAGCATCTGGCTACCTCTGTCAGTCTCATAGATGGAGCTGTAATACGCCCATAGGATCCCCACTCAATTGATGATACTTGTTATTGGAGTGGGTCCCAGCAGTCAGATCCCCATCAACCAGACAATTTTCACATGTGGATAACTAAGTTAGTTTGTATGGTGGGACAATTCCTTTACATACATACATTAGTGCATGCTCCTCAATGTACTGCCTACACTTGCATATGTGCGTGGTTGATCTTAGGTTAGTTTGGTGCCATCTACAGTATTGACACCTCCTATATTTTACCATATGCTGTAGCTTCCAAATGACAGATTCATACAGTACCCATGGTACACCACTCAACAGAAGTATCAATTTAAGCTCCTGTGCCCAAAAGCAAAAATTTTTATATGGTCCCACCATACCATGTTCCATTTATAATATTGGTGCTTTCTTATGGGGCAGTGCTACTTTTCCACTCCCTATAGCCATGCCACCTAAGCAATAAACTAAGTAGATGCCTCTCCTTAGGTGCCAACTGTGGGATTAGAGGAATGAACTTCATCAGGCCTACTTCAGACCACCCCCATACCCATATTGCCACCATGTGTTATTTATAATACTGGTGCCTTCTTATGGGGCAGTGCTGCTTTTGTACTACCTGTAGCCATGCCACCTAAGCAATAAACTAGGTAGATGCCTCTCCTTAGGTACAGGTGCCAACTGTGGGATTAGAGGAATGAACTTCATCAGGTCTACTTCAGACCACCCCCATACCCCTATGGCCTACCAAGTTTTATTTATAATACTGGGGCCTTCTTATGGGGCAGTGCTGCTTTTTCACTCCCTATAGCCATGCCACTTAAGCAATAAACTAGGTAGATGCCTCTCCTTAGGCGCCAACTGTGGGATTAGAGGAATAAACTACATCAGGCCTACTTCAGACCACCCCCATACCCCTATGGCCTACCAAGTTTTATTTATAATACTGGGGCCTTCTTATGGGGCAGTGCTGCTTTTGCACTCCCTATAGCCATGCCACTTTAGCAATAAACTAGGTAGATGCCTCTCCTTAGGCGCCAACTGTGGGATTAGAGGAATAAACTACATCAGGCCTACTTCAGACCACCCCCATACCTATATGGCCTACCAAGTTGTATTTATAATACTGGTGCCTTCTTATAGGGCAGTGCTGCCTTTGCACCCCCTGTAGCTATGTCATCTAAGCAATAAACTAGCTAGAAGCCTTTTTAATTACAGGCACCAACTATGGGACTTCAGGCCACCCCTATATCCCTATGGCCGGCTGCATATATGCCTGATTATTCAATCCATTGAATATATTGGATGTATAGACAGCCCAATGGTCCTATGCTAATCCAAATATAAATAATTATGATATCAACTTGAGTTGATCCATTGCATACAATCAAGTGGAAAAAATATATTAAAATGGTCTTGGAAAACATTCCTGTTGGAGAATGTAAAGCTTTTCTCAATTGCTCTCATATTTCAAGTGTAAGTAAAATATATAAAAACCTGAGCTGGGCCTCTCCGCGTCAGGTTCAAGCTCTGTGGCAGATATTGATCAGCGAGGTTGATTGAAAGCATCGGCTGTCATACTGTACATTGCTTTATAGGACGGCGCTTTCATTGTGTCATTGCTAAAATTTAGGTTCCCTGGCCGGGCTCGGGAGAAGACTCATTACGTTTATAGATTATTTACAGTAATTCAATAGTTACAAATCATAACAGATCAATTGGGAATGAACAGGATACGGTAAGTACCCATCAATGCTGTCTCTTCTGCATATTTTTCACTTCAGTTTTGTCTGCCTATCCTTAACCATCTACATGACTGTTCGGCCTGAGTATTTCTTTTTTAGAGTCTCCTCAGGCTGGCAGCCCAGGGGGCATATCCTTTCTCAGGGGGCATGTGCTTTCTGCTGCAGCTCTCTCCCCCTCACCGTTCAGGGTGCATGTCATTTCTGCTTCTGCTCTCTCCCTGTAGCTTTCACAGCTAGAATTTCTTCATGGTAACCAATAGTGATGAGCGGTAGGGGCAATATTCAAATTCGCGATATTTGGTAGAATATTCATCAGATATTCGCAAATTCGAGATTATTCTCTTGATTGTGAAAAATTGGCAATGTAATATTCTCGTAACGCGCGCGAAATACAGGCTTGGGTCACTATAGCTACATTTTTCAAGCTGCTAGAAGTTTCCTGAGACTGGAGACAATGGTTGGCACGGCAGAACATTACAAAAGCTTTATATGCAGATAGCGTGCTCCAATATATTCGCGATTGCAAAATCAGCACTAATGGTGGAATACGTGCAACTTCACATCTTAGCAGGTCTGACTACATATTACTGATTGGGGCACTAAGTATTGTGAACTTGTGACATCACAGCACTATGTCTGTAGCCTGTATGTATGGACTGCAGAACCTACACTATATCACTATCTAACCTACACTGACTATCTCCCCCTAACTATCTGTATTATATATATGAGCTAACTAACTAATGTAATGACACAGGAAAGCACAGAGCACAGCCATGACACTGCTCTCTCTCAGATCTGCAAAATACTGCATACAAGGGCTGCTGGGGAGGTTCTTATATAGTAAGGGGGAGGCAGCTTTCCTATTGGTTTCTAGGGATGTTGCTAAGCTCAGACAAAAACATTGCAGCCTTCTCATTGGCCCATAAGCAAGAAGGGAGGTTACTGATGAAAAAAAATCTAGAATATTCGAAATTACAAATATATATCACTATATTCTAAATATTCACGAATTCTCGAAGTGCCGATATTCGAATATTCGCGCCCAACACTAGTAACCAATCGATTATCCCTGAATGGCGGTAAAAAAAATAATAAAAAAAATAATACTTATCTCATCCATTTGAGCGCAAAGAGCTCATCTTGATTGAAGATCCCGTGTGCAGTGACGTTTGACGTCACCATGCCGGCCGACGTGAGTTCACATCACCGTTTAGATTTCCGTTCTTCTGATCAATCAGAAGAAGAGAGAGAAACAAAAAAAAAACGGAATCCTTTTGCATCAAGTTGTCATCCGTTTGTGCCAATCCCGTCTGAGGTCCATTTTTTTCGACAGAAAAAAAGTCCTGCATGCAGTAAAAAAACTGACCGATGACAACTGATGCAACAGGATCAGTTTTTCTGTAAAAACGTATCCTATGCAATCCTATGCATAACTGATGCAACATGTGAACTCAGCCTTACTAACAACGAAATGTGCTTTGTGACGAAGTCATTCATTTTTGTAAAATTCGTCGAAGCAGCCGAATCAAATTTTCCAGTACTTCGCTCATTTCTATTAGTATTCATTGTAGTTAGATTAATCAATGAAAATCTGTAACATGGGCCCTATCACAAATAATCTCTAGTACTAGTCTTCTTATATTGGACAGAGGGAACCTTTAGGCCCCTTAGGCTCCATGGTCCATGCCTCTCACCAACAACTCTATACCAAAGAATCCCAAGAAGAAGTACACTAATCCAATCGATTACCTAAGGGAGCAGAATATTTTCCTTTGTGCATTTTCCTGCCTAGGATTTGCAGTTTGCAATGTCATTTAATAAGGACAATCCTTGAATCTCTCACCCCTCCCGAAATAGTTGACATGAAAATTTTCAATGGGGCAACAGAAACCCAATTCGAATGCATAGGATGAAGACCACTGAATGCGCACTGAAATCCACGTGAAAATTCTGACATGTTCCACGTGAGAATTCTGTCATGTAAAAATAGCCTAAGCGTCCACACTTTGATATTGGCTAGCAGGGCATCATTTTATAATGGCCATACCCAACATTCACCCCCCCATAGATATGTTTTCTTTCCTACTTCCACCACCCACTGCTCACTGCCTCCTCCGTATGCTGTTTTCTCCTCCTGTATAGATCTCTAAGGTTGCTGTTTAACGGGAAATGTATTCCGTAGGGAAAGAAAGAAGCTTTTACTCTCTGAAAATCAATGAGATTAGCCTGCTGAGGTTAAAAGCAGATGAGCATTGGCGATAGAGGGAAAACTTGTTCTGGTCAGATAGCCTGCTGCATGCCGCCTGATGATCACCCATGAAAAATCCTGTTGAATACTTATCAACTCCCTATGGCTATCAGAAGTGAAGTTTTTGACAGTGATTGGTCTGTTCCATTGGGCGATTACTGTACGCAGCGGGTATACATGGAAACTGGAGTATGGTTATCATGTAGCATGCGGACGACTGTAGGCAAGTATCAAGAGACGCAAACCTGCACATAGGTTGTTGACCATTAGGAAGGGATTTACTTCAAAAAAACATTTCATAAATAATATATATTTAAAGCCAAGAAAAAGTGTCCCGTTACAAATTTAGGGTCTCCTTTCATGCCTTGCAAAAGAGATGGGTAGTATAAATATCTACATAAGGGCAGGCATAGCAAATATGTAGCTGCATAGGGGTTTGCAGGACGATGGGTATCCTTGCTCCCTTCAAAATACCTTCTAGTTACAGGGTTCTTGGAGAGTTTAAAAAGGGGTTGTTCACAAGGAAAAAAGCAGTGATGGTGGGAAATGTGAGAAAATAATAAAAGCAACATTAGTCAACAGATTCCATGCAGCCACTGCAGTTTGCCCCGAAGGACTTTGATGACCTGACTGCAGCTCTGATGAAAAAATGTGGATTTGTTGGAAACCAAAGTTTTGAGCTCATCTCTATTTACAGTATAGCATTTCCTATCATTGCTCATTTTCTGTTGAATCCAGACAATCCCTTTGTGGTGGTGCTATATGCTGAGCTATTTGAGGGCAATGGGTCCATAGACTATTCTCGCACAGATGCCCTCTGCTCTCTGGATCTACATGACGTCTCATGATGCCTACATGAAGCTGTGGTGTCTCTCGAGCAGGTAGCCCATGATAGTCCATACAGCTCACAGTGAAGTGGTCAATCTCACCCAGAACAATCATGCTCATGGGCTCATTTGCATGCATAGTTTTTGATAACCCATAAATAGGGTAGTCTTAAGTAGGTCTTTCATTGCCCCCCTAGAGTTTTGAATGCTTCACCTCATCTCCCCTCTGCTATAGGATTTTGTAGCACTGCAGGATTTAAGATCTTTGGAATCATATATACAATTTTAATATTGCTTTTGTCCTCCTTACTTTTCTATTCTCATAAAAGCTTACACATTGCTCCCCGCTGTGTTCTTTAATGAACTCAGAGACAGGAATATTGTTCCTAAAGAAAACAAAAAGAAATCACTCTACGGCCCTGGAGCGAATGCTTGCTTCTAACTGCTTCCTCAAGCTCTGTACACACTGTAATACTGGTAGCATGTCAGTAATTCTTTGCAAAAAATGCTCAATCGTAGGTGTAGCTGGTCCTCGTACATCAATGTGAATGGTTGCAGCAAACAATGAATCATAAACATTCAAAAAAACATGATTGCAACGGTGGGTAAATGATCTCATTGACTATGCATCTCAGAATTACTCATAAGGAATTCTCAGGTTGTTTTCATAGCTCATGATGAACAATCCTTGCCTAAATTACAGAAGGTAATCTGACTCATGCCACCATTCCAATCTCTGGCCGTTTTAAGAAGAGCCAGATCCTTTTTGAAGTTTGCAAAAAAAAAAATAGATGTGTGACAGGTAGGAGCCCTGCCCATATGAGCTTACAATGTATAAGGAATAAGGAACAGAAACAGGAGGTCAAGGAAATAAGCAGCTCTAAACATATCAAGTTGGGGGACTCTGTAGGGTAGATTGTATGAGTATCAAAAGAAGTACTGTAAGTTTTCATCCAGCATTTAAAAGACTGAAGGGTTGGAAAATGTTGAAACGAATCGTGCAGAAGAGAGGAGAAGCATGAAAGAAGTGCTTGTGAAGAGATGCTTAGAGTGGTCACCAAGGAGGGTGCTACTGTAGTCTATTGAGAATTTTAAAGATAGAAAAACCAACATTTTGGCAGTGTCCTGGGTGAAAAAATTTATATGACAAATATTGACAAATTGTAGACTGCAGGAGGTGAGGCTTAAATGTGAGGGACAACTCAAATTCTAAACCAAAGTAGTGGAGTGTTGCTTTCAGATGGGGATATTTTGCGTGTCAGAGAAGATTTTGGAAACAATGATGACAAGTAAGGCTGAGCAAATCAGTTCTACTGGTTTAGAATTTGTCCCAAATTTTCCCCCAAAAATTTAAATTCTAATGTTTTGTGACCTGTTTTGAGCGAATGAGAGAGAGAGAGAGAGAGAGAGATAGAGATATATCTATATACAGATAATAGAGTTAAGCAAATCAGTTGTATCTGATTGGAATTCATCCTGAATTTTCCCCGAAAAATGGATTCTAACCCAAATATTTTAAAATTTCCTTGCTCAGCCTTTTAAAAATACTTAAGCAGCAAAACTAGGAAAATAACTAAACCAGCTTCACATCTGCAACTTTCAGAGCTTCGTCTCCCATCTAAAATAATGGGTCTGTGATGGAACTGACAAAAATGGACGCAAACGGATGCAAAATGAGCACAACAGATGCTCAAAATATATGATCTTTTTTTTCTTTTTCTGGTCTTCTGATGGATCAGAAGAAAGGAAAACAAAATGGTGATGTGAACCCGGCCTTAGATGTCTAATTTGGAAGAAGAGAGAAAGAATGATGAATTAGCTATATATAGATGGAACTGAAAACAATAAATTATGTACTTTTGCCTGCACCTTTTACTGTCAAATGACATAAACTTCCTGTCTCACTTGACCATAGAGTTTCATCTTCTAACTGACCCGATTGTTGTGGTCACAGATGGCACAAACCATGAAGCCATGAAGCCGAAAGCAAATATAGAAAATGACCAGGTCTAAGCTGGGAGAATGCCTGGTTGAGCTAGGAGATGGAATATTTGTGTTTGGTTATATTAGAACCAGGGAGGTGTTATACAAATATTTAGCTGTAGGTGGGCATTATACATATTAGGCATGAATTTGGTTTACTTACCCTTAGTGACCACAAATAATCCTTTTTACTGACATAAACAAAGAGGGTTTAGGCTATACAGCTCACTTTAATACTGGGTTGTAGCTATAGGGCGTGCAAAGGTAGCAGTCACTACCGGGCTCAGGAGCCTGAGGGGGCCCAAAGATCCTTTTGCTATATAAGAAGACACTGGTATTATAGAAAGTGCATGCAGGTCAAGTTAAACCTCTGGATAGAGGGAAGGGATTTAGTCAAGAATTTGGCATGGGGGGTGCCGTTTCAAATTTTGCCTCAGGCAGCACAAAGGGAATGTGCTTCCCTGCCCCTGACCACAAAGCACTGAGGAAAGAGGGGCCAAGCTGAACTCTTGCACCAGGGTCCATCAGCCTTTAGCTACGCCCATAACTATAAGGTGTCCTACAGGTACGTTAATGAAAAAAGTTATAGCTCTTAGAAAACAATGATGATAACATTTGCGTGGTCAGTAAGGGGTAAATACCAAAGTATAGATCTGCACTGACCATACTCAACAACAACCCTTGAAGACAACCACTTAATTTCAGTAGACTCACATGAAACGTTCGATTGGTTGCTCATAGTTCTCGAATTTTGAAACTAGATGACAAGTTTTTCTTGTTCACAACTGTGCACTTTGCACATGAAAACTGTAAAACAATTAATTGTCATGCCCTCCTGCAAAGACATTCTTCTGCAAAGGCATACATTCCCCTGAGATTTCCTGCTCCCCAGAGGCATTGTGACGTGTTTGTGATGGGTTACAGGAGGTGACACACTGTTTACTTCTGTTCCCGGGAGAAATCTGTCAGCTGCCTCAGGATAGAGAACGTGAGTCTGAATCGGAATGACACACTTGGACAGAACAAGCGTGGACTTTTCACTTTGATTAGACCTTTTAAAAGGACAAGCAGGCTGTTCCAGACTGTGCTGCTGTCATGATCAGGAAAAGAGGGGTAATCTGAACATCTACGTGTCAAACCAATGTAGTGTCACTAATACAATCCACAATGCAACCATTAAGTCATCCACCTACATGGAGAGCAATTCTGGAGCATATGAGAAAACAGACGCTATGCTTTGTTGAGTTCTACAAATGGCAAGTTCTAGAGAGCAGCTACAGTATAATATGAGTCACTAACAGGTCTAGAACTTGAAGAAAAGTCATCATAAAGCTTAGTTAACCTTATGGGAAAAAGATGACCTTAGAGTTCCTCAATGCCTACTCCAGGCGCTGATTCAGTGGTCCACATGCCCACTCTTAATTGCACCATAACCTTTGATGTTATCACTGTACACACAGGTCATATGATCAATAAGACCTTGATGGCAACTTATTGGCTCCAAGTAAGGTTAAATGGGAGCTGTCTTCTACTAGACCTTTTGGAAATATTATTGGGTTAAAACCTGGTCTATTGAAGGATCTTAGACGAACAAATCTAAAATGGAAGCATTTTCAGTGGCAATTCCTTACAGTGAAAATGTTCCAAGCTCACCTATAATGTTACTCGTAAAATTGTCCATGTAGTTTAGATAGTTGTTGTCCAAATGCTCATTTGTCTGACAACTATTCTTCTGAACTCCCCATTTATTTTTCAGTTCTGCCAAGCATACATGCGTTGTCAAGAAAAGGCAAGACAGCCAGACACTTCTCTCCTGAGACATTCAACATGCCCGATCCTTCTTTCACCAGACATCATCAGTCAAGGGAGTATTGGAACACCCCCATACACATAAGATCAGGGGTTTCAGTCAACTTCACTATTATGTGTACAGATATGGTACTTTTTGATTCCTTTTCTCCCAGGATAAGAGATGCGATGGCTCAAGAAGTTGTATAGATGTTTTATTATCTGCTTATGAACAAGAGTCCCCCTTGAGATGATCCAGCAGCAGCAGCAGCAGCATAGTCTTTTACCTTCCTGCCTTCCCATTATTAACCTGATATATGCCTTCTTTGGACATGTAGACAACCAATAATTTGTAATGAGAATAGCAGAGCCTTTGGAGGTTGCAGTTTCAATCCTGTCTAATCCACCACTCATCAGTGTCAGTAAGAACTTTTTTTGTATTATGGTGTGGATACTTTGGGACTTTTCTATCCCAAAAAAGAATAGAGCATATCTGAGGTTAGGAGCACGGTCTAGGATTTTATCTACCCACTATATATCGGGGTGGGCTATATGTGTTGAGGTGGATAATGGGTATAATGTGACATCTAAGAGACCATCTTTAATGCACTAGATTATTTAAAAAAATGCACCCAATTGCATACATCTGAAAGAAAGAAAATGAAGCAGCTGTGCATATTATCTTAATTAAAAACCTTCCACCATTTTGTGTAAATAGCTTTTATAAGACCGTAGCGTTTCCATGGTTACAGACTACAAACACATCCTGTGTAGTCTGACCCTGCAGTCATGTATTACTCTACTCTCTCTTCTAAGTAACCGATAGACAGGCAGATAAAATAAATAAAGCATGAGTTCAGGATCAGAGTACATAGAGGGTTTCTTTGAAGTCTGTGACCATTGAGAAACACAGTTTTTGCCTAGGAGCTGTGAACCTTAAAATGGTACTGTTTGCAAAGTTGCTTCATTTTTTTAAAATTGCATCTACCCTTTACAAAAATGATCAGTTTGCTAAATATTCTGTTTAAAGGATAGCTGTCATGTTTTCATAAAAAAAAATACAATTTTAGCACATGTTACTGCTGCAGCAGCATTATGCATGAAGCAATCTTTAGTTTCCTCACATACCACAGTTTTCCTTGAGTTTTTCCCTTAGTTACGGCTGTTTAAACTATTACAATATGAGGACCTTCTCAAGATGGCTCCTCTGACAGTTCTCTGAGGCCAAAACTGCTTTCCCTCACTTCCCATACACACTTGCTGTAGCCAGCAGCTTCCTGCAAGACAATCAGATTAGATTACTGAGAGACACGCCTCCTCACTCTGAAGCCTAATGCAGGCATGCAGTGTGAAGGACCGCCCCTCTGTCTTCTGTTTATACTAAAAGGAAGACAGACAAGCCCTAGCAATGGTCAGTGGAAAGGGACAAAGGACATAGAAACATAGAATGTGTCGGCAGATAAGAACCTATTTGGCCCATATAGTCTGCCCAATATACGGAATACTATGAATAGCCCCTGGCCCTATCTTATATGAAGGATGGCCTTATGCCTATCCCATGCATGCTTAAACTCCTTCCGTGTATTTGCAGCTACCACTTCTGCAGGAAGGCTATTCCATGCATCCACTACTCTCTCAGTAAAGTACCACTTTCTGATATTACTTTGATACCTTTGCCCCTCTAATTTAAAACTATGTCCTCTTGTAGCAGTTTTTCTTCTTTTAAATATTCTCTCCTCTTTTACCTTGTTGATTCCCTTTATGTATTAAAAGTTTCTATCATATTCCCCTCTGTCTCGTCTTTCTTCCAAGCTATACATGTTAAGGTCCTTTAAGTCTTTCCTGGTAAGTTTTATCCTGCAATCCATGTACTAGTTTAGTAGCTCTTCTCTGTACTCTCTCCAAAGTATCAATATCCTTCTGGAGATATGGTCTCCAGTACTGAGCACAATACTCCAAATGAGGTCTCACTAGTGCTCTGTAGAGCGGCATGAGCACCTCCCTCTGTCTACTGGTAATGCCTCTCCCTATACACCCAAGCATTCTGCTAGCATTTCCTGCTGCTCTGTGACATTGTCTGCCTACCTTTAAGTCTTCTGAAATAATGACCCCTAAATCCCTTTCCTCAGATACTGAGGTTAGGACTGTATCACTGATTTTATATTCTGCTCTTGGGTTTTCACGCCCCAGGTGCATTATCTTGCACTTATCAACATTAAATTTTAGTTGCCAGATTTTTGACCATTTCTCTAGTTTTCCTAAATCCTTTTCCATTTGGTGTATCCCTCCAGGAACATCAACCCTGTTACAAATCCTTGTGTCATCAGCAAAAAGACACACCTTACCATCGAGGCCTTCTGCAATTTCGCTGAAAGATATTTAACAATGTGGGTCCCAGAACAGATCCCTGAGGTACCCCACTGGTAACAAGACCATGGTCTGAATATACTCCATTGACTACAACCCTCTGCTGTCTGTCCCTCAGCCACTGCCTAATCCATTCAACAATATGGGAGTCCAATCACAAAGACTGCAATTTATTGATAAGCCTTCTATTTGGGACAGTATCAAAAGCCTTACTAAAGTCTAGATAAGCGATGTCTACTGCACCTCCGCCATCTATTATTTTAGTCACCCAATCAAAAAAAGTCAATAAGATTAGTTTGACATGATCTCCCTGAAGTAAACCCATGCTGTTTTTCATCTTTCATTCCATGGGATTTTAGATGTTCCACAATCCTCTCCTTAAGTATGGTTTCCATTAATTTCCCCACTATTGATGTCAGGCTTACTGGCCTATAGTTGCCCGATTCCTCCCTACTACCTTTCTTGTGAATGGGCACAACATTTGCTAATTTCCAATCTTCTGGGACGACTCCTGTTACCAGTGATTGGTTAAATAAATCTGTTAATGGTTTTGCTAGTTCACCGCTAAGCTCTTTTAATAGCTTTGGGTGTATCCCATCAGGCCCCTGTGACTTATTTGTATTAATTTTAGACAGTTGACTTAGAACCTCTTCCTCTGAAAAGACGCATGCATCAAAAGATTCATTGGTCTTCCTTCCTAACTGAGGTCCTTTTCCTTTGTTTTCCTTTGTAAAAACTGAACAGAAGTATTGATTGAGGCAGTCAGCTAGTTCTTTATCTTCTTCCATATACCTTCCTTCTTTTGTTTTTAATTTGTTAATTCCTTGTTTTAGTTTCCTTTTTTCATTTATGTATCTGAAGAATGTCTTATCGCCTTTTTTCACTGACTGAGCTAATTTCTCTTTTGCCTGTGCTTTAGAAGCTCTTATAACTTGTTTGGCCTCTCTCTGCCTAATCTTATAAATTTGCCTGTCTTCCTCGTTATTTTTTTTTTAATTTTTTTATAATTACTCAATGCTATCTTTTTGTTTTTAATGATTTTGGCCACTTCTGCTGAGTACCACAGTGGTCTCTTCCTTTTTTTGCTTTTACTGACAAGCCTAATGCAATTATCTGTTGCCTTCAATAGTGCCACTTTTAAGTAGTCCCATTTCTCCTGGACTCCATTGAAACTGTTCCAATCTGATAGGGACTCGTATACCTCTAATATAATTTTAGAAAACTCTTTCTAAAATCTAAAACTTTTGTTTTTGTGTGTTGTGACTCAGTCACTGTACTTATAGTAAACCACACTGACTGGTGATTACTAGATCCCAAGCTTTCCCTTACAGTAATATCAGATACCATATCTTTTGACAATCATTGACAGACTAACTCAGGTATACATGCCTAGCTCTAACAAACTAGCAAATAAAATAAAAAATGATAGCTACCCTTTTAACAGAACAATTCATTTCAGCTGTTAATGTCTAAGTTATGTCTACATCTGCATGGTGGGATAGTTTCACATTGCTGTCATTCAACAGTTAAACATCCACCTATAACATTGGTGGTATAAGTGTTGGATAACACTGATTCTCAACTTAATGCAGGAATAATTCAAACCTGTATTTACTCAGGCTCCCTTTTAACATTTGGTAAAATATCAGAGGTTATTGAGTGCGATGAATATCCAATAATAGGGGACTTACTTTCATATCTTGGTGATGTTACTGCTAAATATATCCCTTGAAACCTCTAGAACATTCGTCTGTAGAATTCTCTCTTCACTATGTGTAGGTGGTATGTACACATTCAACAGAATTAGTAATTACTTCTAAACATAGGGTTTTCCAGTGCAAATAACCAACTAGATGGAATATTAGATAAACACGGCATAAAGGTGGAATAATGCCACAGAGAACGTTCACTTAGACTGTGCATAGACCTCTAAATACATCAGATCTGACATTGGGACAGAAGACCAAGATCTGGAACATCAGCAAAAAATATTTATACGGTATGACCTACTGTTCCCAGGAGTGCCAACAGGCTCCACAGTAATGCATCTATTGTAAGAATAACAGCAGGACATAATACATACAGGTTCTGACCTTTATGTAGTAAGGTACATCCCTGGCCAAATATTGGATTTTCTGTAGCGTAAAGTAGGAAGCAGTAATTATTTTGTACCAAGAAACCTTCTCCGTGTGCAAGGACTAAGCTCTAATAATTACTGAATCTGGTAATTGAGTAATCAATAGAAGCTAATGATAATCACATGAGAGCTTCTTACAAGTAATATTTATGGCCTATCAATGTGATACAACACTGAATTATAGGAGAGTGGGTGACTGCTAGGACCCCCACTATGCTTAAGAGCAGAAGTATGTGGTCCCCAATTCCTGGTGAAGAGTGGGCCATACAGTATCTACAATCTCTTTTAAATGTCTGGGAAGAAACAGAAAAGGCTAAGTAGACATGCTCAGCTGTATCCATATCTATTATTTGGCGCAAGGGCCCAACATCTCAATAGGGCACCCCAGTCTTAGGATCAGTAAAAATTCCAGTTGCCAGACAAAGCTCAACTGGGCACCATGTTCTTGGGCTTAGTGGACCGCAATGACTGAACATTCCATTATCATAATAAGTGAGGGTCCCTAGGTTAGATCACCACCAATGTGGACATCCTGTTCTCTGGGTCAACAACCAAATGGATGTGCAATTTTCTAGAATCAGTTATTTTCTTGGGACACCACATTCCTATAACCAGCACTGACACTGCATGATCAGTGGGGCCATCTGCAGCTGGGCCACCACAGACTGGATAACACATTTTTTAGATCAGTGGGGCCCAAGCAGTAGGGCCAAACACTAATCAGACGTCTGATCATATGAATTACATGTTATTCCCATCTTAGGAATTTAAGGCTTATCTACTGAATATGTCATAACTGCCTGACAGATGACATTCCCACCACAGACCCTCAGTTGAGCATCCCAGTGAAGGATTAGTGGAGGTTCCAGTTGTCAGACAAAACCATCTTGGCAACATGTTCTTGGTGGACCACAATGACTGGATATTCCATTATCATAATAACTTGGGGTCTCTAAGATCGCTCACTATCAACTGGACACCCTGTTCTCTAGGTCAATGCTGTCAATGATCAGGCACCAACCACCTGGGATCAGTTCTGCTCTTGGGACACCCCAATCCTAGAATCACCTTTAGCTCCTTAGGATTAGTGGAAACACCAGCAGTTGGAATACCACTAACTGGGCACCATCTTTTTCTGGATCAGTGGGATACAAGCAATAGGGTCAGCACTAATCTGACATTTGATATGACCTACATGTTAATAGGATATTCCCATCTTTCAAATGTAAAGGAGTTTTCCAAAACTTAAATACTGACAACCTAACCTATGGATAGGTCATCATTATTTGATCGGTAGGGGTACGACACCCGGGGCCTCTGCCGATTAGCTGTTTGAGAAGGCTCCGCCACTCCTGTGAGCGCCGCATACTTATGACCTATTCAGAGAATAGGTCATCAGTATTTAAGTCTAGGAAAACCCATTTAATTCATATCTACAGGATATGCCTTGACTCTCTGACAAATGCCAATGTCATCATAGACCCTCAGTCCAGCTGTTGAGGTGGTCTCTTCTCCTCATCTAGGGGAAGAATAAATAGAGTGGTGGCCATGCATATCTTGAGGATATACCATAAAGGTCTAAGATGGAAATACCTATCTAATTTGGGAAAAATCCCTCTAAAGACACTTGACTTGCATTTGGCTCTGCCTTGAATGGTTTCTTATGCAGGTTTCTCAGTAATTATATGCTTCTCTGAGCCTTGCATCTACACATGGACAATATAAAGCCATGTAATTTTCTGTTATCCCCTTTCTAGTCATCTTTTAGACCCTAGAACCGCACTGATAGTATTGATTGGATATCTTTTTTTCCCTATGGCACTCCTCCAAAGCCGAATGTCACATCCAATCCCATATTTTGGACAAGTTGAATGACACTGCCTCGATTACAGACTTGAATGGCATGTTCTTCCTTGTAGCTCCACAACAGCTGAAAAGTCAGAAGCACCTCATATGTTATTGAATTGCACGATGAATCCCACAGAAAACTAAGTTCTAAAAAATATTCTATATAAGACACAGGATCAAGAAGTCCCCCTCCCACATACCATTCACTGAAAAGACAGAACTCGCTGACATAATTATAGATCTACATACAGCTTTAGCAGTTATGTAAACGGATAACATCATTGAATGTTCTGTTCTAGGCCATTTAGATGCATGATCGTTCCCTTGCAGCTGATTTTACTCAAACTGACAGCATTCCAAAATAAGCTGTTCTCAAAAGAATGGTTATCTAATAGTTATCTAATACTGACAGCAGTGGGCAGGATGGAGACAAATTTCAAAGGTGAGAGGTCCCTGGTGGTGGTGTTGGGATCGAGAAATTAGAATGTCTTGGACTAAGGGACGACTCCTTAGAATGGAGCTGCACAGCCTCCATGAGCTATCATAAATGCTCTGTCAAGGGCCATATGTACAAAGGTGTTATCCACTATAGTTATATATGGCATCCAATGGAGCATGCCATGATATTTATTCATTATTTGCACTGTGGTTGTTCCTGTATAAAGTTGGAAGCATATAAGAGAGAGAGAGTGGAGGCCTCATGGATCTCTATGGAGCCCTAAAGCTCAATTCGTACACAGTCCCAATGGTTCTATTGAACCAAACTTAGATCTCCAAAAAACCAAGTAGTGATCTATATTGGATTCTGTAGAATATCAGATGGCCTGGCTGTTGTGGTCGCAATACAGACTGTAAAATATTAAAATATTATGACCACGTGGCATTGGCCTCTAATGCCTTTAGAAGCATCTCCTTTCTGTCCAGAGTGCATGATATCATGTTTTCCATGCTGAGGACACATCACAAGACCATGGTGACCAATCATTGCCCGCTGCAGTGGCATGGATGAAATGTAATCACATGCTAAGGACACAGAAGACTTGGCAAAGAAACTGAGAAGAATTGGAAAGTAGATCGAAAAGTCTCTTATATTTTATATTCTAGGCCTAGAAAAAAAAAAGATAATCAAATTCTTGGAAAAGTCTTTTAAGTCAAGAGCTTCACGGTAATGTCTGTCGCCTGCAGCCTTGATGGCATCTTTATACAAGCAGCATGTGATTCTACCTTAGAGGTGGCATGATTTTGCTTGTACTTTATCCAACGCCATAGGACATTGAAACAGGGTTACAAAACTCCATCATGTCACCGGCAAATCCTAACTTGCTTGCTGGCAGGCGGATGATATACAATTTATATGCAATGTTATGGATGACAGAATGTCATGTTACTGTATTTAACTGTACAAGTTCCGCTTTAATAGAGAAATAAAAGAAACACAGCGCTCCTAGTATAATACATTTCAGTAGAGGGCTATGTAAAAGATAATGGGCTGCTCACCTTCAATGGCTGTGTGATGGGGCACAACACCATGTATAGCAAGGTATCGGGCTGCCGCATGTGCCTGGATCATATGCCAAACACAGGAGTGGGTGAAATAGGATGATCCGGTATTGTCACCAGGATGCCGGGAAATACTGGTCAACGGGGAGTTGGCTCTAAAAATTGTCTTTATTCGGATTACGCGTTACAGGAGAAGAATGCTCCCTTCATCAGGTCCGGTAATCCAAATAAAGCTAATTTTTGGAACCAACTCGCTGCTGACAAGTATTTCCTGGCAGCGCAGTCACGGATTATCCTATTGCTGTACCAATTTCTGCTTTAACACAGTCTGATAATGTGGGCTTCTAATAAAGATTAGGACGTCCAGCTCCAAACAATAATGAATGAATTTCCATCTTAGAAGCGGGTTCTCCCAAAATCACTACCAAAACTTTCCCCATCTTTACAGTATGTGATTTTCTTTGCCCCCTTGTGTTTGCCTGTTTTCCTTTTCTGTTTAGTTAGTGATGTGATTGGCCACAAACAGGTTTTCCAGTTGGAAGGCAAAGTAGCCTGGTATTCGCGTAGGCCATACTTGCGAACTTTTGGAGCCACTGATTTGGAAGGGGACAGCTTGCAGTCACAACCCTTTGCACATGCCACATCATTTTACTGACAGGACCCATCAGTCATTCTACTTTTCCCTGTAGACCTCACCCGTTTTACTGCTGCTACCCTCAATGTGTGTTTGGGCCAGGACTGCATCTGTTCTCACAAGTCCCAACACCCTCTCTGCCAGGAAGCTTTCGCAAGCATGGCAAACGCTCAGGCAGGGTGCATGCTGGCGCTGAGAGATGCTTTATGATGGTACCGTAAGGAGAAGTCAGTAGGAAGTTATAAAAGTAAACAGTAGCAGGTCAGTTCAGCTGACTGCGTGTGCAAGCAAAGGGACCTTCTGTGAGTTCTGTAGGCCCAACCCAGTCCCATGAGAAAAAATAGAGAGAAACTCCTGAACTGAAGTGGTCAGACAGAGAGACATTTGTCTGGGGCGCTGAGGAATGGCCTCCAGACTTTAAATATAGGACAAGTACGGCCTCTGTCCTAGAGAACGGACTGTAAGGCTGCCTTCCTGTTGAGACTCACAGGACATTTGGGTTGGTGGTGCACAGGAATATTCCCACAATTATCCTTCTCCTCCTGAGTGTCCAGAACTAAGTTGGGCCTGGGACTATTCTCGAGATTGCACGCTTAAGGCCATGGGAGGTGAGATGTCCAAGGATGGTTGTGCAAGAGTCTGAATTGCTACCTTCAAAGTGTCTTTAGACCCTTTGAGTGATGTATTGGCAGGGCCGGCTGTGGCAGATGTAGACTCACAGCAGTACGGTAGGCTGCATAGTCTACAGTCACTTTGGGTTATCTCAGCCTCGTGTGACATGCCCAAACTTGGGTAATGACTAGAGGTGAGCGAATTTCTCAAAAATTCGATTCAGCCGGTTCGCCGAATTTTTCGAAAAGATTCGCTTTGATCCAAATTTATTTGCGGCAAATCGCGTTAAAACGGCTATTTCTGGGCTGCAGAGAGCCTTTATAGGGGTGTAGAACACTGTGCCTTGCAGTAACACGCATAGGGAGTCTGCTGTGGTAGTGAAATAATACTGTGAGTCAGTATGACAGGCAGATGACAGGCGTCGCTCTTAGAATCACTGCACACTTCACTTATCTGGGCGGTCACGGGGCCAAAACAGACAAAATAACTCTAGTATGAACTCAGCCTTACAGGTCGATGCAAGAACAAGTGCACTCCTTTAACACCATCGTCAGCTGATTCCACATAGATGTCTACAGAACCTGTTCTATTAAACGCTTATACAAGTAGAGCCCCCCGGACAGAGTGGAGAGGGTGTCAGCAGTAAGTTTGTGTTGACATCGCTGATTATTTTGCCCTTCCTCTGATCCGTCAGAACAATAACCCACAAAAAAGGATCCTGGCTGTTGAGCATCCGCCTTCACTCGGTCAGCATTTGCTCAGTAATCCATCAGTATTGGCCCAGTCATGAAGTGGGGAGGGTGGAAACAGCATGAGGGGACCACAGAGTGGCACAATGACAGAGTCTGGAGATGGCAGCAGTATGAGGAGACCACCAACTGGCACAATGGCAGAGTCTGAAGGTGGAGGATGTAGCAGCAGCATCAGGAGAAGGCCACCGAGTAAGTTCCTGATATTCACTTGTGTTCCTGTTTTCCTGACTTGTACTTGTGCTCCTGGATTCTCCTACCCGTCTAATACCTGCTTGCTTGCCTTGACTCTCCTGTTGCCTGACCTGTACCTGTGCCGCCTGCCCTGACCTTTTGCCTCTGCCTCATCATTCAGTCCTGCACTGTTGCTCCTGGTTACGACTCTGCCTGCCTGACTACGCCTGTACTGGGCAAACACACTCAGCACAGCTACATCTGTCACTCTTTGGCTCTGCTGTGCCATCAGGATTAAATATAAATTTTTCCTTTCTGCTGAATTTAGCTTTCTGTAGTCTGACTCAGTCTTTATTTTTATCTGTATCTTTATATTTGTCTTTATCCAGGGACCCTTTCCTCCTGGCTTCTGAGGCTCGTTTCTCTTGTTCCAGCAGAGCAGACAGGACTCTGCTGCCTGGCACACAGCTTTCCCCTTACAGGGGGTAATCTATACTCACTTCTGCAGGGGAGGGCCTGCTTCCTTCCCCTTAGGAGGGATCCTCTCAACTCAACCTCACTCCTAGAAGGGGTAGGCTAGACTGACTTTTACTAACTAAACTCCTCCCCCTCTAGAGAGGGCTAGAATAGAAAGAAGGGTCCATTCCAGGCAAACTAACTCTTCCATGCATGCTGCCATCTGCTGGTGAGTCAGGCACATTGCATGTTAACAGTCACAAAATAGGGAATACAAATACACAATGTGCAAAACCTGGAAATAAATACACATGATGGCATTAAATCAACCATAGAAGATAGTGTGAGGGGGAGGGGGGGGGGGTGTAAAATGTGGCAATGCACCTCTGGGGCATTACACGTGGCACAGTGGGTTCACACCCACTGATTCATGACAGCCAAGACATGTACACAAACATAGAAGAGGATTCTTTACGGTAAGAGCGGTGAGACTATGGAACTCTCTGCCTGAGGAGGTGGTGAAGGTGAGTTCACTAAAAGAGTTCAAGAGGGGCCTGGATGTATTTCTGGAGTGTAATAATATTACAGGCTATAACTACTAGAGAGGGGTCGTTGATCCAGGGAGTTATTCTGATTGCCTGATTGAAGTCGGGAAGGTTTTTTTTATTCCCCTAAAGTGTGGAAAATTGTCTTCTACCTCACAGGGATTTTTTTTCTTTCCTCTGGATCAACTTGCAGGATGACAGGCCAAACTGGATGGACAAATGTCTTTTTTCGGCCTTATTTACTATGTTACAAGGCTGTTTTCCATCCTTCCAAAGGTTTCCCTCTACACAACATGTAACATTGTAACATAGTACATAAAGCCGAAAAAATACATTTGTCCATCCAGTTCGGCCTGTCATCCTGCAAGTTGATCCAGAGGAAGGCAAAAAACCCTGTGAGGTAGAAACCAATTTTCCCCACTTAAGGGGGAAAAAAATCCTTCCCGACTCCAATAAGGCTTCAGAATAACTTCCTGGATCAACGACCCCTCTCTAGTAACTATAGCCTGTAATATTATTACGCTCCAGAAATACATCCAGGGTCCTCTTGAATTCCTTTATTGTACTCACCATCACCACCTCCTCAGGCAGAGAGCTCCATAATCTCACTGCTCTTACCGTAAAGAATCCTCTTCTATGTTTGTGTACAAACCTTCTTTCCTCCAGACGCAGAGGATGTCCCCTCGTCACAGCCACAGTCCTGGGGATAAATAGATGATGGGAGAGATCTCTGAACTGACCCCTGATATATTTATACATAGTAATTAGATCTCCCCTCAGTCGTCTTTTTTCTAAAGTGAATAACCCTAATGTTGATAATCTTTCAGGGTACTGTAGTTGCCCCATTCCAGTTATTACTTTAGTTGCCCTCCTCTGTACCCTCTCCTGCTCTGCTATGTCTGCCTTGTTCACAGGAGCCCAGAACTGTACACAGTCCTCCATGTGTGGTCTGACTAGCGATTTGTAAAGTGGTAGGACTATGTTCTCATCACAGGCATCTATGCCCCTTTTGATGCAACCCATCATCTTATTGGCCTTGGCAGCAGCTGCCTGACACTGGTTTTTACAGCTTAGTTTGCTGTTTATTAAAATTCCTAGATCCTTTTCCATGTCAGTGTTACCCAGTGTTTTACCATTTAGTATGTACGGGTGACTTGCATTATTCCTTCCCATGTGCATAACTTTATATTTGTCAGTGTTAAACCTCATCTGCCACTTCTCTGCCCAAGCCTCCAATCTATCCAGATCCCTCTGTAGCAGTATACAGTCCTCTTCAGTGTAAATTACTCTAGACAGTTGAGTGTCATCTGCAAAAATTTTTATTTTACTGTGCAAGCCTTATACAAGATCATTAATAAATATATTAAAGAGAATAGGGCCCAATACTGACCCCTGAGGTACCCCATTAGGGTGACAGTGACCCAATCTGAGTGTGTGCCGTTAATACCCACCCTCTGTTTTCTATCACTCAGCCAGTTACTTACCCACATACAGACATTTTCTCCCAGTCCGAGCATTCTCATCATGACTTCTTTTTAACCTCCCAAATGCGACTAGACAGCAATCTAGCTTTTCATCCCAAGATCTATCAATGTTTTATAGCATTTGTGTGTCTAGACTCTCATTGTGTTATTACAGCATATTTCAAGAGACTTGAACAATAGTTGACTGACGGTGTACAATATACAGTGGATATAACAAGTCTACACAACCCTGCTAAAATGTCAGGTTTCTGTGATGTTAAAAAATGAGACAAAGATAAATAATTTCAGAACTTTTTCCACCTTTAATGTGACATATAAACTGTACAACTCAAATGAAACAAACTGAAATATTTTAGATAGGGAAGAAAAAAAAAAATAAAAAAAAAATAAAATAATATGGTTGCATAAGTGTGCACACCCTTAAACTAAGGCCTCATGCACACGACCATTGTTTTGGTCCGCATCCGAGCCGCAGTTTTTGCGGCTTGGATGCGGACCCATTATCTTTGATGGGGCCACAAAAGATGCAGACAGCACTCTGTGTGCTGTCCGCATCCGTTGCTCCGTTGCGTGGTCCGCCAAAAAAATATAACCTGTCCTATGCAACGGTCTGTGCATGAGGCCTAATACTTTGTTGAAGCACCTTTTGATTTTATTACAGCACTCAGTCTTTTTGGGTATGAATCTATCAGCATGGCACAATTTGACTTGGCAAGACTTGCCCACTCTTCTTTGCAAAAACACTCCAAATCTGTCAGATTGCGAGGGCATCTCCTGGGCACAGCCCTCTTCAGATCACCCCAGATTTTCAATCGGATTCAGGTCTGGGCTCTGGCTGGGCCATTCCAAAACTTTAATCATCTTCTGGTGAAGCCATTCCTGTGTTGATTTGGATGTATGCTTTGGCTTGTTGTCATGCTGAAAGATGAAGTTCCTCTTCATGTTCAGCTTTCTAGCAGAAGCCTAAAGGTTTTGTGCCAATATTGACTGGTATTTGGAACTGTTCAGAATTCCCTCTAGCTTAACTAAGGCCCCAGTTCCAGCTGAGGAAAAACAGGCCCAAAGCATGATGCTGGCACCACCATGCTTTACTGTGGGTATGGTGTTCTTTTGGTGATGTGCAGTGTTGTTTCTGCGCCAAACATATCTTTTGGAATTATAGCCAAAAAGTTCAACCTTGGTTTCATCAGACCATAACACCTTTTCCCACATGCTTTTGGGAGACTTCAGATGTGTTTTTGAAAAATGTAGCCTGGCTTGGATGTTTTTCTTCGTAAGAAAATGCTTTCCTCTTGCCACTCTACCCCACAGCCTAGACATATGGAGAATACGGGAGATTGTTGTCACATGTACCACACAGCCAGTACTTGCCAGATATTCCTGTAGCTCCTTTAATGTTGCTGTAGGCCTCTTGGTAGCCTCCCAGAGCAGTTTTCTTCTCGTCTTTTCATAAATTTTGGAGGGACGTCCAGTTCTTGGTAATGTCCCTGTTGTGCAATATTTTCTCCACTTGATGATGACTGTGTTCCATGGTATATCTAATGCCTTGGACGTTTTTTTGGACCCTTCTCCTGACTGGTACCTTTTAACAATGAGATCCCTCTGATGCTTTGGAAGCTCTCTGTGGACCATGGCTTTTCCTGTGGGATGTGACTAAGAAAATTTCAGGAAAGACCAACTAGAGCAGCTGAACTTTATTTGGGGTTAATCAGAGGCACTTTACATGATGGCCGGTGTATGCTGACTCCTATTTAACAGGATTTTGAATGTGATTGCTTAATTCTGAACACAGCAACATCCCCAGTTATAAGAGGGTGTGCACACTTATGCAACCACATTATTAATTTTTTTCTTGTTGTTTTCTTCTCTCCACCTAAAAGATTTCAGTTTGTCTTTCAGTTTATAGGTCACATTAAAGGTGGAAAAAGTTCTGAATTGATTTATCTTTGTCTATTTTTTTTATAGCACATGCAGAATTTTTATATCCACTGTATAATAAAGAAGCAGACAGCTGCTCTCCAATAGTGAGCGGTTTTGTTTTCCACCAAGATGTTCAACTTTTCAACCAATACTGGTCTTTATCAAGATAAAGACCAGTTTAGGTTGAAATCTTGCTATTGGAAAGTATTTAAAGTGCTGCCATCTTCATCTTTATTGTATGGTTCAGAATTTATCCACAAACGGTGACACTGACTGTATGCACCCTCAGGGGCGGACATGGACAATAGAGGACCTCGCTGCAAAAATCTTTTTAGTAATCCTTCATCTAGTATTTTTTAGCCAGAGAGCCTTGACGTCCTTTTTAGGATAGTAGTCCTCCTAAGTCTAAAGGGCCCTTCCAGACCCTCCACTTGAACCTCTAGAGTTTCCTGACTACTAAGAGTATTTCCATGTATTTTATTTTTCTGGCCTTGGTTGCATACCTTCACTACATCTGACTTTTACCCCAACCTTACTCTTCTTTATGAATGCTATGTTCCTTGCTGGAGCCTCTGATATTCGACCTCGTTATATGTCTTAGGACCATCTTCCATGATACTTTTGCCCAACTCAGACCCCCTTCCTGTTATCGTCTGCTGTCTATTCTGACCTGCTCATCTGTATCATAACGATTTCCCTACCTGGTATTCTCAGCAGTATGCTGGTGACAATTCTGGATCTGACCAATCCATACCACCATGAGGTGGTCAAAAAAAGATCCATCAATTCAGAACTGTTTGCTTTTATTGAGAATACAAGTACACTTAAGCGATGAGGAGTGGACTACTCTAGGCCCCCGTTACTTTGCTCCAAACTAGTTAGGGTTCTAGAGGTTTTACAATCTCTCCATGTCATTACATAGGGTTCTAGAGGTTCCACAATCTCGCCATGTCATTACATACTATCAGTTTCCATGTCTTTTGTATTCTACGATAGATCTCTATAGTACATACAGTTGTGGAACGGGGCATATTTATCAAATTTCTAAAAGCAAACCTGTCTTTGTTGCCCAAAGCAACCAATCACAGCCCAGATTTTATTCTTCAGGAGTGCAGTACGAAATGAAAGCTGGTTTCCTTTTAGACAGTTTCACAAATCTCTGTCTATATCTCTGTATTCTCTGCAACATCACCTCAGATTGCAGCTATTGTTGAAAACAATGTTATCTCTCCCACGTTCTCCACCGCTATTACCGAGGTAAAATGCTTGGAATTGTATTCAGTACATACCTTTAAATATAAGATTTGTATTGATCATATTCTTTGTGTAATGTCTCCGCCAAGCAATTAGGTTACTCAATGATATATTTTAAGGCTTATTAAATCCATACATTTCTAACAGAATGGAAGACAAGAAGATGCCTCTCAATGTTGAATCTTCTATGGAGACCTTGATCTGCCATTTAACGCTATCTAACATTGACCTTTCTGTGGCTTTTTAGTAGCTCAACTGAAATAACCAAGAATTATTAATGTTTTCCATCTTTTCTTGCAGGATTTGTGCTAAAGCAGTACAACTAGCGTGAAAGCTTTTATATCGACAAACAGGTCACCGTGTGGAAATGAAGAAGTGGTGTCCTTCTAGAATGTACAACGGAGTAAAAAACTATTGGCTCTCATCTAAATGTCTTTCATTTTTGACTTTTGACTAAAATATGACTTCATATTCAAATAAGGACAATTTCATGCAATCTCAATATCTAGTGTTGAGTGAATCGAAGCAACCGAAGTGGAATTCGATCCGAAGTTTAGAAAAAATTTGATTCTCCATGAAGCTGAATTTCCATGGTAACTAATCATTTTTCCTAAAATGGTGGCTAGAGTTGTCTTAGAAAGAACGGAAAAAAAACCTCATCCACATGCTTACGCAGAAGCAGTCCCCTCCTCTCTTGAATGGAAAAGACCTGCCGAAAGACCTATGCTGAGCCTGATGACTAGAGATCAGTGAAGTTTTTAAAAATTTGTTTTGGCAGCTTTGCCGCACTCCGGCAAGAAATTTGAGTTGTAACAAATAACTTTCTCATACATTGCTTTCTATTGTATGGAGCAGGTGTAATGATAGGGAACGGTGATCGCGCCACTCCTGTCATTTAACCCCTAAGATGCCGTGTTCATCACTGATCGCAGCATCTGAGACTCACATTCAGGTGTGCGGAGAGGCCGTCCGCTCCTGTCTTGAAAACCCGCCAAAGGACCTGCGGTGAGCGTGAAGATGATGATGTCACAGCGCGTGGTTATTGTGATCACGTGGTGACGTCTTCACGCTTGCAGCAGGTACTTTGGGGAGTTTTTCTTCAATCAAGACGGGAGCGAATGGCCTCGGCGTGATCACGTGGATGAGGTGAGTATCATTTTTTGTAATTTTAGCAACCATTTTAGGAAAAATGTATTAGTTACCACGAAGCACAAGGAAATTTGGCTTTGTGGTGAATCGATTTTTTTCTGAAATTCATATCGAAGTCCACTTCGGATACTTCAATTCGCTCAACACTAGTGATGACATCACCGTACAGCTTCTGGTGTGATCACCTGGTGATGTCATCGTAACCACGTAATCACGCTGGGAGCGTGCAGTGATGTCATCACGCTCAGCGCAGTCCCTGCAGCAGGTCTTTTCCTTGCAAGAAAGGAGTGGACTGCCTCTGTGTGAGCAAGTGGATGAGGTGTTTTTTTTTTTAAACCCAAAAAGCCCTATTGCACTAGCGCGTTACCATTTTTAATGGCCATTTGACAGGTGCACTTCTGTCTAAGCGGTAGCTAAAAACAGTCCCATTGATTGATAGTCTAAATAGGGTTTTAACATAACGATTCATGACAAATTATTTAATCACAAAACTTTGCTCATCTCTAGTAAGCCAAAACCTGTACCCCCCAGGCATAAATTAAACCAAACTTAGGGTTGCAACACAGAATTTTTGTAGCAGTTTTGTGTCGTTTTTGCACATATGGCATGCTTTATCAACTGGCATTTTTAATGGTGTTTTTTTGATTGCCAAAGTTTGCGCTTCCCTGTAATGTCATATTCTCTAAACAGCAGTATGGGGGGAAAAAAAGTTTTTTTTTTGTAAAAAAAACTAAAACATGCAAAAACACCAGTGTCATATAAAACCACCAATAGACGTGCTTCTTTTCTTTTTTTTTTTGTTAAGGTGTGAAAACAAACAAATAAGTATGCAGAAAACGAGGGATAGAATTCTAGAACCAGAGCATGTTGTGATTTGGAAAAATTGCCACTGACCTAAAAAATAAATAAAAAAAAGGCAGTTCAAGGATAAAACAGCACCACTACAAATAAAATGTTCCTACAGGGGTTAATATTTTCTATAGACTTTCATATTATACCAAGTACAGCACCGTACAATGTATAGAGGGCTGCTGGCAGTACAAAGCCCATTAATCAGATTAATCAGGAATTGATTACCTATCCCAAGAATATAGAACATCTTTAATATTTTACTTCTGAAAAACCCCTTGAAATTAGCACGGAAGAATTTTTGTCTAGTTCAGTAGAACATAGGGGCATAGCGGGGGGGGGGGGGGGGGGGGGGGGGGGCGAGCAGGGCATGTGCCCCCGGCGGAGAGGGTTGAGGGGCTGATCCGACAGTTGCTTTACATGGTGAAGCAGGGAGCCGTCCGCTCCCTGCATCACTGTTCAGCTGAGCTCCGGTGCCTCCCCAGCAGGCCACACATTGAGATGCTGTGTCTGTGGGAGGAGAGGTGCAGGCCAGGAATCAGCCTCCTACACAGCCAGCAGCTCTATGTGTGTGTGACCGCGTTGTGCTGCTGCTGGGAACGCTGGATGTGCCAGATGATCAGGGAAACAGGTAAGTACTTCTGTTCTTTTTTAACTTTATTAATGGAGCTGGAGTGGGCACTACAGGCAAAATGTGGGCATTACAGCTGTAAGGGGCGCACAAGGAGGACATACCTACTGTGAGGGGGCACAAGTAGGACATTACTGTCAAGGGTGACAATGTGGGCTAACTACACTAAGGGAGGGGAAAAATGTGGGCTCACTACAAGTGCTGAGTGGGCATTGGGTGAGACTGGTTGAGTAGAATGATGCATTGGGAGAAGTTAAAGTCCTGACATAGTTAAAAAAAAGTGCTGTGGTGCGATATGTGGGCGGTGGGATGGGGTTGGGGTGGTGTGGGAATGGCAGTACTAAATACTTGACCAAGGTGCTGGAAAGCCTAGCTACACCTCTGGTAGAACAGATGTTGTATCTAGGTGTTGTGGCCCTAATATGGCCACCTTTAGCCTCTACATTAATATTATATCCAAATCAAACAAAGGACATGGAAAAAAAAAATTTTGATCAGGGTTATATAAGACTCTGGGTCTCTACCGAACAACATTAAGAGCTGTATCCAAATGGAGAATGAAGACTAAAGCTGACCATACAGATTAGATAGAAGGTGGTTGATGATTGGACAACAGTTGAACAAACAAACATCTGGTGAACTGTTCATTTAGCAGACACGACCATACACATTTTAGTCCATACTGGCCGTTACATGTTGTTCAAGTTGCCCACACACGTTCAATGAACCCGAGCTATGGACAAAAGTTATTTCTGGCAATGTTCTTTCAAAGAAAATTCTTCCATTCACAAACAATCTTTCTTAGAATGAAAGATCTTTTGTCCAATGAGATGAAAATATCGAACACAGCCAACTTTTTTTCAAACAATATTAGCCTGTCATTGGTAGGCTAAAACTATGATTTGTTGTTAAATTTTACCTGACAAACATTCCTTTTGGTTGAAATAAGCTGTTTTGATAAATTTTCGACTCATATGTATGACTCATTTTAGAGAAGAAGTGAATCTTCCCAGGAGACACCAGTCTACAAGAAAAAATACTCTAAGGGCAAAGTACCAACTCATTCAGGAAATGAGCAAATATCTCAGATGAACATCAAGCCTCTCTAGGTTCATGACTCCACTGGATAAAATGTGATTTGTAGGCGAGCAGTAGAAAGGAGGAAACCACTACTATGCAAGAGCAACATCAATGCTCTTCTTAGATTTGTAAAAAACTTTAGATGTTCCTCAAGCTGTTTTCTAGAGAGATGAATCAAAAGTGGATCTCTTTGAACAACACAGATCCCAAAATGTCAGATTTCAAGCAAAAACAGAATTTCATAGTAAAAACATCAAACCAGTAGTCAAGTGTGGTGGTGTTAATGTGATGATGAGAAGATGCTTTATTGTCTCATTACCTGGACAACTTGCCATTAGTTAATGATACACCATACCACTAGAATATGCAATCACTTACTGATCTGTAGTGGTCTGGTCTAACCCTCACCAATGCTTACAATAAAGAGTTGGCAGCCTCTACGGCACTTTATCTGCTCAATGGCATCATCCATTGGAGCTATTATGGAGTCCTTGAAAATGTTGGGTAAGAACCTGTCACGAACACTCCCGTGACAGGTGCCAGGAGATCAGCGAGACTGGCAACACGTGGGTAATCTGACTGGTTCCTTGTGGATCATTTGTGTCGCTTTGGTATGACCACACCTCTTGCAGGTGTTGTTGGTTTGGTTATTTAACTTCCCCTATTTTTTACTGCTTACCCTTTCTGGGATGCTGTTTATGGCTTCAGTTTCTGGACTCTGGGCTAGCTAGTTGTTGGATCTCGGTTGAGCTCCTGGCATTGCCTTTGCTCCATGTGAAGTTAAGTGTCATCTTCCTTATTTGTATTTTGTTTGTTGTATTATATTGTCCTGTCTTTGGATATCAACCTTAGGGAGACTCCTGTTCATCCCTCTGGTGGAGGAATATGCTGTCTCAAGTCCTGTCACTATATCAGGGCACTACAGGGTGTGTTAGGGCTCTAGGTTCCTGTGTATTAACTTTTCTACCATCAAGGTCAGTTCATACTGATAGTTAGTCAGGACTTGGATTAGGGTTGTTCAAGGAGGTGACCTTCACCTCTACCCTACTTTCTAGGCGTCAGTTCCTCCTGTGCTCGGTGTGGAGTTTCCCACCCACACAGCATCTGTGACATTACAAACCGACAAATTACCGTAATTTTTGTTTGTCTATATCAGTTCAGCCATGGATGCTATCGCTGCACTGGCAGGACAGCTGCAGGGGCTGTCTCTGGTAGCTGACCTCCGCACGACCTTCTCACAGATTCAGAGACCACAGATGGCTGATCCTAGTGGTGGTTACCAGGCCTGTCCTGAACCTAAGGTTGCCCCCCCGGATAGATTCTCGGGGGGGGGGAGTGATAATTTCATTCAGGTTCAGAGAAGCGTGCAAATTGTATTTTAAGCTACGTCCACACTCATCTGGGGATGAGAGTCAGAGAGTGGGTGTGATTATTTTGTCGCTTAAAAGGTCCCCTGTGTTGGCCTTTTTTTCTGCCGACCGGATCACAGTCTCTCCGATCGGTGGATCTCCGTAGTCAGTTCTGTCAGGGATTATATGAGAGGCTGAAGGATGCTCTAGCCTTTCATGAGAATCCTGAGTCTTTGGAAGCCGCTATGTCTCTTGCTCTACGTGATGATAGACGCCTGAGAGAGAGATCGAAGGGCCCACTCTCTCAGGACTGTTCTATAACATAACATATCGTCATCCTCTGACACTTTGGGTGAAGCTACTCCTGAGTTTGGGTCGGGAGATGAACCCATGCAGTTAGGGGGAGCTACCCCTGGATCCACTGGTAATAGGAAGGGAGTGTGTTTTTTTCAATGTATGTCCAGATATGCAACGGCAAAAGGAGAGAAAAAAGACATTTAATTCTCATTTGACTGCTGAGGTGGTGCTAGAGTCCAAGACTGTGGGGACTGAGGTGTTTATCGACAGTGAGGCAGGGGGTGAACCTGATTGATGCTCAGTTTGTCCTTATGCATCGGTTGTCACCAAGTGTATTAGAAAAAAAACATTCCCGTATTCGCTATTGATTCTGCACCTCTTGCTCAGAAGTGTTTGTCTCAAGTGGTGCATGATATCAGATTAAGAGTGGGTGACTCATCAAGAATTTATCTTGTGTTTTGTGTTGGAAGGTCTACCTGCTCCGGTGGTTCTGGGTTTGCCGTGGCTTAGCAAGCACAATCCAACTATCGATTGGCAGGCTAGGCAGATTCTGGATTGGGGTGATTATTGAATTGACAATTGTCTTAATACATCTTTTTCTATTGTAACTACCAAAAATGTACCCTCTTTTATATCTGAGTTTGCCGACATGTTTTCTGAGAGTGGATGCCAGGAGTTACCGCCACATCGGGAATATGATTGTCCTATCAATCTTATTCCCGGAGCCAAATTGCCTAAATCTAGGTTGTATAACCTTTCTGATCCTGAAATACAGGCCATGAGAGAGTATATTACCTAGAATTTGGCCAAAGGACATACAGTCAGGTCCATAAATATTAGGACATTGACACAATTCTAACATACTGAAACTGTCTTAAGTTCCTGCTTGTTCTTGGGGCATTTTCCCTTCAGTTTTGTCTTCAGCAAGTAAAATGCATGCTCAATCGGATTCAGGTCAGGTGATTGACTTGGCCATTGCATAACATTCCACTTCTTTGCCTTTAAAAACGTTTTAGGTTGCTTTTGCAGTATGCTTTGGGTCATTGTCCATCTGCACTGTGAAGCGCCGTCCAATGAGTTCTGAAGCATTTGGCTGAATATGAGCAGATAATATTTATACTGCTGCTTTTGTCAGCAGTCACATCATCAATAAATACAAGACAACCAGTTCCATTGGCAGCCATACATGCCCATGCCATGGCACTACCACCACCATGCTTCACTGATGAGGTGGTATGCTTAGGATCATGAGCAGTTTCTTTCCTTCTCCATACTCTTCTCTTCCCATCACTCTGGTACAAGTTGATCTTGGTCTCATCTGTCCATAGGATGTTGTTCCAGAACTGTGAAGGCTTTTTCAGATGTCGTTTGGCAAACTCTAATCTGGCCTTCCTGTTTTTGAGGCTCATCAATGGTTTACATCTTGTGATGAACCCTCTGTATTCACTCTGGTGAAGTCTTCTGTTGATTGTTGACTTTGACACATATACACCTACCTCCTGGAGAGTGTTCTTGATCTGGCCAACAGTTGTGAAGGGTGTTTTCTTCACCAGGGAAAGAATTCTTTGGTCATCTACCACAGTTGTTTTCCGTGGTCTTCAGGGTCTTTTGGTGTTGCTGAGCTCACCGATGCGTTTCTTCTTTTTAAAAATGTTCCAAACTGTTGTTTTGGCCACGCCTAATGTTTTTGCTATCTCTCTGATGGGTTTGTTTTGTTTTTTTCAGCCTAATGATGGCTTGCTTCACTGATAGTGAAAGCTCTTTGGATCTCATCTTGAGAGTTGACAGCAGCAGATTCCAAATGCAAATAACACACTTGAAATGAACTCTGGACCTTTTATCTGCTCATTGTAATTGGGATAATGAGGGAATAACACACACCTGGCCATGGAACAGCTGAGAAGCCAATTGTCCTATTACTTTTGGTCCCTTAACAAGTGGGGGGCACATATGCAAACTGTTGAAATTCCTACACCGTTCACCTGATTTTGATGTAAATACCCTCAAATTAAAGCTGACAGTCTGCGGTTAAAGCACATCTTGTTCATTTCATTTCAAATCAATTGTGGTGGTGTATAGAGCCAAAAATGTTACAATTGCATCTATGTCCCAATATTTATGGATCTGACTGTATAAGACCTTTTAAGTCTCCAGTGGCAACAGGGTTCTTTTTTGTTAAAAAGAAAGATGGAGGTCTTCGGCCATGTCTGGATTTCCGTGAACTTAATCGGATTACTGTCCGTGATCCTTACCAGCGTCCTTTGATTACCAATTTGTTTAATCAGATTATTGGCGCCAAGGTGTTCTCGAAGTTGGACCTAAGGGGGCATATAATCTGGTTAGGATCAAGGAAGGGGATGAATGGAAGACGGCTTTTAATACTCCTGATGGGCACTTTGAGAACCTGGTCATGCCTTTCGGGTTAACCAATGCTCCTGCAGTGTTCCAACACTTTGTGAATTAAATTTTTCGTCACCTGGTGGGGAGGTTTGTAGTCGTGTATTTAGAACATTCAAATTTATTCTCCAGATGTAAAAACACATCAGGATCATGTGAGACAGGTGTTACAGATCCTATGGGACAATAAATTGTATGCAAAATTAGAGAAATGTCTTTTTGCTGTACACGCGGTGCAGTTTTTGGGTTACCTGCTGTCATCTTCAGGTTTTCGAATGGATCCAGAGAAAGTTTGTGTTGTATTGGACTGGGATCGACCCGAGAATCTGAAGGCTCTTATGCGGTTTTTAGGGTTCACCAACTATTACCAAAAATGCATCCAGAATTATTCGACAATAGTAAAACCCTTAATTGACATGACTAAGAAAGGGACAGGATGTCTCAGTCTGAATCAGCGTTGTGAGCCTTTTCTGCGATGCTTCTCTTCTGCCCCTATATTGGTGCAGCCGGATGTATCACAACCTTTCATTGTGGAAGTGGACGTGTCCGAGGTGAGGGTAGGAGCAATTTTGTCACAAGGCCCGTCACCTGATAAATGGCGACCATGTGCATTTTCTCTAAAAAAAAACCTCTCTCCCGCTGAGAGAAATAATGATGTGGGTAAAAGAGAGTTAATGGCCATTAAATTGGCTTTTGAGGAGTGGCATCATTGGTTGGAAGGGGCGATTCACCCGATCACGGTATTCACTGATCACAAAAATTTGGCTTACCTGCAGTCAGCCAAACGAATGAACCCGAGACAAGCCAGATGGTCATTGTTTTTCACCAGATTCAATTTCACTGTCACCTATCATCCTGGGGTTAAAAACGTCGTAAATTTCCTGGAGGTGGTGATTTAGAAAATCAGAGTCCCATACTGTCTAAAGGGGTGGTGATATCCGCTCTTTACACTGACCTTTGAATCCAGAGGAAAAAAAAGCAGGCTGGTTTGAGAGCTGCTTTTATACAAGCAGGAAAATAACGCGAGTTTGTGAGCGTTAGAGTGTTTTATTTCAAGTTTATGTTTGTATTAATTGTGTGACTTTAGATTACATGACTTCAGATTCAGGGACTTTAGGAGGGGACTACAGTAAGTTACATTCTTATGACTGCACTACAGTATATTGTATTTTTCTCTTTTCTTGCGTAATCCCCATTTAGCATGTGTTCAATTATTGACAACACAGTCCAGTGCACATCTTGTCTAATGTATGCAGTCTTGGAACAGCCGTTTGAGGGTGCATATCTTTCTTCAAAATGTGAGCAAATTGCCCGTTTGGAATTGCACATCGAGTATCTAAACGGGCGAATTTCAGCACTGAGTATTGTTGACAATTTGGAAGAGTTTGCTGCTCACTGAGCAAGCACTCTATAGGGTAGATGTGGAGGAGGGTGGTAGCGAGGAGGCTCAGGAAAGTGAGGTAGCTAGCTGGGTAACAGTTAGAAAGCGGGGTAGAAGGAAGAGTGCCAGGGAGGCTAGCCCTGATCTGACACACCCCAACAAGTTTGCACGGTTGGCAGATAAGGGGGATGTCAGTTCAGGGAGAGCACTTCCTCTGCCAGTCAGGGGAAAGTCAGATCCAGTAAGCAGGGGATCAGGAGAGCAGGGCAGGCCAGACAGGTGCTGGTAGTGGGAGACTCTATTATTAGGGGTACAGATAGGGCGATCTTTCACAAAGACCGGGATCATCGAACAGTGTGTTCATCGCAGATTGGGTTGCCAGATTACTGGTATGGGCTGTAGAAGATCCAGCAGTCATGGTCCATATCGGAACCATTGACAAAGTTAGAGGTACAAACCGGATTCCAAAAAAGTTGGGACACTATACAAATCGTGAATAAAAACTGAATGCAATGATGTGGAGGTGCCAACTTCTAATATTTTATTCAGAATAGAACATAAATCACGGAACAAAAGTTTAAACTGAGAAAATGTACCATTTTAAGGGAAAAATATGTTGAATCAGAATTTCATGGTGTCAACAAATCCCCAAAAAGTTGGGACAAGGCCATTTTCACCACTGTGTGGCATCTCCCCTTCTTCTTACAACACTCAAGAGACGTCTGGGGACCGAGGAGACCAGTTTCTCAAGTTTAGAAATAGAAATGCTCTCCCATTCTTGTCTAATACAGGCCTCTAACTGTTCAATCGTCTTGGGCCTTCTTTGTTGCACCTTCCTCTTTATGATGCGCCAAATGTTCTCTATAGGTGAAAGATCTGGACTGCAGACTGGCCATTTCAGTACCCGGATCCTTCTCCTACGCAGCCATGATGTTGTGATTGATGCAGAATGTGGTCTGGCATTATCTTGTTGAAAAATGCAGGGTCTTCCCTGAAAGAGATGACGTCTGGATGGGAGCATATGTTGTTCTAGAACCTCAATATATTTTTCTGCATTGATGGTGCCTTTCCAGACATGCAAGCTGCCCATGCCACACGCACTCATGCAACCCCATACCATCAGAGATGCAGGCTTCTGAACTGAGCGTTGATAACAACTTGGGTTGTCCTTGTCCTCTTTGGTCCGGATGACATGGCGTCCCAGATTTCCAAAAAGAACTTCGAATCGTGACTCGTCTGACCACAGAACAGTCTTCCATTTTGCCACAGTCCATTTTAAATGATCCCTGGCCCAGTGAAAACGCCTGAGCTTGTGGATCTTGCTTAGAAATGGCTTCTTCTTTGTACTGTAGAGTTTCAGCTAGCAACGGCGGATGGCACGGTGGATTGTGTTCACTGACAATGGTTTCTGGAAGTATTCCTGAGCCCATTCTGTGATTTTCTTTACAGTAGCATTCCTGTTTGTGGTGCAGTGTTGTTTAAGGGCCCGGAGATCACGGGCATCCAGTATGGTTTTACGGCCTTGAGCCTTACGCACAGAGATTGTTTCAGATTCTCTGAATCTTCGGATGATGTTATGCACAGTTGATGATGATAGATGCAAAGTCTTTGCAATTTTTCGCTGGGTAACACCTTTCTGATATTGCTCTACTATCTTTCTGCGCAACATTGTGGGAATTGGTGATCCTCTACCCATCTTGGCTTCTGAGAGACACTGCCACTCTGAGAAGCTCTTTTTATACCCAATCATGTTACCAATTGACCTAATTAGTGTTAAATGGTCTTCCAGCTCTTCGTTATGCTCAAATTTTCTTTTTCCAGCCTCTTATTGCTACTTGTCCCAACTTTTTGGGGATTTGTTGACACCGTGAAAATTTGAATCAACGTATTTTTCCTTTAAAATGATACATTTACTCGGATTAAACGTTTGATCTGTCATCTACGTTCTATTTCAAATAAAATATTGACATTTGCCATCTCCACATCATTGCATTCAGTTTTTATTCACAATTTGTTTAGTGTCCCAACTTTTTGGGAATCCGGTTTGTAGATTGAGCGTCCTCAAAAATGATTTTAGGCATTTAGGTCAAAAGCTAAAGGCAAGGACCTCAAAAGGTAGTATTTTCCGAAATACTACCTGTACCACGAGCCACACAAAAAAGGCAGAGGGAGATTAGAGAGGTAAACAAGTGGCTCAAGAACTGGTGTAGGAAGAAGGGGTTTGGGTTCCTGGAGAACTGGGCTGACTTCTCTATTGGCTACAGGCTCTATCGTAGGGATGGGCTGCACCTCAATGGGGAAGGGGAGGCTGTGTTGGGGGAGAAGATGGCTAGAAGGTTGGAGGAGTGTTTAAACTAGGGAATGGGGAGGGTAATTACGTTATAGGATGGAAAGATAGTGCAGATAGAGAGCGGGGGAAAGGTAGTGGGACTGTGGGAGGAATGGAAAGAGGGACTAGAACAGTTCAGAAGGAAAGGTGTAGGGTAAAAAATATACATAAACCTCTTAAATGTATGTATACTAATCCCAGAAGCCTGACTAATAAAACTGGGGAACTAGAATTAGTGATGTGTGAGGAGGACTATGCCATAGTGGGAAGAACTTAGACATGGCTGGATGATAGCTATGACTGGGCAGTTAATGTACAGGGTTACAGTCTGTTTAGAAAGGATCACCAATAACGGAGAGGGGGAGGGGTCTGCCTTTATGTAAAGTCCTGTCTAAAGCCCACACTTCGGATAGATATAAGTGAGGGACATAAACATGTGGAGTCACTGTGGGTAGAGATACATGGAGGCAAAAAGAATAATAAATTACTAATAGAAGTTTATTAAAAACCACCTAATATACCAGAGTCCACAGAAAATCTACTACTAAACGAGATAGACGAGGCGGCAAATCATAATGAGGTGGTTATTATGGGGGACTTCAACTACCCAGATATAGACTGGGAAACTGAAACTTGTATATCTCATAAAGGAAACAGGTTTTTGGCAATAACCAAAGACAATTACCTTTCCCACCTGGTTCAGAACCCAACTAGAGGGACGGCCATACTGGACTTAGTATTAACCAATAGACCTGACAGAACAACAGATGTGCAGGTTGGGGGACACCTGGGAAATAGTGACCACAAAGTAATAACCTTCCAATTATCATTCAAAAGAGTGTTTCTTCGGGGAGGAACAAAAATACCAAACTTCAAAAAAAGCAAAATTTAGCCAACTAAGAGAGGCTCTAGGTCTAACTAACTGGGACAAAGTCCTCAAAAATAAAAATACAGCCACAAAATGGGAGATTTTTAAAAACATCCTAAAATCTAAGTGTGAGAGGTACATACCTTATGGGAATAAAAGGTTAAGGAACAAGAAAAAGCCAATGTGGATAAATAGAACGGTAAAGAAAGCAATAAATGAAAAAAAGAAAGCATTTACAGTAAATCACTAAAACAGGAGGGTAGCGACGAAGCACTGAAAAACTATAAGGAGAAAAACAGAATATGTAAAAAACAAATACAATCAGCCAAACTAAGGACTGAGAAATGAATTGCCAAAGAGAGCAAAACTAAAATGTTTTTCAATTATTTAAACGGTAAAAAGTATAAATCTTAAGGTGTCGGCCCTCTACAGAGTAATGAGGGGGGAGTTGCAGAGAGCGATGAGGAAAAAGCCAAGCTATAAAATATTTTTTTCTCCACTGTATTCACTGAGGAAAATAAATTGTCAGATGAAATGCAGAATGTAAAAGTTAATTCCCCATTAAAAGTGCCCTATCTGACCCAGGAAGAAGTAGTTCTTAAAAAGATTAAAATAGACAAATCGCCAGGACCAGATGCAATACACCCCCGTATCCTATAACAATTAAGTAATGTCATAGCCAGACCCGTATTTCTGATATTTAAGGAATCTATACTGACAGGGAGTGTTCTACAGGATTGGGGCATAGCAAATGTAGTGGCAATATTCAAAAAGGGTCCAAAAATAGAGCACGAAAACTATAGGCCGGTAAGTTAACATCTGTCGTGGGTAAACTGTTTGAAAGTTTTCTAAGAGATGCTATCTTGGAGTACCTCATTAAAAATAAGCAAATAACGCCATATCAGCATGGCTTTATGAGGGATCGGTCATGTCAAACTTAGGGTACTTTCACACTAGCGTTATTCTTTTCCGGCATTGAGTTTTGTCCTAGGGGCTCAATACCCGAAAAGAACTGATCAGTTTTATACCAATGCATTCTGAATGGAGAGCATTCTGTTCAGGATGCATCAGGATGTCTTCAGTTCAGTCTTTTTGACTTTTCAGGATGGAGATAATACCGTAGCATGCTGTGGTTTTATCTCCGTCCTAAATTCCGGAACACTTCCCATTGACATGCATTAATGCCGGATCCGGCCCCGAGTGTTCTGGCAAAACGGATCCGGCATTGCGGTCTGCGCATGCTCAGACCGCAAAAAATTTGAAAAAAATAAATGTTGGATCCGTTTTTCCAGATGACACCAGAGAGATGGATACAGCATTTCAATGCATTTGTCATACGGTTCAGGATCCTGATCCATCTGATAAATGCCATCAGTTTGCATGCGTTTTAACGGATCAGGCAGGCAGTTCCGGCGACGGAACAGCCTGCCGGAATCCTATGCCGCAAGTGTGAAAGTACCCTAATTTAATCAGTTTCTATGAAACTGCGGCGAATCAATGTCGTATATCTGGACTTCTCCAAAGCATTTGACACTGTACCACATAAAAGGTTAGTATATAAAATGAGAATGCTTTGACTGGGAGAAAATGTCTGTATGTGGGTAAGTAACTGGCTGAGTGATAGAAAACAGAGGGTGGTTATTAGTGGTACACACTCAGATTGGGTCACTGTCACTAGTGGGGTACCTCAGGGATCAGTATTGGGCCCTATTCTCTTCAATATATTTATTAATGATCTTGCACAGTAAAATATAAATTTTTTCAGATGACACTAAACTGTGTAAAGTAATTGACACGGAAGAGGACTGTATACTGCTACAGATGGATCTGGATAGATTGGAGGCTTGGGCAGAGAAGCGGCAGGTTATGCACATGGGTAGGAATAATGCAAGTCACCCATACATACTAAATGGTAAAACACTGGGTAACACTGACATGGAAAAGGACCTAGGAATTTTAGTGAACAGCAAACTAAGCTGTAAAAAACAGTGTCAGGCAGCTGCTGCCAAGGCTAATAAGATAATGGGTTTCATCAAAAGGGGCATAGATACCCGTGATGAGAACATAGTCCTACCACTTTGCAAATCACTAGTCAGACCACACATGGAGTACTGTGTACAGTTCTGGGCTCCTGTGAACAAGGCAGACATAGCAGAGCTGGAGAGGGTACAGAGGAGGGCAACTAAAGTAATAACTGGAATAGGGGGACTACAGTACCCTGAAAAATTATCAACATTAGGGTTATTCACTTTAGAAAAAAGACGACTGAGGGGAGATCTAATTACTATGTATAAATATATCAGGGGTCAGTACAGAGATCTCTCCCATCATCTATTTATCCCCAGGACTGTGACGAGGAGACATCCTCTGCGTCTGGAGGAAAGAAGGTTTGTACACAAACATAGAAGAGGATTCTTTACGGTAAGAGCAGTGAGACTATGGAACTCTCTGCCTGAGGAGGTGGTGCTGGTAAGTTCACTAAAAGAGTTCAAGAGGGGCCTGGATGTATTTCTGGAGTGTAATAATATTACAGGCTATAGCTACTAGAGAGGGGTCGTGGATCCAGGGAGTTATTCTGATTGCCTGATTGGAGTCAGGAAGGAATTTTTTCCCTCTTAAGTGGGGAAAATTGGCTTCTACCTCACAGGTTTTTTTTTGCCTTCCTCTGGATCAACTTGCAGTATAACAGGCCGAACTGGATGGACAAAGGTGTTAGAGGTTCAGGGAGACACACCGGTTTCGTGTCCCTCTGGGAAACTATTTGTGCCACAATTGCGTCACAAGGTGTTTGAGGAACATCATTGTACAGTTCTTTCGGGACACCCTGGAAGCAGATCCACTGCTGACCTCATATCTTGTAGATTCTGGTGGCCGGTGTGGCGTAAATGTGTTAAGGACTATGTGTCAGCCTGTACCACCTGTGCACGTGCTAAGGTGACACATACTCAGCCTTTCCGGATCTTTACTTCCGTTACCTATCCCGTCCAGACCATGGACTCACCTATCTATGGATTTTATCACTGATCTACCTAACTCTTCAGGAAAGACAGTTATTCTTAGTGTTAGTTGATCACTTTAGTAAAATGGTGCACTTTATTGCTTTACCGGGCCTACCTAATGCCAAAACACTTGCACAAGTATTTGTTGACAACATTGTGAAACTCCATGGCATTCCCTCTGACGTGGTCTCAGATCGTGGGACTCAGTTTGTTTCCAGATTCTGGAAAGAGTTCTGTACTCAACTGGGTATACAACTGTCCTTTTCTTTGGCTTTTCATCCTCAGTCGAACGGACAGACGGAGCGCACTAATCAGAGTCTGGAGACTTACTTGAGATGTTTTGTATCTGAGAACCAGGAGGAGTGGTCTTTAGTGTTGATCGAGCACCCTGAGTATAATGGAAATTAATGGGAGAACCAGAGCATTAAACCAGGCACCCCTGCTCTGAAGAGAAGAGAGTGCCTGGTTCATAGGTCATAAATTGATGGAAACACCACTGAAATGGTTCGGGAACAGCATGTGGAGGATGTCTGGATGCATCTTGGACTCCCAGGTCGCTGCTGTGAACGATGTTCTCCGAGTAGTACGCCACTTTTACAGACTGACAATAATACGCACAAAACTGAAGATAAAATAGATTTTAGAGAAAAAGTTGTTAGGAAACATTCTTTCCTGTATATTTACTTGTATATAAAGTGCAAGTGATGCCAAAATTACAAGGAAGAGCCACTCCGATACAACCTGTATATCACATAAAGGAGGGGCTCAGTCACATTGTGGTACAATTGTTCATGTAGTGGAACTCCTACACTCTTAAAGCCTATGCACTAAGTGAAAGAATTACAAGGAACCGGCACTACAATACACCCTTTGTTACACATAAGGAGGGCATCATACACCCTTGAAAAATTATGATTGATGACCTGCTGATGACCCTCAAAAACATTTGGAGCAAGGGCCTGCTAATCTGACCATCTAAAACATTATGTGTGATGGCCTGCTGCCGCTCTGGGGACTCTAGATAACCTGGGGCCAATCGCACGTCCCCGTAATAATTGTCAGCGCAAACCATGGTGACTACAGGTAACAGGGAATCAGGGTTTGATTCCGGAGAGGGAGCCTGAGAAACAGCTACAGCTACCACATCCAAGCAAGGAAGCAAGCACGCAAATTACATATTAGGTATAATTAGTTGAGGGCCTGCAGGTGATCTGACTCTGTAAAAGATTTTAGGTGCGGGTTTGCAGGAGAGCTGACCCTGTAAGAGATTTTCGGTGCGGGCCTGCTGGTGAGCTGACTCTGTAAATAATTATATGTGGGCCTGCTGGTGAGCTGACCCTGTAAAAAATTATATGCAAGGGCCTGCTGGTGAGCTGACCCTGTAAAACATTATATGTGAGGGCCTGCTGGTGAGCTGACCTTGTAAAACATTATATGCGAGGGCCTGTTGGTGAGCTGACCTTGTAAAACATTATATGCGAGGGCCTGTTGGTGAGCTGACCCTCTAAAAAATTATATGCAAGGGCCTGCTGGTGAGTTGACCCTGTATAAGATTGTAGTTGAAGGCCTGCTGGTGAGTTGACCCTCTAAAAAATTATATGCGAGGACCTACTGGTGAGCTGACCCTATAAAACATTATATGCGAGGGCCTTCTGGTGAGCTGACCCTCTAAAAAATTATATGCGAGGGCCTGCTTGTGAGCTGACCCTGTAAAAAATTATACGCGAAGGCCTGCTGGTGAGCTGACCCTGTAAAAAATTATAGGCGAGGGCCTGCAGCTGAGCTGACCCTGTAAAACATTATATGTGAAGGGCATACAGTATATGCGAGGGCATTATATGCAACGAATAAGCATGTGTTGATATGATGGAAGAGGAGAAAGGGAAGACTCAACCATATACCCTTGTTTGTGGTGGAAGGGGTGCATGGGATTACAGTATATTCAGTACATTATAAACAACACATTTAGCTTTCCTCTGGTGGAGTCGAGAAGTCATGGTCAATCCAGGCCTTTTTCATTTTTTATAAGAGTCAACCTGTCAGCATTTTCAGTTGACAGGAGTATACGCTTATCTGTTATAATGCCACCAGCAGCACTAAATACCCACTTAGACAAAACGCTGGTTGCAGGGCAGGCCAGCACCTCCAAGGCGTAGAGCGGCAGTTCATGCCACGTGTCCAGCGTACAGTAGCGTAGGATTTAGAAGTGTAAGCGCAAAGTTTTTTACAAAGACGTTATACAGGTACCACAGGTAATGTTACTGTTCACAGTGTCTACGGAAAAAAGTACACTGGATGTCACTGATATTTTAAACAGGAGATGTGGCACAGATAATTTACCTGTCCGCAGCGGTCACCGTATACGGAAAAAGTGCCCTGTATGTCACTGATATTTTAGGGCTGTGCACACTTTAAACAGGAGATGTGGCGCGGATAATTTAACTGTCCGCAGAGGACGTCGTCTACGGAAAAAGTACACTGAATGTCACAGATATTTTTTGGATGCGCACACTTTAAACAGGAGATGTGGCGCGGATAATTTAACTGTCCACAGCGGACACCGTCTACGGAAAAAGTGCACTGGATGTCACTGATATTTTAGGGATGCGCACAATGTACACAGGAGATGTGGCGCGGATAATTTAACTGTCCGCAGCGGACACCGTCTACAGAAAAAGTGCACTGGATGTCACTGATATTTTAGGGATGCGCACACTTTAAACAGGAGATGTGGCGCGGATAATTTAACTGTCCGCAGCGGACACCGTCTACAGAAAAAGTGCACTGGATGTCACTGATATTTTAGGGATGCGCACACCTTAAACAGGAGATGTGGCGCGAATAATTTAACTGTCCGCAGTGGCCTATTACACAGTATTTAGCGCAGGATGAGGTAAAAATATATATTGCTGCTGTCGCACACAATAGTCCTTAAAAGGACTTTTGGGTCTCTGAAAAGTTTTTTGTATAAAAATCTTCCTATTCCCAGGCACACCACACAGGAAACATGTCCAGCAAATATGCTGGACTACAGACACAACCAGACCAGACATGTAACAACCACCAAAACATAAACATCACCAAAAATATGCAAGGGTAGTGAAGGGAAGGTAGACAAACGGGATAAAATAGATGACACTCCTACGCTGACGACACACAAATCTACCTCTCTGGTCCAGACATCACCACCTTACTATCAAGAATCCTACAATGTCTATCTTCTATATCATCCTTCTTCTCCTCTCGCTTTCTAAAACTTAATATGGATAAAACAGAATTAATCCTCTTTCCCCCATCTTGCTCAACCCTCCCAACAGACCTATCTATCACGATCAATGGCTGCACACTCTCTCCGGTCAACAAAGTCTGCTGCCTTGGAGTGACCTTGGATTCTGCCCTCTCCTTCAGACCGCACATCCAAGCCATTTCCACCACCTTCCGCCTCCAACTCAAAAACATCTCCCACATCCGTGCTTTCCTTAACTTTGAATCTGCGAAAATACTTGTACATGCCCTCATCATCTCCCGCCTAGACTACTGTAATACTCTCCTCTATGGCCTTCCATCTAGCACTCTCGCACCCCTCCAATCTATCCTCAACTCTGCTGCCCGACTAATCCACCTCTCGCCCTGTTACTCCTCTGCCTCTCCCCTCTGCCAATCCCTTCACTGGCTCCCCATTGCCCAGCAAATTCACTTCAAAGTACTAACAAATACATACAAGGCCGTCCATAACCTGTCCCCTCCCTACATCTCTGAGCTAATTTCCCGATACACCCCCACACGCACTCTCCGATCCTCACAAGACCTCCTTCTCTCATCTCCTCTTATCGCCTCTTCCCACAATCGACTCCAAGATTTCTCCCGTGCATCCTCCATACTCTAGAACTCGCTACCCCAACATATCAGACTCTCACCTACAGTGGAATCCTTCAAAAGAAACCTGAAAACCCACCTCTTCAGACAAGCCTACAACCAGTGACCCTGCTGCCTCTATACTGCCATGACCAACTTCACCCACACCTACTGTGTCCTTCTTCCATACCATGTATATTGTAAGCCCTCACGGGCAGGGCCCTCTCTCCTTCTGTACCAGTTTGTAACTCGTCTTATTTATGCTTAGTGTCTGTATTATGTATGTATACCTCTTATCATATGTACAGCGCTATGGAATGAATGGCGCTTTAATAATAAATAATAATAATAATGACATCGGAGATACATCGAAGACCCAAAACACCCAGGAAAGGAGCAAAACTCAAGCACCAACAAAGGCTGAAGTACAACTCACTCCAGCCTGGAAGCCACAGGTGATAAAACCCAAGTCGCCACACGCAGCCAGGAAGTTAACCCGTCCATCACCAGACAGGGGAGGAACCAGGAGAAGAGAGCAAAGCCCATACATGCTGAAACATGTGTCGCAGTCTACAACAAAGAACGTGACACCTTCTTTCCATTGGTCGTAGAAATTTCAAAGGATGGACCCTCATGATCAGAAATACCACCACAATGTTTAATATTATTGAGAAAACCACTTTAAGCTCTTATTTCATGCACACTGTATTATGGATCTGTTTTGTAGGCATCCATAATGTAGAGATCTGTGGGGCCATACTGTACTCCATGTGATTAACCTTGGCCTTAGCCATGTCATAGCTTTATTCCAGCCGCCTCTTGGCATGTTTGCCGTTCTGCCGCCGGAACTCCGTCCCGCCCCCATTATAGTCAATGGGGCCGGAGTGGTAGTCCGGGGGCAGGCGTGCACTAGCGGCAGCACAGATCTGACAGGCTATTTACCAGCCGGAACAGCCTGCCGGAGTTCCTTGCTGCTAGTGTGAAAGTAGCCTCAGATAGGTGTGGATCCTACCTATCTCCAGAAGTGAACGGAGAGCAGCCCTGCATGCCTGGCCACCCTCCATTCACCGCTATGGGAGTTTTCCAAAAATAGCCGAGTGCCTGCGGTACCATAACCATAAATGGAGTTGTGGCCATTTTTGCATGGCATGCTTTCCATTCACCTGTATGGGTCTTCCGAAACTAGCTGAATGCACTTGCTCAGACATTTTTGGAATTTCCACAGCAATGAATGGAGAGCACACCTCACATTCAAAGTGTGTTCTCCTTCTCTTTGGGGGTCCCATTCTGGAGATAGGTACAGATCCTAGAGATGGGACCTGCACCAACCAGATATGCTATCAATGTGGGAGATAAGCAGACCTCTTTATGGGACCATGAATTTATGAAAATGTATAGGGAGACTGACTGGCTAACTGTCTATAAGCTGAAACTACATAGCGAGTCTCTGTTCTAGCTCACAGAGAAGGCCCCCAAGCATGGAATGCCTCCTATGACATCCATATGCCTTAACTGAAGGCTGCTTTGTCTTCATGAGACTGCCATTTTAAACGGGTTCTATACTTCATGTAAGGCTTAATGCACACAGTCGTATCAGGGGAGTATTAGTATTAGGAAGCTGTAATTTACCTTTATGGGCCCCGTACCATGGCAATAAGTACACTGGATGCCATATTGAAGGCACCATACAGAGGCAAACGGCGTGCCAATGGCTCTGTATCAAAAGGACTCAGTTTGCCTTTTTCCAGGCTACATGTCTAAGACCTAAATAAAGTTGTTTAGCAATGAAGTAAATGTCAATTTTAAATATAAACCTCATTTTGCTCCATTTTCCGGTTCTCCACATGCAGCCTGTGATATAAACAATGGGAGTTTTCATCCAGGTTGTCATGGCTACATCCAAGGACACATATACTGTATATCTGCAATGTCACTGTATTTCTTATATTTCTATTTTCTATATGTTTTAAGGCATAAAACTCATTGCCATTGACTAGGCATCTGGATACTTCTACTGAGGAGGCCACTATGTGCTGGGAGCATGCACCAAGTTATTTATTAAAGGGGTGGACAATCTGAGGGCTTCCAGGAGAGTCAAACGTTTAGCTATTATCATTGGGGGGCTGGAACGTACATAGTTATTACACAGCACCCAGTGAAATCCTGCCAGTGCTGAGGGTCGTGGTTCCTGCAGCTCTCAACCTTGATGAATAAAGAAGAGTTTCAATCAGGGTGACCCCATTCTTTCAGCTCAAGATGCCCTAGTAGGGAAGAAGACCGCATGATATCTTCAATGACAAGGAGGAGAAAGGCGAACACGGTGCCGCAGATGGAAATAGACTTTAACCCCTTAACATTGGCTAGGGAAGATGCTCTTTACTGCTTGAGACATTGCCCTCCTTTAGCAAGGATAATGGTTTGGCCCATCAGCTTTTATCCTCTTCTTCGATCTTTTTGTTGTAATATGTAACTTGCTTGGGTCCATGCTATTTGGGCATAAAAGGTAGATGCCTGGGAAAGAAATTATTCTGCCAATGGACATAAACCACTATTATGCTCCTCGGTGTGGCCCCATACTGCCCCATGCTGTGGTTACGCCTATGCTTACTCTATTTTCCCATATAGCACATAGATTCTATGTCACACTATTCATTAGGTTATCATTATGGTAAGCCAGCATTATGGTGTGGGGAGCACCATGCCTTCTAAGGAAGTGGCAACTGACCATCCCTTTTAGAAGAATAATAGTTATACAGCTGTCACGGCCACGGTTATGGTCGTGACTCCTTGGGAGCCGCATACAGTTGTCCGCGGTTTTGGTTGTTGTGTCAACCGCAGCTGAGGCAGAATGTAGTTGGCCTCAGTGCGGTTGCCGCGGACATCAGCTTTGTGTGCGGTTCCCGGGGAGTTGTGTGTGTATGCACGTTTGTATGTCTGGTGTGCACTGTGTTTTATGTTTGTGTGCGCACGGACATCATTCCCCGCACTGTGGTTGCCCGTGGCAACGTTTGGTTGTTGTGTACATGTGGTGGCACTGTCCCGGCCCTCGGCTGACTCCCTGGACGGCTGCCACCCATGTCATTGCCAGCGGCAACAGCCACAGTGTGTTCTGTTGGGCACTTTCCCTTTTATGTGTGTTTTCCCTTCTGTGTGCTGGAAGGGTTAACTCCCTTCCCAGTGTGTCTGATGTCACTGGGTGTGGTTGACCGGTGGGTGTGGCCACTTTGGCCTATATAGCCTGAGTCTCTTGCATGGTGCAGTAGGTTGCTTCAGCTCTGCTAGCTGGAGCAGCCTCCTGTGTATTTGATCTGCCTGTGAGAGCCACCACTGTGGTCATAAGTTTAAGTTTATGTTTAAGTTCAGTTTGTCTTTGTCTGTGTGATGTTCGGTCTATGCTTTCTTGTATAGTTGTTTGCTGCCATGTATCTGGGTTCCGGTGTGTGGATGTATTTGTGGACTTCAGATTTCCTGCACACTGGTCCAGTCAGCAGGGCTGTGGCAGGTGGCTGGAACTAGTGCAGCGCCTGCCATATACATTGGTTTGCATTCGTGTTCCCCTTTTCTCTACAGCTTGGCCTTTGGGACTCCTGATCCTCCCTGTCTTGGAGGAGTGGGTTGTCCTACTCTGTCACCTAGGTCAGGGCCGACTTGAGGGCTTGTAGGGACTTTAGGTTCCGGCGTATGAGCCCTCCTACCATCAAGGTCGGCTCATACTGACAGGAGACAGGGTCAGCGTTAGGGACGCAATAGGAGGTGACCTGCTCCCTAATGCTGTGGTCCTGGCCAAGCAGCGACCGGACATCCTCTAACAACACACGGCTGAGGATTTCCCCCATCCTCAGCCGTGACAACAGCTTTCATCTCCACCTCCTGATTGTGATATGTTACTCGATAGGGTCCACTATCTTTGTCCTCTTTCCCTCTTTGAAATAACTTTTTGTAGTCTCTTAATGGGACTATCTGCTTAGGAAAAACCCCTTTTGCTATAAGGATCAGCAAAAATTACAATGATCGCAAGGGTTCCCTGTTGGTGTCCGCCACATTGATCACCTGTAATCTGCAGAGGATCCTGGCAGTAACTGTTTAATTCCACTGAAGCTCCCCTGCAGGGGAAAGGAAGCATTACATAAAGGCCATTGAAACCAATGTATAATGTAGGGATGTACTAGGTCCTCCACAGTGGAAGACACTCTTGACAGGTAATTACTAAAAAAAAAACAGACCATTAAAAACTGAATACGGACCTACAGATAAAGGTCACCCAGGGGGCAAACCGAGTGCCTAATTAATCAAACCAGGTACAGTATATCTCAAATATCACTAGATACCAAATATCACTGAATACTAAAAAATTTTACCAAAACAAAACAAAACATGAAGTAAGGGACAATGGCCAAGAGGCAAAGAGACGGCGGGGGGGGGGGGGGTGTCTTATTCTCTCTCTACACCGACCCTACTGTAGCCTCAGCCCGGAGACAACCCCTGATGGTAGGATTACACCGTCCTCGTGCCTAGGCCTGATGACCCCCAACCATCCTCACCACGTGGGACCTAAAACACATATTTCTGCAATGCGTTTCCCCCAATTTGGGTTCTTCAGGGGGCTGGTACAAATTAGATGAGGAAAATATTTCAAAGTCCGCACGCCTGCGCAGTCCCTCACCGAATACTTACTGTCAGGAGAGACTTTTTTTCTAAGTTGGCGCGCATGCGCGAACTTGTGTGATACATCACGAGATTGAAGACGCGGCTGGAGGAGAAACTCCTCGGAACGAGGGAGGTGTGGCAAAAAGGGGTGAGACGGACGCCTAGAAACCACACCATAGGCAGTCATAATTATGTAATCGTGATACAAATCTTTAAAAGATGGTCCCCGCCCCCAAACACACATACCGTACCTGCACGATCCCCTGAAGACGCTGGGTGTCCAGCGAAACATGTCGGGAGGCAGGGTGTATGTGTGTATGTGTTTTTAGGCTCAGTGGCAGTGAGGGAGCTCCAAATATAGGAGCAAATTATAGCTAATATAGAAATAGAAACAAGGTAACTACAAGCCGCGATACCAGGCTATAGTTGACATTGAGATAATATAACTGCTGTGAAGCAACACAAACGCAGCGGCATACAGAGCTAAAGAGGGAGCGAACCCTGGCCACGGATAGTTTTAATCTGTCATAGTTTAATGAGCACTAATTTACATCGTGTTTTTAAGAGAATTGACAAATAACAGTGATGTTTTATAAAAATACAACAGCGCATGAAACAAGACGTAGCTAGGTCCTATTGGACCATTTGCTAGTTCACTAATTTAATTAACGTCGACATGTGCTGTGAGGTCGCATCAATTTGTAGTTGTCAAGGCAAGTATAAGGCACAAGGTATCCAGAGGCGGAGGTGGTGTGCTCAAAGAAGGAGAAACACAGGGGGGCTTCACAACTATGCATATAAATACAAACAAAAACAAAAGATCTCCTGTTAAATGAAACAATTGAACGTTAAGACCGAATGGTGCCTGGGACCTAAAGCGGTAGATCCATTGAGTTTCCCTCTGAAGGATCTTTCTTTTCCAATTTTCCTCCCCTCGGTGATGGGGGAGACATCTCTAAAACAGAGAATTTAAGTACACGTGGGTCCCCTGCATGCTTTTCGTTAACATGGGTTGCTACGGGTGTGATCTCCTTTTTGCATACATCATTAACGTGCTCACAGACCCTCCTTCTCAGTTCACCGGAAGGTCTTACCTATGTAGTCCATAGGACAGGGACATTGGCAAATATACACAAATCCTTTACTCTTACAATTAATGAAATTGTGGATAGGGATTGTCTTATTGGTGGCAGAGCCTGTGATTGTTTTGGAAACAGAGATAAAACTGCAGGCCTCACAAGTGCCACACGAAACATCCCTGTAGGACGTCGGTCAAGCCAGTTGCCAGTAACAGCCGGTGCCAAGTAATAGCTGTGTACAAGACGGTCCCTTAAAGCTCCTACCCCTGCGGTATGTAATACTAGGGTACGAGGACATAGTCTATGTCAGATCCTGGTCCATCAATAAGATGGGCCAGTATTTGTCAAGGATGGTTTTGATTTCAGGATTGGCCACGGCATAGCTAAAAATGAGATGGATAATTGCTTATCTTCCGGTGTTTTTTTGGGGACCAAAATATATTTTCTATCTCAACCTAGTGCTTGTCTTAGGGTGGTCTTAGGATAACTCCTCCCAGTGAACCTGTTGTAAAGTTTTTTAGACTCAGTGTAGAATTCCTCAGGGTTCGTGCAATTCCTTTGAACCCTAAGGTACTGGCCCCTGGGGATCACCCTTTTAAGTGTGGGGGAACCGTGGCTATTCCAATGCAATATAGCATTGGTGGCAGACGGTTTCCTAAAGATTGTCGTAACCAGTCTGTCGCCCTGTTTCTTGACCTTAACATCCAAAAAAGTGATACATTCAGAGTACAACTCATGTAAACCTCAGACCGATGTTTATGTTCAATGCTTCAACAAAAGTAACAAACGCCTCCTCCTTGTCATTCCACAGTACAAACATGTCATCGATATAACTTGACCAAAATGTTATTTTGTTATTCCACCACATATCATGGTCAGGGAAAATGATATTATCCTCCCACCAGCCCAGGAAGAGATTAGCCTATGTGGGAGCACAGGGGCTCCCCATTGCCGCCCCCCTGAGCTGGTGGTAGAATCGCCTGTCAAACAAAAATAAATTGTGGGTGAAGGGTAAATTCAAGGAGTGTGATAACAAACTGATTGTGTCCTCTACAATACGTCCCTCGAGTACGCAGATATTCAGCCACCGCTGTGAGACCTTTATCGTGTGGAATGCTACTATATAGTGTTGTGGAAATTTTATTAGGATGTGTATTTGATATATTGTGTATTGTCATCATGTCTCTCAGTGTCAGGGTAAACCATTGGAGTGGATATCTTCCTGTTTATGTCCTGTCACAGCTGCTGGGTGCAGGGGTCTCCATCGGCGAATGGTCCATGTGCTAAGCACTGGGCTGTGGGCCGGGGGAGACTGATGTGTTCAGCAGAGCAGTGTTTTGTTGGCTCATGTATTGCCGCCGGCTAGGGCCCCCGCGCAAGACGCGGATTTATTGGCTTGGCGTGGATGCATTTGTTAAGAGAACAATATAAACTAAAGGAACGTGCGTTTATTGTCTCTAGTGCGCCTGATCAGCCGCTGGAGATAATGACGCTGTCCTGTAAATAAACCTGCATGTGGATCATAGTAACTTTATCTGGCATTGATCACTGAGCAAGGCTGGATAAAGTTCACTCCAGTGGTAATGTTAGATTATTGTATACATGTGTTTGTTAGCTAGGTTATTCTAAATGCTTATCTTCCTATGTCATCACTTCCTGTATGTCATCACTTCCTGTATCCTTGTCTTGGGCCAGCCCCTTCTACACCTTTTGTTTAGTCAATAAAGGACGGACACTGGGCAGGGCGGGAGGAGATGCTCAGCAGAATTCAATCAAGATGGTAACAAGTGGGTCTGTCTCTGACTGCGGCTGATGGGAATGGATTTACCTTTTTCCTTACACAAACTTTGATGCGAGCTGATTACACTATTAATTTTTCTACAACAAAACTACAGATTTCCTTTTCAATAGTGACTTCACATCTATACTTGCCAGAAGACACGAGGGATCAAAACTGAGAGTCTCAATCTGGTTGAGAAAATCCATCGTGTCTCTGGTGTACGATAGGAGAGATAGGACAAATTGACGAAGGACCTGGTCCTAATAAACACCACAATTTTGTGTGATTGAGTTTACTCCTGATACAATCCGGCGACCCTACAGTGGGTTTGTCCCCTTACGGACCTTGGGGAGTCCATAAAATGTGGCTATTTGTGGTGCCTCAGTTAACAAGAAATTATATTTGGTTTGATTAATTACCTTTGAGCCAGCCCTGATCCTAAGATGGTATTAAGCTCTGACACAAAGGCTGCTGTGGGGACTGCGGGTAGAAACCGATATCCATCCGGATATTTCAGAAGATCCAGACACATGTTGCGATACTTGTAATGATCCATGACAACAAGATTGCCGCCCTAGTCAGAAGACTTAATAATTATGGATCTATCTCTCTCCAGTGATTTAAGTGCCTCAAACTGATTGAGAGATCAGTTCCTATAGTGTGCAGACTTAATATTCAGTTGTTCAAGTTCAGAGGTCACAAGGTGTTGGCAGGTACTCTATACTCTTGCAAATTTATGAAGGTTAATTTAGAAAAATCCCTCTGCTCTGGGCTAGATCAGTTGCTTAATAGAGGGAGTCCCTTATTTTATGTCAATGTTCCCAATGCAGAGTGTTTGGTAATGTGAAGTGAACCAGTCTGACAACAATAGCGATAAAATGTCACTTGCCTTAGTAGAACAACATTAAAGGAGTTGTCCGTTCTGGACATTTATGGCATATCCAAAGAATATGCCATAAATGTCTAATACTTGTAGGTTGCAACTCTAGGAATTGCCTCTGTCCTGGTAACAGGGCTCTGTCTCGTGCCACCAGGAATGGAGAGGAGTCCACACATGCATGGCTCTTAACATAAATTTTAAGGGATTTCCAAAAACAGTGTGCTAGGCTAGTTTTGAAAGTCCTATAGAAGTGAATGGAGAGAGCCATGCATGTGCGGCCACTTCTCCATTTAAAATGCATGAGACGGGGCTCTGTTCTCAAGATAGAGGCAGGTCCTAGAGCTGGGACCAACACCGCTTGGACATTTATGGTGCATACTGTCGCTATGACATGAGTTTTCCACAAGGTAAAACACGTGTTCCATTACTGCTGATGCTAACGCGTTTTGAAAGCTGTTGTTCTCAGTCATGGCCTACTTTGCAGATCTCGCTGAACACTATAACGAGATATACAAATGAAAAGAAAACATAGAAGATGCAAACTACAGACATTATATCCATGTTGCTATGATCCGTGGATGTTGATCCACTGTGCCAACCACCCAAAAGTGGTAGGCTGCTGACCCATGGGGATAAGGGGCCCCAGAGTGGAGTACCTGAGGAATGAGGCTAACTCATAGTCAGGAACGGGTTGAGGTCAAAGTCCAGGATGGCAACTGTCAGTATACCTACAGGAAAACAATTATAGCTCAGATAGCAAGGTAAAGCAGACCAGCATAACCGAGCAGGACCTGTATTGATCAGGCAAAGATTGAGAGAGGCAAGTGGGAGTTTATAGGGGAGCTGATAACTATGTAGTTAGTTGGCAGCTGGACAAAAACACACGGAGCAAGGAGAGAAAGGGTGTAACCCCTACCGTGCTAAACCTGAGGTGATACTGTAACACCCCATAGTGGCGTTACCACTTCTGTACCTTGATACTGTCTTTATTGGTCTAACCTCATGTCATCTTATGCATTTATTTCCAGGTCCTTCACACTGTGCATTCCTAATCTGTTTGCAACTCCTATGTTTATGTAATGTACCTGGTTCACCAGCAGGTGGCAGCAAACACGGCAGAGCTGTACTTAGAGAGAATGGAACTACCCATTCCATTCTAACCCGCCCTCTGGAGAGTACTGGGCTAGACCTACTTGCTGTAGGAAGGGTAGGGACCAGTTAGTTTAGTTTTACCCCCAGCTAGGGTAAGGGTGTGCAGGGACATGTACGTCTCTGCTGGATGTGCCCACGCCAGCCAGAGCACCTTAAGCTTTGTTGGCCATGGAGGCCAAAGCTTGAAGCTTCAGCAGCCAGGAGAAAAGTTCAACAAAGTGAAGTGCAGCATACAGAAGTTATACAGCCAGCCTGTCAGTACAGCAGAGTGAGAGATAAGATATAGCAGAGTTGAGTTTGCCTGCCAGTTTAATGCTAAAGCCTGCTGGAACCAAGACAAAGCTTGAAACTGTTTGGAGAAACGTTTGTCCAATTAAAGCTGCTATTGAACTTCATCTCAAGGTCTGGACTCAAGTTATTTCTTCAAATCCCTCAATTATTCCCCCTATTTATTACTTCGGAGCCCAGCGGTATCTAGGTAGGAGCACCGTGACACACATAAAGAGACATTTTAGTCTGCACTATACCACTAAGCATTCCTACACCTGGGACGCGTGACACAGAAGGCCCTGTGCGGAGGCGGCCCATTGCAATATTCACTGAACTAAGCTCCTGTTCATACATACACACTGGATTTACAGGGTCAATGGTGGTGTCTGATATTTTGACAGGCACAGTATTTCTGCAATGTGAACATAACCTTAATGATGTATCGCAATGCACAGAAGAATCATTAAATTCAAGTTCAATAACCAATTCAGCTCTACTATATATCTCTTATACAGTCATGTGAAAAAATTAGGACACCCTTTGAAAGCATGTGGTTTTTTGTAACATTTTTAATAAAAGGTTATTTCATCTCCGTTTCAACAATACAGAGAGATTAAAGTAATCCGACTAAACAAAGAAAACTGAAGAAAAGTCTTTTCAAGATCTTCTGTAAATGTCATTCTACAAAAATGCCTATTCTAACTGAGGAAAAAGATAGGACACCCTCACATGTATTCCCTCTTAAATTGGCTCAGATCTCACACAGGTATATCACACCAGGTGCACATAATTAGTAGATCGTTACTCTGCATGTTGAATGAGGCTTGCCCTATTTAAACCTCAGACATTTAGTTTGGTGTGCTCCTGACTGTTGAAGTGAGAGTGAGCACCATGGTGAGAGCAAAAGAGCTGTCAGAGGACTTCAGAAAAAAGATTGTAGCAGCCTATGAGTCTGGGAAGGGATTTAAAAAGATCTCAAAAGATTTTGAAATCAGCCATTCCACTGTCCGGAAGATAGTCTACAAGTGGAGGGCTTTCAAAACAACTGCCAACATGCCCAGGACTGGTCGCCCCAGCAAGTTCACCCCAAGAGCAGACCGCAAGATGCTAAAAGAGGTCTCCAAAAACCCTAAAGTGTCATCTCGAGAACTACAGCAGGCTCTGGCTACTGTTGATGTAGAAGTACATGCCTCTACAATCAGAAAGAGACTGTACAAGTTTAACTTGCATGGGAGGTGTGCAAGGAGGAAACCTTTGCTTTCCAAGAGAAACATCGAGGCCAGACTGACATTTGCCAGAGATAAAGTTGACAAAGACCAGGACTTCTGGAATAATGTTCTTTGGACAGATGAGTCCAAAATTGAATTATTTGGACACAACAGCAGAGGACATGTTTGGCGTAAACCAAACACAGCATTCCAAGAAAAGAACCTCATACCAACTGTGAAGCATGGAGGTGGAAGTGTCATGGTTTGGGGCTGCTTTGCTGCAGCAGGACCTGGTCAGCTCACCATCATAGAATCCACGATGAATTCTACTGTGTATCAGAAGGTGCTTGAAGAACATGTGAGACCATCAGTTAGAAAATTAAAGCTGAAGCGGAACTGGACCATGCAACATGACAATGACCCAAAACATACTAGTAAATCAACCAAAGATTGGCTGAAAAAGAAGAAATGGAGAGTCCTGGAATGGCCAAGTCAAAGTCCAGATTTGAATCCCATTGAGATGCTGTGGGGTGACTTGAAAAGGGCTGTACGTGCAAGAAACCCCTCAAACATCTCACAGCTGAAAAAGTTCTGCATTGAGGAGTGGGGTAAAATTTCCTCAGACCGATGTCGAAGACTGGTAGATGGCTACAAGAACCGTCTCACTGCAGTTATTTCAGCCAAAGGAGGTAACACTCGCTATTAGGGGCAAGGGTGTCCTATCTTTTTCCTCAGTTAGAATAGGCATTTTTGTAGAATGACATTTACAGAAGATCTTGAAAAGACTTTTCTTCAGTTTTCTTTGTTTAGTCGGATTACTTTAATCTCTCTGTATTGTTGAAACGGAGATGAAATAACCTTTTATAAAAAATGTTACAAAAAACCACATGCTTTCAAAGGGTGTCCTAATTTTTTCACATGACTGTATACACATTAGTGAAATCATTAGAATGGAATAGAGTATGAAATTAAGGGAACATGTGTACCTACCTCTTAACAGTGCTGGGATATTACATCTTGGAGTTAACAAGCTGGAGTCGCTGTCATGTGTACATTGCAACAAGGGAGTTTAGTTGTATCTGGAAATTAAAAAATACATTTATGAGAGTCATAAAGACGCCTGTGTGTAAATCATTCGGGTTATGTAACAATGAACTCAAATATATCTAATAAACCTTTGAAATCAGCATTTCATTGTTGTAAAAGATGACTTTATATTGTGCTAACAAAGTTGGTAATAAAAGCAACATTTTACTGTATACACCTGACAGTTTTCATGATTAAGTCTTAAATTCTACAAGCCCGAGACGAACGGCGAAGATTCCTGGCACAAAAAAGATCAATACTGTTTTCAGGTTTAAAGAAATAGATTTAAATACGGATTATTAAGTGAGCCACAGACACAAGGTATCTTCCCCGGGGGACTTCTTGTGCTTCTATATTCAAGATGAGTGGAGGAAAAGTATCCCAAGACATGGACATAAGCACCAGGTATGGGACCCATAAGATGAGATGGTCAGCTGAGGAGGTAACAGCCAGAGGGCAATGCCATCCTGTTCTACAACAAATAATGGGAAAGGGTGCGTAAACATGAGTGGGAAAGAGGGAGGCATTTTAAATGTGTGGGGGCACTTTATTGTGTGTGGGGAAACAAGGGGGCAAATGATGTGTGTGCAGACATCAAATGGGCATTTTACCCGTATGGGCACAAAGGGGGGCAGTTTAACTGTATGGGGCCATTAAGGAGACATTTTAACTTATTGAGGCACTAAGGGGCCTTTTAACTGTGTGGGGATCAAAAGGGGGCATTTTAAATGTGTTGGGTGCACTAAGGGGGGCACTATTACTGTGAGGAGGGCAGGGTTACAGCGTAGGGGCACCATTACTAAGCTGATTCCACAGAGATGGGAACACTAGTATTGTGGTGGAGAAAGGGGCGACACTACTGCTGTGTATAGACACTGCGGGGGGCACCATTACTGTGTAACGACTATACTGTGTTACAGCATTATGACTTGATGCCACTAAGGAAACACTAGTACTGTGTTGGGCAGTAAAGGGGCACTATTGCTGTGTAGGGCACAAAGGGGTGCACTGTTATTACCTGATTGTGTTATATACCACTATTACCATCTAGGGCACTATCTGTTATGGCACTAATATTTTGGGGGTAACTATAGATATGGGGGGACCTAGGGAAGAAGCAAGCACAGTATTGTGGAATGCAGCAGTAAGGTAATTTCAAAGAGGCAGTAGGATGGGAAATTTGCGTACAGGGTGAGTATAGGTTGGAAGGGTGCTAGAAAGCTAAGATCTAATAAGTCATGGTCAGGAAAAGTAGTCATGGTGGTCTGCATCAGATGGAGAACAAAAGAGAAAGTGAATGACTGCAACTACATGCAATGTCACTTGTGATATACTGAATTCATTTGCACTGTATTCACCTACAGAACAAGTTCTGCAGAACCCCCAGGTAGAACTAGTAGTTTACCACCATGTGATCATTAGATGGTGGTAAAATTGTTATTTGTACAGTGCATTTTATTTAGCCACTACTCAATGGCAATGTGTGGTCCTGGTGTGGACGTATTATTTGGTAACAGTATGGTGGTGTTATTCAGGCACTATCTGATGGTTATATGTGGTCAAGGTGTGCAGTATTGTTTAGACCTTATATATTGTATTACATGGTATTATTTAAAGGCTGTGTGACTAGTAATACTGTCATCAAGAGTTCTCTCCTGCTACTGCGCCACTAGGACAAGTTTGCTGAGCATAGGATGTGGCTGCCATTGTTTAGGCAGAAAGGAATGAACGTCTCTTCTCCACAAGAGGAGGAATCTTTTCCACTGATCTCTGCCAATGCCTTCTGTAATAGTAGCAATGAGAATGGGGGGTAGATTGTGCACAAGACTCTGACTCCATCCAAAGCTATATAATTAAATGGGTGGCCCATCTCACACACTGGTGGCATATTGCTAGGAAATGCCTCCAATGTCAAATAGGAGCATGTCCCATCTCTGTGACCTGCGCCTATCTTTAGTACTTGTCCCTTAAAGTGAATAAGGGTGCTCCACCAGTTACCAACCATCCGCCGGTAGCTTCTTTGAGAGTGCTGGCTATTTCTGGAACTCCCATAGAAAGGAAATGGAAAAATGGGCGAACTTGTGCCATACACTCTTCGTTCACTTCTATGGAAGTTCTGCAAATGGCCAACCGTGCTCGCTCTGCCCTTTTTTAGAACTCCCATAGAAGTGAATAGAGAGCATGCTACTCATGTGCAGTGCACTTTGCTTCACTTTGGAGGCACCATTCTAGAGAAAGATGTGTGTCTCAGAGGTGGGACCTACACCTATAGTAATTTCACAACAGAGAAGATAAATGGCATGGCAGCTCAATGGTTAGCACTGGTGCCTTGGGTTCTGGGGTTCAAATCTGACTAAGGACAACATCTGCAAAGAGTTCAGATGTTCTCCATGTGTTGGGTTTCCGCCTGGTAGATTGTAGATTGTGAGCTCCATGGGGATAGTGACTGATGAAAATGTCTGTAAAGTGCCGCAGAATATATTGGCGCCATATAAGCAAAATAAATAAACAGTGCCGCTGAATATATTGGCACCATATAAGCAAAATAAATAAATAATAGAAAAAATGGAATTCTAGCCTGGATGGGTCTTGACTATATGAGATGTATGACATCCAGGTTGAGTTTAGGTGTGAAGATTGTTTTGAGAATCTTTTGCCTTCTAGACCACTTTATTCTGTGACTTTGTTTGTATATGTATGCCTAGAGGTGGGGCAACCTCAGGTTTGAATGTTCCTTGATTTTGATCTATGGGTAACATTAAGGTGCACCTGGGCAGCCTGCGTCACATGAGCCAGTTATAGGTGGGACTCACAGCCTCCTCTCTCCTCCCATTGTATGTGTGATTTCATGCTGGAGGTAACTGGGAGCTGCTGGCTGTATGTCGGACTTTATGCACCTATCATAAATTGTCCATACGGCATAGGTAGGTTAGAGTTAGGTCCCGTGCCATTTTGAGAGACCTTGACGGGGTGCGCGGGCTCCGGTATGTTCTTGATATAAGAATATATTGGCAAAAGTCTCATTTTAATATCAGCGTGAGGGTTTAGCCATATATTGTCATTTGCATTTACCATTGTAGTGCACCATTTTCAGTGATTTTCTGTGAAAATTGTTTTCCAAAAATATACAAAAATCATTTAATAATAAAATCATCATCACAAGTAGAGATGAGCGAATCGAAGCTGACAAAGTCGAATTCGTTCCGAATTTCAGGAAAAATTCGATTCTGAACGAATGCAAATTTCCTCGCGCTTCGTGTAAACAAATCGCAATTTTTCCCAACATGGCGGCTAGCCGGCTACACATGTGAGGTCATGGGACAAGGAACTCTGGGAAGGCGGGATGACCCATAATGCCATGCATGCAGCCAATCAGCAGCCAGCCACCCCAGTGATGTCACAGCCTTATAAATACGGCAGCCATCTTAGAGTCTGCCATTCACCATCGTACTTTGTTCAGGGACAGACGTGTAGGCAGGCGAGTGAAAGAAAACCTAATTGTTAAAAATAAAATGGAAAAAAGCGATTTATTAGTGCAGGGAAAGGATAGTGAGAGGAATCATTTCACAGGCAGGGAGAGACGTGTGCAGATACTAGGGAGAGTCATAGGAAAAAACTCGTTGTGAAAAAAAGCGATTTACAAGTGCAGGGAAACATTACTTGGGGATCCAGATAGTCTCATAATACAGCTCTGTCATTCCAGCAATTAGTTATTGGGGTGCAAGTGCTATGCTGAAAATCCTTTAGTGGCTTTTATCTGTGGAAAAAGATAAATATATACGCAGGTCACTTTTACTGTTAACTGCGCTGATATCATTTAGTGGCCTATTTCAGTACAATACGAGAAATATTTACGCAGGTCACTTTTGTTGTTATTTGCGCTAAAAGCGTTTATTGCCATATTTCACTACAATACGAGAAAAATAGACGCAGTTCACATTTGGTGCTATTTGCGCTGAAAGCGTTTATTGTCATATTTGTCGGGGACTCTACTTGTATAAGCGTTTAATAGAACAGGTTCTGTAGACATCTATGTGGAATCAGCTGACGACGGTGTAAAAGGAATGCGCTTCTTCTTGGCGCTAACATCGACCTGTAAGGCTGAGTTCATACTTGAGTTATTTGGTCAGTTTTCGCCCTGTGACTGCCCAAATAAGTGAAGTGTGCAGTGATTCTAAGAGCGACGCCTGTCATCTGCCTGTCATACTGACTCACAGTATTATTTCACTACCACAGCAGACTCCCTATACGTGTTACTGCAAGGCACAGTGTTCTACACCACTAGAAAGGCTCTCTGCAGCCCGGAAATAGCCTTTTGTTAATGCGAGTCATCGCAAATTAATTTGGATCAAAGCAAATTTTTCTGGAAAATTCGGCGAACCGGCAGAATCGAATTTTTGAGAAATTCGCTCATCAAAAATTTAGAACATCTTGCGGTTTGTGTGGTCATCGCTGGACTCTGAATTTCCATACTATCTACTTTATCTTCTACAAATGAAACTCATGCAATATTCCATTTGGTGAACATTCAGTCATAGCCACCATTTTTCAGGGGGATGTGGAAAAATCCATTTGATTGAAAATGATCTGTTTTTATCTACTTCATCGAGAGATCTTTCCATCATCATTTCATTTGCACATGGTCACACGACCAATATTAACTTCTGGTTTTCTTAAAGGGAAGCTGTCTCCAAAATCTTGGACTATTATCTTCAGTGACACATGAGTAGTACTGCAGATAGTAGGAGTCCAGATGGCTATTTTTTTATTTTCCGCCTGTTTTAAGTGCATGAAAATAGTCTAAATCTACAGCAGCAAGGGAGCTGGCGTAGATTTAGAAGAGGCGGTGGATCCGCTGAAGTATGTAGAGGCCGGCGTCCGCCAGCGCAGGGCTTTACTAAGACGGGTGTCTAAAACACCGGTGTTAATAAATGACCCCCTTAGTTTCCAGCAGTGCAAGAAACTATTTTAAAGTGGTCCTCTTACTGACAGACCCCATGTGCGCTATTAGGGCAAATAGATATTAGAGGTCCAGAACTGTGTCAAACCTCGCCAGTCGATATATATCACTTGTACACACATTACATTCATAAGAAATGTATGGTCAGTGTTGGTTTCTTCTCGGGTTGGCTTCAACAGAAGAAAGGATTGTCCCATATCTCTTAACTATCCCATGTATAGTGATTTTCCTAGGAAACTGACCCATAAAGGGTGGAACATGTGGATCTCCCAAGGGTGAGTATTTCTAGGAGGTTTGTGGCATTCCTGGGTGGATCAGGGTATAATTTAGGGAAATGTTGGGAGCCAGACTGCCTTGGGGTGGCTATGTCACAGTACAATTAAGGCTGTGTTCAACGCTAAACAGATAAATGTTTTACAATAGAATCCTATTGTGACGGATGTGTGGCAACATCTAAGGCATCCGTTTAAATTAAACATCATGTGTATTTGCAGTAGCCCAGAGAACAGGATATCAGCAAATTGTTAGTTTTATTATGTTATATAACGTAATGTTTGTTATATCATGCTATGTATTGCACACAGAATAACCTGGTATGGATGGCACCGCTGGGGTTAACAATCCTTGCTCAGCCCTTGTAGGAGATAAGTTATGGGCTGCCCCCACCCCCAACCCTAACTAGGTCAACAGTGGAGTTCAAGGAGAGAGGAAGCTGTGACTTGTTTTCCCTCTTCATAGGCCCAAAAAGCTACAGAGACTCACTGATCTCTGCATGATCTACAGAAGGAGAGAAGGAGTAAGATGATGGAGAGAACTAGAGAACTTAGAGTCTTCATGGCCATGCATTGGAGTCAGTAAGATAACCTGCTACCAAAAGCTGTTAAGACTTTATTGCAGTGAGGGGAATACTGCTAAGACACCCTTCACACCTGGGCCAGTCGTATCTCTAAAACTCTGTATCCTTCAGTGGACATTGAAAGGGTACTATTGCCCATTATAGATTCTACTATAAAAGAATTGAGACAAAGGGAAAAGGGCCATATCTCCATACATCGTGATCTGGGAAGAATTGCACTGTGTACAATTGGAACTGAGTTTTGCTATCGTTGGATGTACTACAGTACAACTCCTATCTTGCACTTCAGTAAAAAAAAGGCATTTATTCTGTTACGTCTGGCCTGGTTACTGACTCCTGCATCATACACCGGCCGTTGCACTCTAAACGCCCTGCCTTGCTTTGCACCCATACAGACACTTATCATGGCTACCCTGACTGCCACCAGGTCCTAGGGAGCAACAGTGTGAGGAAAGCCACCGTTATAGACTTTCTACAGCCAGAGCCACTATCACTCCCATCCTCTACTCCGGCTCCTGATGGGCTTGCTGCATATACATTAAACATGGGACAAAAACATCATATCAACACAGCCTGAGAATTTATGGGTAGATATAAAAATAGCTGTTTAATCCTAAGTGCTAATGTTCATTTTACACAGGGCGCCTATGGAAATGATTTCTCACACTTGACGACTATATACAGTAGGTGAAATAATTGCATTATCACTTGTTTTGTTATGTAACTGAAAATGTAGAATTATGCAAACCGTTGTGTCACATAGCTGATTGGATAGGTGCTTTGTATTCCTGCTTAGCAACAGTGGATGTCTTAGCTCAGTGACGGACTGGGAACTTAAAGTGGCACTGGAAAAAATGCTAAAAGTGGCCCCATTTTCTATTTGTGTCCAAATTTATGGAAGGCAGGGCCAACATAGGTAGGTAGGGCTGGCAATATCAAATTGTGGCACATTACACCACTCCAACAGAGCCAAATACCACAATCCATCACAAAATACTGCAGCCAACAGCACAAAATTCATCCCCAAAAACGTCCACTGGCTGGCCATGAGGAGGGCTCATGGCCCCTTGGGCATCAGACTACCGGGAATTTTCCCTGAAAGGTATATGGCCAATCCACCCCTGTCTTAGCCTCATAGTATTATTTTTATGTAGTATCTACAGGTTCCAGCTGGCCATAAAAACGTCAATATGGTACATGCAATGAGTATGATCCCAAATAAATCCTATCACTGTTAATTATCGTTCTCATCAACAAGATACTGTCCAAAAAGTGCTATGATCGATGATCAGCCGGATCTCCTGCATTGTGGTCACTTGGTCAACACTAGAGATGAACCAAAGCATTTCTTTGTAAGTAGTGTGTGCAATGACAGGGAACGGCGATTGCGCTGCTCCCCGTCATTGTACCCTTCAAATGCCGCGTTTATACATGATAGCGGCATCTAATATATAACAGAATGTAAAATTAAAATTAAAAAAACAAGAGCAAACAAATCATACTTACCTGACGCATTTGCTTGTGACGGGCCGGCCGGCACCATCTTGCTTGAAGATCTGATGTGAAATCTCATGCGGCCCGAGATGACGTCTCATGGGGCCTGCCTGTTGGCGTCATAGGTCACTGCACACGGAATTTCGGACTGGAACTTCAAGCAAGATGGTGTTTGTTTTTTTTACACTATTTCAGGTTAATCGATTATACCACGAGGCACAAGGAAATTCGGCTTCACGGCAAACCAAATTTATCCTGAAATTCGTATCGAAGACTTCGATTCACTGAACACTAGTCAACACCATTGGTCATTTTAAAGAACTCACATTAGACCCTGGACCTAAGGATGGAGCACCGAGACCAGCTGATATGGCTGATGGCAGACATTAGGTTCTCAAATTTATGGCTCAGTAGAGAATTTAAAGCCGCACTCAAAGCTTACCTGATATGACTAGTGCAAATTCTGAGGAGCATCGAAGAGTAAATCCATGTCTTATGTGCTACCTCCTTAGACATAACACAGCATATTAGTTTTGCCTACAGAAGTGGTATCCGACCTGAGGCTCTCCAGCTGTTGCACAACTACAAATCCCAGCATGATAGGATTTGTAGTTTTGCAAAGCTGGAGAGACACAGGTTATATACCACTGGCCAGGAGAATTCCTTTATAATGTACATCCATCTAAAATCCTTGAAGGGCTTCTCAGGGTATAACAACCTTTTAAAGGGGTTCTCTGGGAATTAAGAAAATGAAAATACTTAAATATTACTTTATTATAAATATATTTCCAAATACCTTGGAATATAATGGCTCATTCTGTCTGGGGAGCAATCATTAGGAGAAATAAAATGGCCATCGTCCTATTAGTCCAAACAGAACCTGTCCTCATCACACAGGAGGACAAGTTACTTCACCACAATGAGCTAAAGAGCTGCCTCATCCTCCTCTCTTACTTGTCAGGGATTGTGAACCTGAACACAGGTGATAAGAACTTCAGCTGAATCTCTGTAAACAGATGTGGCTAATGAGCAGCAGCACTTGTATGCAGTCTCCATTACCACAGTCCTACATCACCAGCCTGTCCTATCCGTCTCCTCTGTACTTCATGTCTCCTCATGAACTCCATTCCTACAGAGATTCAGCCGAAGATATTTTCAGCTGTATTCAGGACCATAATCCCTGACAAGTAGGAGAGGAGGATGAGGCAGCTCTTTCTCAGTGTTGTGAAGTAACTTGTCCTGCTGTGTGATTAGGACAGGTACTGTGTGTACTAATAGGACGGCAGCCATTTTATTTCTCCTAATCATTGCTCCCTATACAAAATGAGCCATTATAACTAATGAAAGGTATTTGGGAATATATTTATAATAAAGGAATATTTACGTATTTTTATTTTCTTAATTCTCAGAGAACCCTTTTAAGCAATACTTGCAGTCCGCCTCCGTAAATAGAAGATTCATACTTATGTACCGCGCTGTTTTCGGAATTTCCATGTTCCTTTCCCTGGACTCTTTATATCCTGAGCTACATGGGCATAGTTCCATGCTCCGCTGCAGCCAACAACTGGCTTCAGTATGACGTGGTCCAAGTTAGGAGCAGGTAAGTAGGAATGTTCTGCTGACAGAGGCAGGCTGCGGGCATTACATAAAAAGTATTTATTCTCGGAGAGACCAATGTGTTTGTGAGATGATTATATGGCACTTACTGATATTGTGTTTGTCGAAATTCTGCACCATTTTCTATATTTCATAAGGTATTCTCCATTGTTTACCAAGTCTTATTGGTGTCCACACAGAGGTCCTGTCCGTAAGATGGCCGCTTATGTACGGTCATGTGACCAGACAAATCACCTCCATGTGATGTCTTCTCCATTCAAACACACTCCACCTGCACTAAACTTCCAACAGAACAAGTAGAGATAGTTGGTGCAGTGTATTTGAATGGAGGAGATGATTTGCCTGGTCACATGACCCTCCATCAGCGGCCATCTTATGGACAGAACCTATGTATGGACACAACAAATAATTTTGTAAACAAGAGAGAATACCTTATGAAATATAGAAAATGGGCAGAAAGTGACTAACCCCTTTAACCCCTTCAACCCCGGGCCTGTTTTCACCTTCCTGCCCAGGCCATTTTTTGCAAATCTGACATGTGTCACTTTATGTGGTAATAGCTGTGGAACACTTTTATTTATCCAAGCCTTTCTGAGATTGTTTTCTTGTGACACATTTCACTTCATGATAGTCATAAACTTGAGTCAATATATTTTACCTTTATTTGGGAAAAAAATCCCAAATTTACCAAAAATGTAAAACAATTACCAAATTTTCAAATTTCAATTTCTCTACTTTTATAATAGATAGTGATACCTCATATAATAGTTATTACTTTACATTTTGCATATGTCTACTTCATGTTTGGATCATTTTGAAAATGACATTTTTATTCCAAAACCCACTTTTTAAGGACCAGTTCAGTCACTTTGTGAGACCCTTCAACGGGTGGAAGTCACGCTGTCTTCCACCCGTCCTCTATTTCTTGCTACATTTGCTCAATTAGGAAGAAGTAGGGGATAGCTGAAAGTCAATTACACTTCAGGATCAGACTACAAGGAAGTGGTTTGAAGTGTGGTTGTTCACGTCTAAAGATGAACCAATTGATAAATTTGGAAATTTGATCTTCAATTTTCTAAAAAATTCTGATTCTAGTAATTTGAATTCTGTGTCACTTGGGAGAATCAAACAGTGGACAGAAGAGAGGAAGAGAAAGAGTTTTCAAGAGCACCTTTAATTCAGGCCGAATTTATCAAATTGGCTGGTTGATTCTGCCAAATTGGACTTAAATTGAATTAAAAAAATGTGTTCATCTCTAGATCTCTAATCATGTTTTTTATGGGGGGTGGGGGATAAGTTAAAACAAGAAGATGGTTTAACGGTGAATATAACTTTTACTTGCCCTACGGTAGGCCACAACATAAAGCTCTACTCTTGACGTGGGTCCTTAATGGTAAGTAATGCTTAATTAGAATATTTTATTTGCAGTTTATAACTGTAAAAAAAAATTATATAAAGTTTGGGCTAATTTCTATAGAAAGCTTAATTTTTGTTCTTAAGAAATGATTACTCATCACTACTGCGAGGAGTACGGTAATACATCACATATGTTTGGCACAATGAATGGTGTTACAAAATGTGTTCCTATTTAATCTCAGCCAATTGACACCGGTGTTGTTTGCACAGACGAATGTATGATCGAGTTTTTTATGTATTTTTTTCAATTTACTATGATCACATTATGTTTATTACATACTATAATTATGTAACAGAAATTCATAAACAATTCAGTAATATTCTTGTAAAAAACATTAAAACTACAAGATACGACACAAACATAGAGTTCAAGGGTTATTCGGGTACAAAAAAAAGGAAAAACCAAGAGGACCAATGGTGGCCTGTCGGTGTACACTGAAAAAGTGCAAGTGCAATATTAGGCTACTTTCACACTAGCGTTCTGAACGGATCCGATCATAATAATGCAGACGGAGGCTCCGTTCAGAACGGATCCGTCTGCATTATTTTGGCATATAACAGCTAAGTGTGAAAATAGCCTCGTACGGATCCGTCCAGACTTTCAATGTAAAGTTAATGGGGGACGGATCCGCCTGAAGATTGAGCCATATTGTGGCATCTTCAAACGGATCCGTCCCCATTAACTTACATTGTAAGTCTGGACGGATCCGCACGCCTCCGCACGGCCAGGCGGACACCCGAACGCTGCAAGCAGCGTTCAGCTGTCCGCCTGTCCGTGCGGAGGCGAGTGGAGCGGAGGCTGAACACCGCCAGACTGATGCAGTCTGAGCGGATCCGCTCCATTCAGACTGCATCAGGGCTGGACGGCTGCGTTCGGGTCCGCTCGTGAGCCCCTTCAAACGGAGCTCACGAGCGGACCGACGAACGCTAGTGTGAAAGTAGCCTAAGTGGTCAGCCACTAGTAAAAAAGTTGGTATAACCCCCTTGAAAAAGCTAACGCGAAAAGTGTGTTGGGGAGTGGACTGGTGGTGGTGGTGTGCCGTGTCCAAGTTAGGTTGGTCAGTATCTGTTATGTGCTCATGATATTTCGCTGCTCTTATGCCTTAGTCACTTTATGCGGTGTGTTACATCACCCACATGGCAATGTGTCTTTTCTTATGCAATTGAAGATGAATTTTTATACTATTTATTATTGAGATACAACTATTTGGTTATACCAACTTTTTTACTAGTGGCTGACCACTAATATTGCACTTGCACTTTTTCAGTGTACACCGACAGCCCACCATCGGTCCTCTTGGTTTTTAATGTTTTAAATGTCTTGTGACTTGTGTCAATCATGTCTCTATGTAATTTTCAATAAAAATTATGGAATTTTGTGATTACCTTGTCTTCACATGTGTTTTTGTACATTGAGTGACCCATTTTCTTTGATTGTTTTTTTTACATGTTCAGGTGTGGGTCCTAGATATTGGTTTTGGGCTATATATAGGTTTCTTACAAAAAAAATGAAACCAGGTTATACTCACCTTGCCGATCCTCCACTGCTGCTATTCCAATGAAGCCCGTTTCCCGGCTGTGCTCCACTTCCTGCTCCTGTCTCCACACGACAGGAAGTGGTTGTGAATGCAGCGGAGCCAATCACTGGATGCATCCATGACCTTCCCCAGCCACTGCCTGCTGAGCTGTGAATCTAATCCAATCTTGTAAGATACAGCATGCAGAAGTGTGTGTCTAATCCCATCTTGTATGATACAGCCTGCTGAGCTGTGTATCTAATCCCACCTTGTATGATCCTGCCTGCTGAGCTGTGTATCTAAACCCTTATGCACACGACCGTATCCATTTTGTGATCCACATTTTTTTGCAGTCCCATTGAGATCTATGAATAGGACATGTTCTATCTTTACTGGAACTGACATATGGATGTAGAAAACACGCTAATTATGTCCCTATGTTTTCCACATTCGTATGTCAGTTCTGCAAAAGATAGAACATGTCCTATTCTGGTCCTCATAATGCAGATCTAAAACCCATAGAACTCAATGGGACTGCAAAAAAAAAAAGTGAATCGCACACAGACAACATCCTTATTTAGTGGATCCACGACTTGCAGACTGCAAAACTGATATGGTTGTCCTATTACTCATACTGAACGCCTATAACAGTTTCATCCATGGCGTCCCCATACCAATGACATCCACAATGTCCCCATACCAATGACATCAACGATGTCCCCATAACACTGACATCCACGTCACCCCCATAACAGTGACGTCCACAGTGCTCCATAACAGTGACCCCCACAGTACCCCCATAATGGTGCCATCCATGGTGCCCCCACATCAGTGACATCCACAGTGCCTCCATAACAGTGACATCCACAGTGTCCCTAGTGACATCCAGTGCCCCCTATTTGCCATCCAGTGCTACTTTGTGACATCCAGTGCTCCCATTGTGCTATCTAGTGACCGCTTGTGCCATCCATTGCCCCCTTGTGCCATCCAGTTCCCCCATTGTGACATCCAGTGCCCTTTTGTGCCATCCAGTGCCTCTTTGTGCCATCTATTGCCCTCTTGTGCCATCCAGTCACCCCTTGCGACCTCCAATGCCCCCTTGTGCATTCCATTGCCCTCTTGTGCCATCCAGTTCCTACATTGTGCCATCCATTGCCCCCTTGTGCCATCTAGAGCCCTCTCTGTGCCATCCAGTGCCCCCATTGTGCCATCCAGTGCCCCCATTGTGCTGTCCAGTGCCCCTGTTTGCCATTCAGTGCCCCCATTGGGTCATCTAGTTCCCCCATTGTGCCATCCAATGCTCCCTTGTTTGCCATCCAGTTCCCCCATTGTGCCATTCCGTTCACCCAATGTGCCATCTAGTTCCCTCTTGTGCCAACCACTGCCCCCTTGTGCCTTCCATTGCCCCCATTGTGCCATACAATGCCCCCATGTGCCATCCAGTGCCCCCTTGTTTGTCATACAGTGCCCCCTTTGTGTCTGCCAGGGCCCTCTGTTTGCCATCCACAGTGCCCCCTTGTGACACACACAGCACAGCGATCAGCCTCTATGGCAGATCGCTATGCTGCCACTCCTGCACAGCGCTTACATTGCACTGTGCAGGAGTTGGGTGAACTGAATGGCATAATTGGGGAACTGGATGGCAAACAAGGGGGCACTGGATGACAAACAGGGGCACTGGATGTCACAATGGGGGCACTGGTTGGCTCAAGGGGGCACTGAATGGCACAATGGGGGAACTTGATTGCAAACAAGGGGGCACTGGATGGCAGACAGGGGCATTGGATGGCACATTAGGGGCAATGGATGGCACAATGGGGGAACTGGATGGCACAAGGGAGCAATGGAATGCACAGGGGGGCATTGTAGGTCACAAGGGGGGACTGGATGGCACAAGGGGGAACTGGTTGGCACAAGGGGGCAATTGATTGCACATAGGGGCACTCGATAGAACCCTGTACGCAGCAGAGACTGACAACCAGCAGTCCTGCACATGCGCACTAGCATTCTGCCTAGTGCGCTGTGAAGACTGCGTCCCAGCAGGAGGCGGTGACATCACTCATGACGATCCATCTCCTGCTGCAGAAAGGAAGAGAAGAATACGGACTTCGGCCAGAAACTAAGAAGACCCATCCGGAGGGACTACACGAACGGGCTGCACTGTGGAAAGTAAATATTACAGCACTAACCTTTCCTCCACAGGTTAGATTTAGGCAGCAATTATTAAGTTATGCCTGGAGAACCCCTTTAATTTTATGGTTAAGAAAGCAGGTAGACAAGATGCCTTCTCCAAAAAGTCAACGCTTGGTCAAATATTGATCTGTCCAGTCCGTAGAGTTTAGAGATTTAGTAAATACTAACTAAATCAGTCGAATTTTGCAACAGAACTTCTTTACTGTTCATTCCTGATAATTGCCTGCTTATCAGAGGAGGTGAGAGCTGCATATTAGGCTACTTTCACACTAGCGGCAGCCTTCTCCGGCAGGCTGTTCCAGAGGCCGCCGCTAGTGCACGCGTGCCGTTCATCTCGTAGTTTTATTCCGGCCACCTCTCGGCATGTTTGCCGTGCTGCCGCCGGAACTCCAGCCCGACACCACTATAGTCAGTGGGGCCGGAGCGGACCTCCGGTGGCATGCATGCACTAGCGGCAGCACGGATCCGGCAGGCTGTTTACCCGCCGGAAGTAGCCTAAATTCAGCACCCATCTCCTCTGTATGGGGACCAGTGATCGTTACACAGGACGATTTGCTACCCAGAAACGATATTTAGGTGAACTTAAGTGCCCCAAGGAGCACTCCCTCCCGATAATTGCTCCCATTGTTGGCCCATGGAAATATACAATTCAAAAGAACAGAGATGGAGAGATACATTTCATTATCGTTTAATTATTTTTTATTTATTTTTCTAGTTTTCCCATGATAATCGCGTGTTCTCTTCAGTGAAGCAATCATCACATGTTCATGGGTGTATTCACTTCTGGTTTATCTGAATATTCTTCAATCATTTCCACGGGCCCACGGGGCATAATTATGTGGATTGCATTACAGGCGTACAGATAATTAAACGGTACACAAAATCCATGTTCGGTCTACAATGTAACTGTCACACGTGTTTGCAAATTAAACCCTATGTCCCATAAGTATCAATGACAGCGATAATTCATCGTAGGTGGCAGCCAAGTCTAAAAAGTATCAGAACGCGGCCCCCTGTACCATTCTAGATGTGGTCCTAAAGATATGACAAACGGTACGTGATGCGAGGACTTGCGAAGATGATGGATTGTGGGTCAGAAGCTTCATGCTACTCCCATAGCTAGGAACGTACATATGATAGGCACCTGATTGAGATAATCCAGTTACGTGACCATTTATTCTCAGTATTATTATTACGAGCGGAGATGAGTTGATAAATGTCGCTTTCAATTAGATTTTTCATCTAATGACACATAAATTATATACTGAACATCACAAGTCGTCAGACACAAAACAGATTTGTAACCCAAAAACCCTGACAGACAGAAACTAATATTTAAAACGCCAACATAAAGTTTAAAGGGGTTACCTGCAGTACTTTTTTTTCCCCCGTCCCAAAAAAACGGATCTTTGACGGAAATGACTCAAACGGATTCTAAATGTGCAACAGGATCCATTTTATTTATTTTTTTACAGGATCCTGAAAAAAATAACGGATCCTGTGCATAACTGATACAAACGGATGCATAACTGATGCACAGGATCCGTTTTTTTTACAGGATCCTGTTTTTTTTTATCTGTTGGGGCTGGTTCTCATTAGCGTTACGGAATTCCATTATAGGTTCCATTATAACGGAATATAATGGAATTCTAGGACGGAATGCAAAACAGAAGCAGTTTTGCATTCCGACCTAGAATTCCATTATATTCTGTTATAACTCTGTTATAAAGGAATCGATAATGGAATTCCGTAACGTCAATGCGAACCCGCTTTTCTTCTGACAGAGGAACGGAAAATGAAACCGAGATGTGAACTCTCCCTAACCAGCACTTTCTAGAGTTGTAGGTTATAGAGCTGGTACTTGATGGATATACTCCCAAAGACCCCACCAAAAAGACACTGTCAAGACTAAGGTTGGCAAGTTTTGATTTTGGGGGAAATGGTCGATAAGAACTCTGAAATACATCAACTGACTCCAGGAATTTATCTCGCTCTGAGCTAAAATAATCGAAAAAATCCTTAATAAAAACCTGCTGTAGTCTGCAGGAGAACTGCAATGTTGGGAAATATTGGGGGAGATTTATCAAAATGGTGTAAAGTAAAACTGGCTTAGGTGCCCATAGCAACCAATCAGATTCCACCTTTCATTTTCCAAAGGAGCAGTGATAAATTAAAGGTGGAATCTGATTGGCTGCTATGGGCAACCAAGCCAGTTCTAATTTACACCATTTTGATAAATCTCCCCCTTGTTTCCAGTCAGATAGCAATCCCTAAACATAAATCCTGGATTTGCATAGATGTTAATAATAATATAAAAAACCTAAGGTGCCAAGGAGAACACAGAAAAATCCGTCAGGAGTACCTGGTGCAGTCTGCAAACAATCCCCAAAACATAAAGCTAAACCATTAGTATAAGGACTCATGCGGTCCGCAAAACGTGGATCCGCAAAAGCCGACCGTGTGCTCTTCCGCAATTTGCGGAATGGAACGGGCAGCCCATTGTAGAAATGCCTATTCTTGTCCGCAAAACGGACAAGAATAAGACATGTTATATATTTTTTTTTGCGGGGCTACGGAACGGAGCAACGGATGCGGACAGCACACGGAGTGCTGTCCGCATCTTTTGCGGCCCTATTGAAGTGAATGGGTCCGCATCCGAGCCGCAAAAACGGCGGCTCGGATGTGGACCAAAACAACGGTCGTGTGCATGAGGCCTAAATGGCACATGGTAAGTGAAGGGCCCTATTACAGACTTTGCACTTAGTTACACCCTTAGGGCTCATTCACACAAGCAATTTTGCGGGAACTGGTGCGGACCCATTCATTTCAATGGGGCCACAAAAGATGCGGACAGCACACTGTGTGCTGTCTGCACCTTTTGCTCTGTTCCATGGCCCTTCAAAAAATATAGAGCATGTCCTATTCTTGTCAAGAATAGCCATTTTTATAATGGGCCGCCCATTCTGCAAATTGTGGGACGCACAAGGGCGGTATCCGTGTTTTGCGGATGCGCAATTTGCGGACCGCAAAACAGGGCGTGATCGTGTGAATGCGCCCTTAAAAGGGTTGTCCGCCAAGAGCCGACAACCCCAATAGTTGTAATGTGTGACCAATAAAAAAAATAAAAATCACCAGCCGCGCCGCTGCTGCACCGTCGTCCCTTTCCCTAGTTCCTGCCATATCAGAAGTGGTTTGATCCCGTGACCACTGTGGCCAATGGACTACAGAGGCCAGGGATTGGCTGCAGTGGTCATGGGATCAGGCCACTGCCTGTCTGATGGGAACTGGAAGCAGCAATTTTATCAACTGAGACCCCTCAAATATGGGGGCCCATTTGTGTACAGTGAATCTTGTGGCACAAAATGCATTTTGTGGAATTCTATGTCACACAATTGTATTCTGTGTCAGAAAATGACATTTTGTGGACAAAATCAAATTCTGTGTGACAAAATGATATTTCGTGTCAGAAAATTCTGTTAAAAAATATTCTGTTAAGGCTACATGCACACGACCGTATGTGTTTTGCGGTCCGCAAAAAAAATGGGTGACATTCCGTATGGCATCCGTTTTTTTGCGGATCCATTGTAATAATGCCTATCCTTGTCTGCAAACTAGAAAAAAATATGCAATGGAATGGACATACTGATGCGGACAGCACACGGTGTGCTGTCCGCGTTTTTTGCGGACCCATTGAATGGGTCCGCATCCTATCCGCAAAAAAACCTGAACGGACACAGAAACAAACAACGCTATTGTGCATGTAGCCTAATTCTGTTAAATGTCATTTTGTTGCTCAGAATTTTTTTTGTCTACACAAAATGGCGCCCGCACTCAAAGAGCCTGTCAGAATGTGCTTCCTTGGGAAGTCTATGAATTGGTGCCACCATTATGCTTCCTGCGGCCAAGGCAGGTGATTGCCTATAATGCAATTCCCCGATATAAGGTGATTCCACAGTATGGACTTGTTCACGATTAGAAAAATCTCACGCTTTCATGCAAAAACAGCGTCGCACCTATTCACAGGCTGAAGCTTAGATATTGAAATCAATGGAGCTGAGCTGTAATACCAGACATAACCCATGGACAGGGGTGGCGCTCTCTCTGGTGAAAAGCAGCCATGTTAAGTGGTTCCAAACAAGAGCTTGACCACTTTTGACTGGGACTGCTGCTTTAATTTGTGTGTGTGGCGCAGGCTGTACAAAATGGCCGCCAGGGAATGTGTAGGCGAACGATCTCCGCTAACTGTATTTTCCCGTACATAACGTCTGGCTTAATCTCCCGAATGCTGTTTGCTATTATACAAGAGGCGCGGGAAAAACAGCTTTCTGTCGGCAAATGAGACTCTTGAAGAAATGAAATGTGCCGGAGCATAATGGGGGAAATGAAAAGAAAACGTTCTGTCCGGAAATGGCTTTCTGCGCTTTCTAACATTTCTGCTCGTCAAAAAGTTTGTGATTGTGCATTTTATGGTATGTAGAGTCTGTCAGGAACAATAAAACCGCAGGAGGGAGCGGAGACCGAGGAGAGGCGGGTGTGGTCTGCGTCGTACTGATGTAGCAGAGTCGGGTTTGTTATGTGGAACTATTTTCTGTAGGACTACAGGTGAAAGCACTGCTTAGAAAATCTCAGCTCTGCCACATCTGCTTCTAGTTTCTATACATGCACTGTATAGGCTGCATTGCATATGTTGCCCATAGCAACCAATCACCGGGCAGATTTCACTTTGTGTTCTGCTCTTTAAAAATGAAAGCTGAGCTATGATTGGTTGCTGTGGGCAACAAAGACAGTTCTTCTTTTAAACAGTTTTCATAAATATGCTAAACATAGGGGGAGCTTTATCAAAACTGGTGTCAATGGCTTAGTGGCCCATAGCAACCAAAGCCCACCTTTCATTTTTATTTAGCCCCACCCCTTTTTGGTGACATGTGCCCACTGGACACTTCAGGCCTCATTTGCACATGGTTGCAACATACCTCCGAAATTTTTGGACGGTCAAAGAGAGACACTTATGGTTCATTGTGTAAAAGTCAATTTTTCCTGCATATTTATACACTTTAATAGAGCAAATATAGGAAAAACTCTTTTTTGATCAATTTTGTAAATGTAACAATGCAAATCTATACCTCAGATCAAAAAGAGGGACATTTAAGAAAAAAAGAGGGACAGAGGGACTTGGGTCCAAAATAGGGACTGTCCCTCCAAAAGACGGACTCTTGGGAGGTCTGTTGCAACCTCGATTTACATCCGGGCCTTTTGCCCCCTTCCTGACCAGGCCTAATTTTGCAAATCTGCCCAGTGTCACTTTATGTGGTAATAGCTTTGGAACGCTTTAACTTATCCAAGCCATTCTGAGATTGTTTTCTCGTGACACTTTGTACTTCATGTTAATGGTAAGGCCTCTTTCACACGACCGTATGGCTTTTTCAGTGTTTTGCGGTCCGTTTTAAACGGATCCGTTGTTCCGTTTTTTGTTTCCGTTGTGTTTCCGTATGGCATATACAGTATACAGTAATTTCATAGAAAAAATTGGGCTGGGCATAACATTTTCAATAGATGGCTCCGCAAAAAACGGAACGGATACGGAAGACATACGGATGCATTTCCGTATGTGTTCCGTTTTTTTTGCGGACCCATTGACTTGAATGGAGCCACGGAACGTGATTTGCGGGCAATAATAGGACATGTTCTATCTTTTAACGGAACGGAAAAACGGAAATACGGAAACGGAATGCATACGGAGTACATTCAGTTTTTTTGGCGGAACCATTGAAATGAATGGTTCCGTATACGGACCGTATACGGACCGTATACGGAACGCAAAAAACGGCTCGCAAAACGGAAAAAAAAAACAGTCGTGTGAAAGAGGCCTAAATCTGAGTCAATATGTTTTACCTTTATCTATAAAAAAAATCTAAAAGTTAACGAAAATGTAAAAAAATTCACTGTTTTCTAAATTTGAATCTCTCTACTTTTGGGATAGATAGTGATGCCTCATAAAATATTTATTAATTAACATTCCCCATATGTCTATGTTATGTTGGCATCATTTTAGTAATGTAATTACATTTTTTTAGGACGTTAGAAGGTTTAGAATTTTAGAAGCAATTTTTGAAAGTTTTAACAAAATTTCCAAAGTCAACTTTTTTAAGGACCAGTTCAGTTCTGAAGTCACTTTCTGGGGCTTACATAATAGAACCAACCCATAAATGACCCGATTTTAGAAATGACACCCCTCAAACTATTCAAAACTGGTTTTAGAAATGTTGTTAACCCTTTAGGTATTCCACAGGAATTAAAGCAAAATAGAGGTGAAATTTCAAAATGTCACTTTATTTGCAGATTTTCCATTTTAATCATTTTTTTCCAGGAACACATCAAGGGTTAACAACAAAACAAACCTCAGTATTTATTACCTTCATTCTGCAGTTTGCAGAAACACCCCAGATGTGGTCTTATACCGGGCACACGGCAGGGCACAGAAGGCAAGGAGCACCATATGGTTTTTGGAGGGCAGATTTTGCTGGAATGGTCTTTGGGCACCATGTTGCATTTAAAGAGGCCCTGAGGTAAGCCCACAGAGAAAACCCCCAAAAGTGCCCACATTTTGTAAACTACACCACCCAAGGAATTTTTAAGGGGTGTAGCGAGTACTTCACTCAACAGCTGTTTCATTGAATTTTTAATACTTGGGTGTGAAAATGAAAAAAAATATATTTTTTTTTTTTAAAGAAAATGGTGCTTTAGGCCTAAACTTTCTTTTTCACAAAAAATAACAGGATAATATCCCCCCCCCTCAATTTGCTACCCACTTTCTCCTGAATACAATAACATCCCAATTGTGGTCGTAAACTGTTATTTGGGGATACGCCAGGGCTCAGAAGGGAGGAGGCGGCATCTGGATTTTCTAACATGGAATTTTCTGTCATGGTTCTTAAGAGAAAGAACTTTTTTTATTTTTTGTTGAATGAGCTGCGTGAGGGCTTATTTTGTGCGAGACAAGCTGTAGTTTTTATTGCCACCATTTTGGCGTACACTTGGCTTTCTGATTGCTTTTTATCTCCTTTTTGGGAGGTGTCATTTTTCAATTTTTATTTTTACACCGTTCACTTGATGGGGCAGATCATGTGATAGTTTTATAGATCCGGTCATTACGGACACAACAATACCAAATATGTTTTTTTTTTTTACGTTTTACACAATGAAAACACTTTTAGAAAAAAAATAATGTTCTTGTGTTGCCATTTTCTTAAAGGCATATATTTTTTCATTTTTCTGGCTATAGACTTATGTGAGGGCTTGTTTTTTGTGGGACGAGATAACGTTCTTATTGTACCATTTTGGGGTATATCCAACTTTTTGATTGATTGCTATTATGTTTTTTTGTGAGGTGACAAAAAAAACTGTTTTGGCATAATTTTTATGTTTTTTTTTTTACACCAATCACTTGATGGGGTAGATCATGTGATGTTTTTGAAGAGCCAATTGTTACAGACGCGGCGATACCAAATATGTATATTTTTATTTTTTTTACATTTTACACAGTCAGAGCATTTTTAGGGGAAAAAAATCATGTTTTTGTGTTGCAACTTTTATAGAGCCATATTTTATTATGGCGATCTAGCCATGTGCTGTCACGTTCTGTGGTCACATGGCCTAGGAGCAGCTCAGCTCCATAGAAGTGAATGAGGCTGAGCGCTATACCAAGCTCGGTCAATATACAATGTACGGCACTGTGCTTGGTGAGCTGAGAGAAGGCCGTGGAGCTACTACAAGCTCTGGTGCCTTCTCAAACAGCTGATCGGCTGGGGTTCTGGCTGTCAGACCCCCACCGATTAGATACTGATGAACGATCTAGAGGATAAGTTATCACTAAAAAAGACTCCTGATAAACCCCTTTCTTTTCTCATGGCTGTCTCTGCTCTCCCCCTCTCATCTTTCAGTGTTAGAGAAATCAGCAGAAGGTAGCAGATCGGAATGTGAAGAGGGGGTAGAGGATCCAAGGAGGGCATCTCACACAGGCTGCAGATAGGGAGATAACCACTGGCACATGTAAAAATCTTTTATAATATATTAATATAGCAACCTCTCTTCTTCTGGCTACCTAAATGATATAATTATAGCTGACCACAGTCACCACCAGGGGGAGCTGACTCCATATGTATTTTATGGCTAGCATTGAACTCAATAAGAGATCCATTTACCTGTATGCAGGAAACTCCCCCTAGTGGTGGGTGCAGGTAGCCACTTTAACATTATCACAGCAAGCTATGGACATAGTCCTCCTCCTACCTGTCCCTGTCTCACATACGTCTATGGTGGGAAAGCCGCTGGACTTTTTATCTGTTTTATATCTTTTTTTAAAAGCTACTTGCAATATTCACTAAGGTATCATTCACACGACCGTATGTATTTGGTGTACTGCAAAGTACATATGGTCGAGGGCATGAGGCCTAAGTGTGAAGATGTCCAAAACAGGATGGGTTATTGCTCTACGTCCTGGCACCCAGCACCCATGACCAATGAACTACCAGCCCTTTGCTAGCTACACTACTGTTTGCGTATACCGTATATACTGCTCATACATTGAAAATTCCAATGGTTATATACCATCATATACTGCCATATAGCGGTGTCAGTGTAACATAGAGATGTGACTCAGCATTGCATTGCACCCGTTGCATCCTGATTTGCCTCATAGCATTACACTGTACCCAGCTGTAAATGCACAGCACTTGTGGCTTCCTATGACCAACCATGGTCCTAAACCTAAGAGACTACTTCTTTTTATAGAAAATGCAGGCCTGCGGCAGGTTTTGCTATAGCGCTGGGGTAAAAAGGGTTAATGAGCGGCATTCATATTGCTCGCCTTAGCCTGCCCAGCTAAATCCTGCTATATGCATTACATGAAAACCTATCTTCAGCTTCTCCTGCCACATCCTGAGAGACAACGCTGATTGCTCCGCTTAATTGTGCTGCCGAATGTGCGAGTGTACGAGGAAGGCTGCTTAGCGACTATGGCCCACAATCCCCTGTGGTATATTTCACTCTTGGAGAGCGGAGAGCTTGTGCTTTGAAGACAAATTTCAGAATACAATAATGCAGTCTAGAACGATGCCTCTTTCATCAATCCTTCCCATCTGGCAGATGCTCAGGCGTCCCCACCCCTAATCAGAGGAGAACGCGCCTGCTGGATGTGACATCAGAAGGGAGAAGTAAAGGACAGCGGGCTGAGGCCGTATGACGTGCCATAGCTTTGTCTATTACACAGCGGGTTACAGATGTGGCCCCATTGTACATGTGACAGACCATACCGCGACATTGTAAGATCTTCTACTTGGCTGGCGTTGCAGCCCCCGCACTATATTTTTCACATATGTTCTGGTCATGATGTGTAGAATGGAGATTTAACTGAGCTTGACTGGATGATCATTGATCCATACAGTAAAACTGATAGGATCTGCAGAAGAAGGCTGCATCAGGTGATGATGACCGCTGCACATCCAAGGTCCATCACTCTTCTAATCTGTTGCCCATTTATTTGAAGCTTAAAGGTGAATTCCATGAAGATATCAAATGTGCAGAATTATTTGATGATGCACAATACCACCGAACCTCAAATTTAGCCTGGTTATGTCCCATGTTTGTCCTTTAAGAAACAATCTAGGTTTGAAATGCCAGGCATGAAAGGCAGATCCACAGAATGCAGGGGATCTTCTGTTCAAGGGCATAGGTAGCAAGAGGAAGATCGGGTGGCATCTATGGGACCTTGGGTTAGAGGGGCCCAGCCTTGGTTGGTTTCATCTGTTTCACCATTGAGGGGCAATTAACGTTCAGGATTCCCTATATAGGGCCACTAGCACAACGGTCATGGAAAGGGGGTCAATGGGGAAACATCAGGCCCTGCTATCCTATTGTAATGACCGGCAACACACACAGGGAGGAAAACAGGGAAAGCCCTGCACAAGGGAGAGGGAAAGGTGGTGACCCCTAACTCACCTTGCAGCTGGTACCTGCCTGCCCTGTCGTCCCTAGACGGGTTCCTCACCCGTGCGGCGATCACGTGCCTAAACCCTGGCTTTCCCTGAAATGAGCCCTAGATAATGAACGGGCCGGTGGGATCGCTAGTCCTCACCACTGCACTAAGAGGGAAACACCAGGGAGAGGACAGACAAACACAGACAAACACAAACACCCAGGTGGACGGCAACAATTGTCCACAAAGGTCCAACAGGGATCCGGAGGGTAGCGTTCTAAGGCAACACTCAGAGAACGCAGCAACACAGCTCCAGTGGGTCAGAATAGATGTCCAGGCAGGAAGCTCTATATCTGGCAACCAGAGAAGTGTGAGAGGGGAATATAAGGAGGATTGGGAGTGCTGGACAAGGAACAGCTGAGAGAAGGAGCTACGGATCCCTGAGTGAGCCAAAAGGGTTTGTAAAGCAAACCCAGAAAGCTACAATAAGGAAACTTCCCTATCTGACATAGAGCGTGCAGCCAACCGCTGCGACCTCCTGACCCCGGGTACAACGGAGTCAGGCGTGGCTCTTGACACCCTCGTGACAGTACCCCCCTCTCTACGAGGGGCCTCCGGACACTCAGGACCAGGTCTCTCAGGATGAGAGGCATGAAAAATCCGGACTAGCCTGTCAGCGTTTACCTCAGACGCAGGAACCCACATTCTTTCCTCGGGACCGTAACCTCTCCAGTGCACCAGATATTGGAGAGAGCGGCGGACCCGACGAGAATTAACAATTTTGGATATCTGAAATTCCAAACTACCATCCACGACAACAGGAGGGGGTGGCAGCGGTGACGGTTCTAGAGGTGGAACATATTTTTTGAGTAACGACTTATGAAAGACATTATGGATTTTAAAAGTCTGAGGTAACTCCAGGCGAAAAGCCACGGGGTTGATGATGGCTACAATCTTGTAAGGACCAATAAACCTAGGACCCAGTTTCCAAGAGGGAACCTTCAACTTGATATTCCTTGTAGACAGCCACACATAGTCATTCACTCCTAGGTCCGGACCTGGCGACCGTCTCTTATCAGCCATGCATTTGTATTTACCTCCCATATTTTTCAAGTTAGCTTGCACCTTCTGCCATACTGATGAAAGAGATGACGAAAACCGTTCCTCTTCGGGAACCCCAGAAGACCCCCCCTCTTTGAAAGTACAGAATTGGGGATGAAAACCATATGCACCAAGAAAAGGTGACTTGCCAGTGGATTCCTGACGGCGATTATTTATGGCAAACTCAGCTAACGGTAAATATGACGACCACAACTCTTGGTTTTCAGACACAAAACATCTTAGATATGTCTCCAGGTTTTGGTTGGTACGCTCAGTCTGTCCATTCGACTGAGGATGGAAAGCTGAGGAAAAGGACAAGTGAACCCCTAAACGGGAACAAAAAGCTTTCCAAAATTTAGAAATAAACTGGGTTCCCCGGTCCGAAACAACATCGGAGGGGACCCCGTGAAGCTTCACGATCTCACTGACGAATACCTGAGCAAGAGTTTTAGCATTAGGTAGTGCGGGTAACGCAATAAAGTGTGCCATTTTGCTAAACCTGTCCACTACTACCAAAATCACTGTTTTACCCGCAGACAAAGGTAAGTCAGTGATAAAATCCATAGACAGATGTGTCCATGGTCTATTGGGAATGACGAGTGGTAATAGAGACCCTGCAGGACGTGTATGTGAAACTTTTGCGCGCGCACAGGTAGAACAAGAAGACACAAAATCCAATACATCCTGACGCAACCTTGGCCACCAAAAACGACGAGACAATAGCTCTAAGGTTGCTTTACTACCCGGGTGCCCAGCAAGTGCCGAATTATGATGTTCCTTTAATAATTCGAGACGTAGGTTCAACGGTACAAACAACTTCTCTGAAGGGCAAGAGACCGGGGCGTCCCCCTGGGCCTCTAACACCTTCCCCTCCAAGGCAGAGTGTACCGCAGAGACAACTACTCCTCTTTGTAGAATGGGTACCGGATCACTCACATTACCCCCTCCAGGGAAACAACGAGATAGTGCATCAGCCTTGGTATTCTTTACCCCAGGACGATAGGTAATCACAAAGTTAAACCTGGTAAAAAATAGCGACCACCTAGCCTGTCTAGGGGTGAGACGCTTAGCTGATTCGAGGTACAGCAGATTTTTGTGGTCCGTAAACACAGTGACGGGGTGGACTGCCCCCTCTAAAAAGTGACGCCACTCCTCAAACGCAAGTTTAATAGCTAACAGTTCCCTATTGCCAATATCGTAGTTCTGTTCCGCTGCAGATAGTTTTTTAGAAAAGAAAGCACAAGGACGCCATTTGCCAGGAGACGGACCCTGAGACAGCACAGCCCCCACTCCCACCTCTGATGCATCGACTTCAACAATAAAAGGCTGAGAGACATCAGGTTGGACTAGTACAGGTGCTGAGGTAAACCTCTCTTTTAGAGAGGAAAAAGCAACTTTAGCGGCGTCAGACCATTTAGAAAAATCAGTCCCCTTCCTAGTCATGTCAGTAAGGGGTTTTACGATCACCGAATAATTTTTAATGAATTTCCTATAGAAATTCGCAAAGCCCAAGAACCGTTGTAGTGCTTTGAGGTTCTCAGGAAGATCCCAATCCAAAATTGCCTGGACCTTCCTAGGATCCATACGGAAACCTGACGCAGATAAATAATAACCTAGGAATTGTATCTCCTGAACGGCAAAAACACATTTTTTTATTTTAGCATATAATTCATTCGTCCGTAGGACCTGTAGTACTTGTCTGACATGCTCCTCATGTGTTTTCAGATCAGACGAATAAATTAAGATATCATCTAGGTATATTACCACAAACCTGCCGATTAGATGACTAAAAATGTCATTAACGAAATGTTGAAAGACGGCAGGAGCATTGGTCAGGCCGAAAGGCATAACTAGATTTTCATAATGCCCCTCAGGGGTGTTAAAAGCTGTCTTCCACTCATCCCCCTCCTTGATACGAATCAGATTGTAGGCCCCCCTAAGATCGAGTTTGGAGAACCACCTAGCACCCGCAATCTGGTTAAACAGGTCAGGAATGAGAGGAAGAGGGTATGGGTCTCGGATGGTTATCCGATTTAATTCACGAAAATCTAGGCAAGGACGCAGGCCCCCCATCTTTCTTTTTAACAAAGAAAAACCCTGCAGCCACGGGTGAAGAAGAGGGTCTGATGTGTCCCTTAGCCAAGCTCTCGGAGATATAATCCTTCATGGCTTGTCTCTCTGGACCTGAAAGATTATATAACCTGGTCTTGGGTAATTTTGCGCCGGGAATGAGGTTAACCGGGCAATCATAAGGACGATGAGGTGGTAACTTCTGACAACCCTTTTCAGAAAAAACGTCCTCAAAGTCCGAAACAAATGTAGGTAGGGTAGTTATGGAGGCGACTAAGCAATTGCTATTTAAGCAATTTTCTCTGCACGGCTCACTCCACTCCAATATCTCCCTGGCCTGCCAATCCACCACTGGATTGTGCGCTACCAACCAGGGTAGGCCCAGCACCACCGGAGTGGGAAGCCCCTCCAGAACATAACATGAAAGCATCTCGTTATGGTGGTCCCCTACCCGAAGGTGTAAATTATGAACAATGTGGGTGAGGTTTCTCTGAGACAGAGGAGCAGAATCTATAGCAAATATGGGAATAGGTCTCTGTAACGTACAGAGAGACAAACCCATAGTGCGGGCAAAATGGGCATCTATCAAATTTACCCCTGCTCCACTGTCTAGAAAGAAAGAAACAGTCTCTGTCTTATCACCAAAAACAATAACCGCTGGCAACAGAAATTGCGATGTACGTATGGAGGAAACGTATACCCCCCGGCTGACATCCTCCACACAGCCTGGGGTTAGTAGTTTTCCGACGGTTTTTTTGTTTCTGAGGAAAGAAGGACAGACGTTAATGAAATGACCCCTCTCCCCACAAAAAAAACAACCCCCACGCCTACGGCGAACCTCAGGAGGACGGACCTGACGAGTAGTTCCTCCTAGCTGCATAGGCTCGTCTATGTCCGTACAGACTAACTGCTGCTTGGGAGGGGTTATCAATGGCTCCGGTTTTTTCAACCTGTCCCTAAGGCGTCTATCTATACGGATAGAAAGGGACATAACTGCATCAAGGGAAAAGGGGGTCTCATACAATGCAAGCGCATCCTTAACCCTTTCGGATAACCCAGAGCAGAACTGACTCCTGAGAGCCGGGTCGTTCCATTGGGTATCCGTAGCCCACCTACGGAAGTCAGAGCAATACTCCTCTACCGGCCGCTCTCCTTGTAGGAGTCTCCGTAATTTTGATTCAGCCAGTGCGACTCGGTCAGGGTCGTCATATATGAGACCCAAGGCCCCGAAAAACTCATCCACTGACCGAAGAGCCTGGGAATCAGTAGGTAAAGAGAACGCCCAGGACTGCGGGTCCCCCTGCAGCAGCTATCCTATTGTAATGACCGGCAACACACACAGGGAGGAAAACAGGGAAAGCCCTGCACAAGGGAGAGGGAAAGGTGGTGACCCCTAACTCACCTTGCAGCTGGTACCTGCCTGCCCTGTCGTCCCTAGACGGGTTCCTCACCCGTGCGGCGATCACGTGCCTAAACCCTGGCTTTCCCTGAAATGAGCCCTAGATAATGAACGGGCCGGTGGGATCGCTAGTCCTCACCACTGCACTAAGAGGGAAACACCAGGGAGAGGACAGACAAACACAGACAAACACAAACACCCAGGTGGACGGCAACAATTGTCCACAAAGGTCCAACAGGGATCCGGAGGGTAGCGTTCTAAGGCAACACTCAGAGAACGCAGCAACACAGCTCCAGTGGGTCAGAATAGGTGTCCAGGCAGGAAGCTCTATATCTGGCAACCAGAGAAGTGTGAGAGGGGAATATAAGGAGGATTGGGAGTGCTGGACAAGGAACAGCTGAGAGAAGGAGCTACGGATCCCTGAGTGAGCCAAAAGGGTTTGTAAAGCAAACCCAGAAAGCTACAATAAGGAAACTTCCCTATCTGACATAGAGCGTGCAGCCAACCGCTGCGACCTCCTGACCCCGGGTACAACGGAGTCAGGCGTGGCTCTTGACACCCTCGTGACACCTATCCTACAAAAACCTGACGTTGTAATAGAGACCAAATTTGATCTGATGTGCATTCAGCCTGAGAACTACAATTCCCAGCATGCAACACACCAGGAACATTCTTCATGGCAAGATTCTTCCACCAGTTTCAGCCTAGTAGACATAGCGCAAAAAAGCGTAGTGTGCTGAATAACATCTCCTGCGCATGCAAAAGGTGCTAGACCATGACTTGCTTGTAGCCTCCACTAGATATCCCAGTTCCTCATAAGTGTCGTTACCATGGGACCAATGTACGTAACCTCAGTGAAATAAAAAGCTATACGCTGTGTCAGTTGTCACATGAACCCCGTCATAATCAAGGAATATCACACAATATCATTAAGGCAAGCAAGTACTACTAGAAGCAGTCACAGAAATGGCTATAGGCCCAAGAATCTGAGGAACATGTACACCCCTTTGAGGAGTAACAATGGTGATCTCAATCTGGATGACGGAAAAGAAAGAAAGAGAGAGATCAGATCAAATCAAGTGATGGCGCTCATGGCAGAGTTGGGCCCCTTCCAAGTTAGTAACCCATTAAAATACCTACAGTACCAACATTTAAAACACAAAAAATCTGGACCTCTCAGCACCATCCCTTGGACCACCGCGGAACCCCCACAAAATGTCCATTTTGGAAAGGGCTTTCATTGTTCAATTTGCAGGATTGTCTTGGTAAAATTGGGACTGTTGGCAAATATGCATTATTTACCCTGTATTTGCTTGATGTGACCCTGTTTGGTTAGGAGTTTGAGGAGTTAAGTATAATAATATGGTGTGAAGGCAACAATTCCCTGGACTACTCTTATTTTATCCAATGAGGTCCACCACTTAACGGTTGTCAGGGTCTTATGACTTATGGCTATTTACCGCTAGATCTCCAAACACAATGGTAATTATTGTAACTACCAGGTTCTCCAGTATTCCCAGGCCATCCGCCAAAGCTTTCTTCGGGATAAAAGCTCCTCTCCAATTTAATGACATAGACATCCAAATAGCCTTTTATTTTGTGTTCTGAGCAATGGGCTTTTATACGGTGATTAAATCTACTTACAAGCTACAAACAAGCTCTGCCATATTAAAAGGAAAACGGCTTTTATAGGCTATAAGCACAATAGTTGGCTGATATTTTTAGAATTTTGACCTGTGACCGTATAGGGGTTTCCAGGATATTTTTTTTTATTCCTTCCTCTCCAATGGAACTTGTAAATAAATCTATACTCACCTGCTTCCCATGGCTTCCATGCTCTTCACTGGACTTTTGGTCCTTACTTGTCAACTTCCGCATGGATGGGGTCAGGTGCAGCAAATGACTGACGGTGTTGAGTCCCCAAGCGACATGTGACCCAGCAGTCATGTCCTACTTGGGGACACGTCAACGAAGATCCCAGTCATTGGCTGCATTGGTGCACGTACCCTTGTCCGTGCAGAAGTTGACAGATGGGGACTACAAGTGCAGTGAATACAACCCAGAAGCCATGTAGCTGGAACAGAGTGGTGGGGAGCAGGTAAGTATAGATCTCATCACAAATACCCTTGGCTGGTGGAGAGGGATTTTTTAAATAAAATTCTGCACCCCCTTCTAAATTTTTTCCTGGTTAAAGGGGTCTTCAAGTTTGTAGATATTGATGGGATATTGTTAGGCTAGGTCTACAAAATCAGATTGGTTTGGTTCCAAAACCCTGGCTGCTTTCAGAGAAGCAGAAGAGTTCATTCATTCTGTAGTGGCCATGCCGGAGTACTGCATCTTAGCTCCCACATACTGGAAAACCCCTTTAAGTTGGAGCTCCTGGACACTCTAGACTTGCAGTTGGCCAGCTCTTGGAAAAGAAAATGTGGCTAAATAGGCCTCAGATGAGTGTATCTATCAAGCATAGTCCATTAAAGGGTCACAGGGGCAAATAGAATGGGACAATGATTTCTTCAAAGGGAATGTCCATCTTAAAAAACAAAACAAAAAAAACTTTCTTGTTATTGTCCCAATGGATGTGAAATGAACCAACTTCACTAATATTACCTTCATGTTTCTATGGTTACAGACTACAAACTAACTCCGCGTAGTCTGACCATCCAAACTCTCACCAATTTTCATTTAGTAGGATAGCAAGAATCAGGGGACAAATGACTGACAATATGACTGTAGACGACATGAGGATTGTTTGCAGTCTGTTACAACCCCCCATCCATAATGATGCCGGTCAAATGTGGGTGGATAGTCCTAGCCTAGCTGCCTGTGTATATTTCTTCCCTTTATAGAAAGCCCACAACTACAGATTAGAGCAAAACTAAATGAAAAATTCCAAGTAGAATGTGCACCCGAGGTGACACCACCCAGACACAATCATTCCACATTACTTTCTTCCGATTCTGTCCTGCATACCTACGTCACCCACTGAGCTCCATCTTTCATGCTTTCCATACAGTATGGTGAGAGAGTTCAGGACTCTTTTCTTCTGAGGTCAGCCTCGGGCCATTAATTATAAGAAAATAACAACCCAACAATGACTATTTGCCTCTGTTTACAAGCGTACAAGGGTCTGGTACATTCTCGGTGACAGAAAAGCTGTTCCCTAATTAGATTCTTTTTTTTTTTTTTTCAGATAGTCGAGCTGCCCAGCCATGTGCGAAAATGAGTAAATCTATTCTCCCAGGATTTAACAGAGATACATTCTGTGTTTTTTGTCACATGAGCTATGCTAAAATTAGCAAGGGACTCTTGACGGAAGACAGTGATTAGACTGGAGGTACATCGGGGTGCACCGAGAAGCCATGATTGCCCTTTCTTACTGTCTCTTACAAATCTCATTGACAAAAAAGTGTTAGCAAATGCAATACCCCAGAGAGAGTATTTGCAATTGTTATGTTTTATATGTAATGTTATGTTTTTTTTATGCTTGAGCTAGGTGAAGATATGGTTGGCAAAGGATGGCAGGAACAGGGCTAACCACTCTGTTCCTCCGCTCTTGGGAGGAATGGGCTGATCCTGCTTCTTGCCAGGGAGGGAAGTTCATGTTCAGATAGTGGGAGAGTGAGGAAGCACAGGGCAGAGCTCCTACTCCTAGAAACAGTATCTATTCCCACTGTGACACCAACACTCGAGAGGGATCCAGTTCTCCTGGGAAACACACCAGAGAGATCTTCAGAAACAAGAGTACTGCTTCTGTAAAGCATCAGTGTGACAAGACAGCAGAGTGATCATCAAAATTCAGCTTAGACACTGCTGCAAAGTGAAGGACTACAGCTCAGACACCATCACCTCAGGGCCATCTTTAATATTGATTGGACCCTGGGCAAAAATTTACTTGGGCCCCCTGGATCCCGCCTTCCCACACCTTAGCATGCAATCACGCCCTCCACCACAACACACACACGAAAAATCCACACATCTGGTAGAGTACAGTGAATGACTGTAAATACTTCCATGTCACGACCATGGTTATGGCCGTGACTCCTGAACCGCATGCAGTTGCCTGCGGTCTGGGGTTGTTGTCAATCACAGGTGAGGGCTGAAGTATGTTGCCTCACCTGTGGTTGCCGCTGGCAACATAAGGTATGTGGCAGTAGAGCAGCTGGAGCTGGTTGCTAGGCTGCTCGCTGTCATTGCATGCGGTTGCACCTGGCAACCTGTCTATGTAGGTGTGCCTTGTGTTTGTTTGTTGTGCACGAGGTTTTGTATGGGTGCACGTCCCCATTAAGTGGCTGTCTTCCCTTCCCTGGTGTGGGAAGGGTTAATTCCCTTCCTAGTCTGTGAGCTCTGGGTGTGTCTGTATGTGGGTGTGGCTACATGGGCTATTTAGCCCCTGCTGTGATCAGTAGTCTGAGGGGTACTTCAGCCATGGCTAGCTGGAGTCATCCTCCTGTGATATACCATCTGCCAGTGGGGGCCACCCTTGTGGTCATAGGTTCATGTATGGTGTAATGAAGATGTTTCTTTGGTCTCTTTATTTATTGCAGCTTATGGTTTCCTGGGTTCCCGTGTGATGTGTGCTGTGTCCTTTGTGTTGTTGTGGACAGCAGCACTTGTACATGGGTTCCAGGCTGTGTGTCTGTGGCAGGTAGGTGTGGTACTAGTTTCACTTACCTGCCATTGCCATATGTCTGTTTATGTTTCCCCTTTCTTTATAGCTTGGCCAGTGAGACTCCTGTTCGTCCGTATCTAGGAGGAACAGGTCGTATTACCCTGCTCCTAGTCCAGGGCCACTCTGAGGGCTAGTAGAATATTAGGTTCCGGAGTATGAGCCCTCCTACCATCAGGGTCGGCTCATACGGCTAGGAGACAGGGTCAGAATTAGGGATTGATAGGAGGTGACCTGTTCCCTGATTCCTGTCCTGGCCTTGCATCGACCATCCATCTTCTGGCATCGCATGGCTGAGGGTTTTCCCCATCCAGTCGTGACATTCCAGTTCTGAAGACTCCAGCGGCTCAGGATCAGTGCTCTGGTCAGCTGGGCTCAGGCTGGAAGTGGGCACCGCTCTGCAGGAAGGAGACCAGGGCTCGGCTCACCCTAGCGTTACAGTGCACCCCAGCACCCCACAGTATGCAGTATAGCACCCTATAGTATACAGCAACCCACAGTATGCAGTATAGAACCCTATAGTATACAGCACCACACAGTATGCAGTATAGCACCCCACACTATACAGTACCCCACAGTATATAGCAGAGCAGTGTAGCAGCCCACAGTATATAACACCACACAGTATACAGTAGAGCAGTATAGTACCTCACCGTATACAGCACCCCAAACTATACACGATACAGCACCCCACACTATACAGCCCCCCCACACTATACAGTACAGCAGTATAGCACTCCACAATATACAGCCCCCACAGTATACAGCCCCCACAGTATACAGACCCCCACAGTATACAGGCCCCCACACTATACAGCACCCCACTATACAGTAGTTTACAGTATATTAGCATAACAGCCCTTGTCACCTTTTTCTGATGTAATCTTCACAAAAAAAGCTCCACAGTTAAGGCAAACTTCTACAGCAACACTCCTGGTAGAAAGGACCTTGATGACCTCATAGCCATGTGACCAGTAATATTGCTAGGTTACTGGTCACATGGTGATGATGTTATCTAAGGTCCTAGAGAATCACAGCTCTCACAGTACGCTGCCTGGAGTGCCGGCAGTCATGGCATGGCAGCACCCCCTGTGTAGCTGACAGCCTGACACCCTGGGCAGTGGCTAGCAGGGCTCAAGAGGCAGCCGTCTTGGGCCCCCCAGGAGCAACTGGGCCCGGAGCAGCTGCCCCTTTTGCCCCTTGTTAAAGACGGCCCAGATCACCTACCTAAATCACTGCTAGGCCAGACTAATATCAAGCCTGTATCACAGTGGACACCTGCATCCACAATTGCTTTCTAGTGCCAACCTATTGCCATCCAACCAAACACCACACCTCCTTATCTGGTGATAGAAACTTGTACTTGATACTGCTGGATATGCCACAAGTTATATTTTATATGTACTATTATTCCCCAGGTGGAAGCTGTTTTCAACTGTGTCTCTGTCCTCAGAACATGGATCTGTTTAAAAATTATGGTGGAGAAGAAAGACATTGGCTCTCTGCTCCGCAATTTACCTTTGTAAATCACAGTATGCTTTAGGTCTGGGACCTACGAGGGGACCGAAGGTCAGCGTCTCAGTTCAGGCAGTGCGATTACATCAGTATATCATATCCTTTGGGTGGCAAAAGCAGAGACGAGGATAACACAGCTACTTGTCATGGGAATGGGGTGAGGGTTGTTTCAGGTTTTTTTTAATGATGAAAAACGGGCACTAAAGACATATCTACAATATGGGGGCCACAAAATTGGACTACTGCTGTGTGGAGACACAGAGATGGTATACTACTATAGTGCAAGAGCACAAAGAGAGGAGTTACTGTGTAGGGAGAACAAAAAGGTACATCATTACTCTGTGGAGGTACCATGGCATTATAGTTGTGTGAGGAACTATGAGGTGCCTTATTAGTGTTAAGGCCTAAAGGGGGTTACTATTTCTGTGTAGGGCAAAAAATGAGGCATTATTACTGTCCAGAGAGAGCCCTATAACCATCTGAGGCACTAAGGATGGCCAGTTTGTGCACTGGTAGTGAGGGTGCTTGAAAAGTGAGGAGTCGAAAGAAGTCTTCATAGCGGTCTGGGCCAGCTGGAGAACAATGGGAAAAGTAAGGGACTAATAGTAAAGGATTTCAGAGAAGACATCATCTGAGAGTTACTATAGTTAACTGCACTGTATTCACTTATACGGTCTGTCTCGTATTTGGCTGGAGCTGACATCACCATGGATCGGCTGGTGAGGCCCGAGTAGACAAAGTTTGAGAAGCCCTGGGCGGATGTAGCTGTGTAAAATTAGATTAGGCCTGTCAAACATCTGTCAGCTGGTTCTGTTGCAGTTGTGAGGCTCCACTATTGATCCTGTTCTATATTATTTAGCCACAGATCATGTCACTGGAGCTTATATCCCTAATGAAGTGCAACTAATCAGCAACCTACAGCAATCCATCAGATATTCACTTTCATCTGGGTCATTCACACTCGGTAAAGAAATGCCGAGGCTCAGCGCATATTTATCTCTAAAAACGAGTAATAATCCCATCAGGCGCATGAACAGGTGTACCCTCTCAGTTGTTTGATATGCATCCATGAAGTTGCTTCACTCAACAATCTGCAGTAGAGCGGGCAGAGATGGCAGCACGTGAGACATAACATCCTAAGACAGCATTTCACGTCTCGCCTGCTTTTGTTTTCCGCTGCCTCCTTAGATTAATTAAACTTTAAGCATTGTTCTAAGGAAACAAAGCTCATTTGTGCTTTATTGAAGCCTTTAATGAGTAATAAAGGGTTGTCTGGATTGAAGAGTGTCTACAAAGGGTGTCTACCTTTTTGCAGGACCTAGTCCAAGTTACATGGACAGCCTATTGATTTCAGTGGACAGCATTTAATGTTTTATTTTACCTGTGGTAACCTGGCTAACAAGTTTCCTGATCTCCGGGAGTTCCATCATCTTTTATTGGTGGGTTCTTCTAATAACATACTTCCCAACTCAACTGGAATGTCCGAGAAACTCCCAGAAAAAGGGACCTCAGTGACTCCCAAAAGAGAGAGCAAATCTTCCAAGCAACAGATATTTTAAAAATAATACTCAACTCTCCCCATTTCTGCTCTCCTCTTCAATCCTGGACATGGTTGCAGGCCACAACTTGATGCTTGCCCCTGTATCAGAAGGTTGTCTACAGTGGCACCCGGAAGTTAAGATGGTTGCAAGAACGAGGACAGGAGAATAGCCGTTATGGAGTCTGCATAATTTAAGGGTTTGATCTAGAGTAGACAGATAGAAATGAGGATGCACGCATCTCAAGAATGGGGTCCAGATAACCTCCTCTGGCCTGGATGCACCCCCTTCCCCCAGACATGATAAGAACCATGGAGAAAGCTAATTGGGTTCTGCTATGATGTTTCTGCATCTCTTAACTTGTATTGCATCTATTGAAACAGTATAGCACAGTCTGCTTAGTTTCTGTAATTCCGCCCACCTCTAGCTGTGGCATCCACAGGGGCCCATTCTGAGATGGGAACACTCCTTTAAACACATGCAGGCTGCAGAAGACAAATGGTTGAACATTTTTATAGGGAGTTTGTGGGTACAAGATCTTGTAGAGAAGCTCAGCTGAATGTAATGATACCTTTCATTCTGGAGAAAAAAAAGTACTTTTAATCCATATGCAAATGAGAAATTAAGTGCACTGAAGTCAGGCCTGAGCCACTCTGTGCAACCTTGCTCCTCCTCATTCCCCTTCCAGCCCCTCTTTCTCTTCTTGATTGGCAGGTCCAGACGGGATGACTATGCAGGAACCTGGCTCTGTCAGTCAAGAAGGAGTATCAAGTGTTTAGGGTGCACAGAGAAAGGCCCCTTTCACACGGGCGAGTATTCCCGCGGATGCGATGAGTGAGTTGAAAGCATTGCACCCGCACTGAATACCGACCCATTCATTTCTATGGGGCTGTTCACACGAGCGGTGATTTTCACGCATCACTTGTGCGTTGCGTGAAAATCGCAGCATGCTCTATTTTGTGTGTTTTTCACGTAAAGCAGGCCCCATAGAAATGAATGGGGTTGCGTGAAAATCGCAAGCATCCGCAAGCAAGTGCGGATGTGGTGCGATTTTCACGCACGGTTGCTAGGAGACGATCGGGATGGAGACCTGATCATTATTATTTTCCCTTATAACATGGTTATAAGGGGAAATAATAGCATTCTGAATACAGAATGCATAGTATAATAGCGCTGGAGGGGTTAAAAAAAATAAAAATAATTTAACTCACCTTAATCCACTTGATCGCGAAGCCCGGCATCTCCTTGTGTCTTCATCTAAGCTGTGTGCAGTAACAGGACCTGTGGTGACGTCACTCCAGTCATCACATGATCCATCACCATGGTAAAAGATCATGTGATGACCGGAGTGACGTCACCACAGGTCCTAGAAAAATGGAGGTCACCACAGGTCCTGTTCCTCCACACAGCTGAGATGAAGACAGAAGGAGATGCCGGCATCGCGATCAAGTGGACTAAGGTGAGTTAAATTATTTTTAAAAAAATTTAACCCCTCCAGCACTATTATACTAAGCATTCTGTATTCAGAATGCTATTATTTTCCCTTATAACCATGTTATAAGGGAAAATAATACAATCTACAGAACACCGATCCCAAACCTGAACTTCTGTGAAGAAGTTCGGGTTTGGGGACCAAACATGCGCGATTTTTTTCACGCGAGTCCAAAACGCATTACAATGTTTTGCACTCGCGCGGAAAAATCGTGCGTGTACCACTTCTCACAGTGGTATATGTTTAAGAACTAAAAATGAGATTAGACCTGAATTATGACTCAATTACTATGTGCGACTTTTGCAAAAGTCGCAACTCACGCCAGCCAACCCCGACGGTCTACTTTTACACCTATAGGCGTGAACCACATTGCATTGTGCCATGTCATAAATTTGGTGCAACTACACAATACAAAAACAGACTCTGTGACATAAAGAGGATCTCAAATAATTTAAATGACCCCCACAGTGCGCATTACACGTGCATTTTCTGGGCTGATTTCCGCCTGGAAAAGAGAATCCGTAATACAGTAAGATGAGATTTTGTGCAGATTTTGAAATCAGCTGTCGTCTGCGTTTGTAGTCTGTAGCCATGGAAGCACATAGGTTGCACTGGGGCTGCGGACACAAATCTGTAGCCTTTTAATCTGCTTCATCAGGGGGCGTCTTCCTCCTTTGGACCAGACATGGGGTACAGTCTCTCTGAGCTTGGGTTTTCCTAGGCAGGATAGGATTTATCTTTGCACGTAGCTCCGCCGGTCATCGGGCCCCGTTACAGAATACACGTACACGTGCGCTCCTATGGGGGCTTTTCCAGCTCTTCTATGGAAATGCTCTTCTATTTGCATTTCAAATAAACAATTACAGGGAATGAATGGAAAGTAATTTAATGCTCTATTAATACCCGTTCCTATAAATCCAATTATAAAGCAAGTGCTTGAGCTTTGGGCTTAGCACATCAAAATGCTGAAACCGTATATTGTATTACTCGGGGTAATGCACCTGTACTAATACTTGAGTTAGATGATGAATTCTATCCCGACAGGAAACATCACAGACGTCTTAAACCTTTATATATGGGACCCCCCCTCCCCCCACCAACTATAAATTATAAGGATATTAGAAGCGACTAGATAAAAGATGAAGGCTGAGTCCCTTTGTGCAAATCTTTATCATTTATAGTAGGGGAGGGGCTCATCACTGCTTATGATACAGACCACAGCTGCTGCAGAACTTCTTTATACAGAGTAATGATGCGCATATGAGCAAAATCGGTCAAATTCGGGCCCAGCCAGCTGTTTTATGTGTATGGGGGAGTGAGGACTTTCCCTCAACAGATGCTGGTGGAAAAAAAGACTGAGCGTGTTGAATCTGAACACGTGGGTTCTTGGCAGAATTTCCGCTCCAAGATTCTGCTGTAAAATCCATCTTTTGAACGTCTCCTAAAAGTTATGGGTTCTGTGTTTCATCCCCTTCTTCTACAGAGCCAATGATATGCTGGTAGTTGTAGTTCTTTCCTCTGACAGCCTTCAGTAGTAGCCTGTACATACTGGGATATCTGCCTCAGTCACAATGCTAGGGTGTCCAGATGCCCGGGGGCCTGTAACCAGTAATGTATGGAGGTCCCATAGCCAGTAATGTATGGGGGGCCTATAGCCAGTAATATATGGAGGTCCCATAGCCAGTAATGTATGGGGGGCCTATAGCCAGTAATATATGGAGGTCCCATTGTCAATAATGTATGGGGGGCCTATAGCCAGTAATATATGGGGGTCCCATAGTCAATAATGTATGGGGGGCCTATAGCCAGTAATATATGGAGGTCCCATAGTCAATAATGTATGGGGGGCCTATAGCCAGTAATATATGGAGGTCCCATAACCAGTAATGTATGGGGGGCCTGTAACCTGTATAAAGGTTGTGTAGCCAGTAATATATGGGGGTCCCATAGTCAATAATGTATAGGGGGCCTATAGCCAGTAATATATGGAGGTCCCATAGTCAATAATGTATGGGGGGCCTATAGCCAGTAATATATGGAGGTCCCATAGCCAGTAATGTATGGGGGGCCTATAGCCAGTAATATATGGAGGTCCCATAGCCAGTAATGTATGGGGGGCCTATAGCCAGTAATGTATGGAGGTCCCATAGCCAGTAATGTATAGTCAGGAATGAATGGAGGTTGTGTATCCAGCAATATATGGGGGTCCCATAGCTAGTAATATATTGAGGTCCCATAGCCAGTAATATATGGAGGTCCCATAGCCAGTAATGTATGGGGGACCTATAGCCAGTAATATATGGAGGTCCCATAACCAGTAATGTATGGGGGGCCTATAGCCAGTAATGTATGGAGGTCCCATAGCCAGTAATGTATAGTCAGGAATGATTGGAGGTTGTGTATCCAGCAATATATGGGGGTCCCATAGCTAGTAATATATTGAGGTCCCATAGCCAGTAATATATGGAGGTCCCATAGCCAGTAATGTATGGGGGACCTATAGCCAGTAATATATGGAGGTCCCATAGCTAGTAATGTATAGTCAGGAATGAATGGAGGTTGTGTCTATTCAGCAATATATGGGGGTCCCATAGCCAGTAATATATGGAGGTCCCATAGCTATTATTGTATGGCCCTGTAACCAGTACTGTATGGGGGTTCTGTAGCCAGTAATATATAGGGATCCCATATGATGTAATTTATGGGGGCCTGTAACCAGTACTGTATGCAAGTTCTGTAGGCAGTAATATATAGGGGTCCCATCGCCTGTAATGTATGAGTGGCCTGTATCCAGTACTATATTGGAGTTCTGTAGCTAGTAATATATGTGGGTCTTATTGCCATTAATGTATGGAGGGCTTATAGCCAGTAGTATATGGGGGTCCCATAGCCAAAAATGTATGGGGGTCCGGTAAACAGTACTGTATGAGGGTTCTGTAGCCAGTAATATATAGGGGTCCTATTGGCATTAATTACTAATGTAAGTAGTTTGGGAAGTAAAACAATGCTTTATCCTATAGATTTCTAGATTATTTTGGCTGAAGCTGTTATACGGATTATGGCTTCCATTCTGTGATTTCTAGTGTCCTGCCCCACTGTCCCGCGTACGGTGTCCTCCTCTTTGGTGTTTTGAAAGTGGCCACCCTATGTGTTTAAAGGGTATGAGCAGTGCAACCTTTTTATTGCTTACCTGGGGCTGATGACTTAGTAGCAGGATGTTGCATCTGACGCTACTACATATCTGACGCTACATATCCTGCACTGACGCTACTAAGTGGACGAAATACTGGTGGACGGCCCCATGCAAACAATGGAGAGTGCCGGGGTCCCCTTCAAACAGCTGACCGAAAGAGGTGCTGAGAGTCGGATCCCCACTGATCGGATCTTAATGGACTATAATATACTTATGTTGGAGAACCCCTTTAAGTAGCAGCTTCCTGTCTACCATTGATCGATTGATACGATTCGCCCTTGTGACATAGGAAACGTGTTGGACACTGAGAAGACTTATTGGTGTCAGGGAACTCATTCCAGATATCTATCGGAGACAGAACAGATGTCGTGTATTCCTTCACCTCTTCAGTAACCTCTGACATTCACCGAAGTGTGCGAATCGTTCCTGGAAATGAGTTCAAACCCTGCTTTGGTTTCTGTACAGAAGCTTTTTTTTACCTATTTGGGTCACTTCTACATTACTTGGTGCTCACGGTTATGGGGTTGTGCCACGATTGTGAAGAATATACAATTGCAACTCCATTGTGAGTGTCGTCTAAAGGGAAGCCCCTGCCCTTCTAGACGTAGAGCTTGGAAAGCTGGTGGCATGTCCTAGGCAGGTGCCCTACTGCACATCTTCTGGTTTTGAATGTATTCACTATCTGTTTGGTCTCTAGAGCTGATCTCAGGGATCGCAACGAAGACCCTACATATATTTTTTCCAGGTAAAACTCACGGAGACCTCCGTGGAAGGAATGTATCATCTAAAGATCCTAGTCCTAGGTTCATGAAGCAGCAGCAAAGATGTTTTGCTGGCAAAGATCTTAAAGGGGTTTTCCGAACATTTGATACTGCTTTTAGGATAGATGGTGATCCACCTGACTTCCTGTCCTCCGACGCTCACAAGAATGCCAGTGTCCTTTAAAAACAGCTGATCGGTGGAGGTCGCAGGTGTTGGAGCCCCACCGATCAGATATTGAGGATCTATCCAGAGGATAGGTCATCAGCATAAAAATCTCGGAACAACCCTTTTAAAGAAGCGCTCCCACAAAAAATTGTATTCTCTGACTAGGGATGAGCGAACCCGTGGAAGTTCGGGCTCACCAGGTTCAGCCTAACTTCAGGTCAAAGTTCGGGTTCGTGACCCGAACTTGACCCTTGAACCCGGATCCCATTAAAGTCAATGGGGACCTGAACTTCACTTAATTATTTTCCGTTATAACATGGTTATAACGGAAAATAATAGCATTCTTAATACAGAATACTAAATAAAATGGCCATTGAGGGGTCAAAAATAATTGAAAAAAACTCACGTCATCCACTTAATAGCGCAGCTGGTATCCTCTTCTTTCTTCTTTCTGCAGGACCTGCGATGACGTCACCGCGCTCACCGCTTGGTGAGCGCGGTGACATCATCGCAAGTCCTTTTGCATGTCCTGCAGAAAGAAGAGGATACCGGCTGCGCGATCAAGTGGATGAGATGAGTTTTTTGTAATTATTTTTAACCCCTCAATGGCCATTTTAATCTAGCATTCTGTCATAAGAATTCTATTATTTTCCGTTATAACCCTGTTGTAATGGAAAATAATAAAATCACCCGAACACCGAACCCGAACTTCAGTGAAAAAGTCTGGGTTCAGGTCTGGGTACCCGAACTCACAAAGTTCGGGTTCGCTCAACCCTATCTCTGATCTATTAGAAAGGTACATGATTTAATCTGTGGTGAAGGTAATCTTCTTACAATTGACTGTATTTGTGAGTTATAACCTCTCTTCTGATCCTCAGCTGTGTCATGTGACCAGTACTCTGACTTTCCAAATAACACAGTATCTTATATGTGGACAGGAAGTCAGTTTCTCTATGTATTCCTATGAGAGACTCAATTTCAGTCTCATAGGAATGAATAGAGAAGTAACTGATGTCCTGTCCTGTGTCAGCTGGAGAGACAGAGTGTTGGTCACATGACACAGCTGAGGATCTGAAGGGAGGTTATAACTCACAAATACAGTAACTGGTAAGAAAATCGCCCTCACTACAGTTTCCATCATGTACTCTTCTAACAGGTTAGAGAAGTTTTTTTTGGGTGGAAGAACTTCTTTAAGACATAGCTCTAGAGGCCTAATATGAATTTAAAGGGACCCTGTCATTACATGTTGAACATGATATCTTATCTGGCAACATTTTATAAAGCAGGAGAATCTGAGCAGATTGATATATAGTGTTGTGAGAAAAACTTGCCATTTTTTCATTTACGTCTCTGCTCTTTCTACGTTAAGGAGTCCAGTGGGCGGTCAGTCACTGGGTAAGATCGCCCACTGGACTCCTAAGCAGAGATTTAGATCAATAAATGATAAGTTATGCTGAATCTTTTTCTCATAAAATCTATATATCTAGCCACTCGGCTCCTCCTACTCTTATTACCTGCAGACCAGGTATTAGGTTCAGTTTAGAGTGGATTCACATAGGTTTTTAATGGCGTTTTCTGCAATTTTGAGTCTTTAGTTGCCTTTTTTGTGCTAAAACATGTCTGAAAGTCTATGGGAAATATGAAATACAGGACAATTAGGTGGTTTTTGGTAATCAGGTGGATTTTATTTGGGGGGGTCCCTGGCATTTTTGGGAAAAACTCAGCATAGTGAAGCTTTTGGCATTTCTTCTGGCATTTTGACATTTCATTTTCTCAAAAAAAAAAAAAAAAAGTTTGTTTTCTATGGCAGTTTGAGTTCACAAATACTCCAGAACAAATTCATGTGCTGTAGATGTGTAACTCAACTCTCCCCTGCTCTGGATCCCTATCTGTGAGCCAAAGCAGAGACCCCCTTTTAATGAGCAAAGTGTAATCCCACCTTTACCCTGGCTGAATGAAGATTTAGGACTCTTTCACACGGGCGCCGCGTGTGAGGGCCGGACAAGATGTGAGTGCGTTGTGTGAAAAACGCACAATATAGAGCTTGCTGAGATTTTCACGCAACGCACCAGTGATGCGTGAAAATCACAGTTCATCTGCACAGCACCATTGAAGTGAATGGGTACAGGATTCAGTGCGGGTGCAATGCGTTCACCTCACGCATTGCACCTGCACGGAATTCTCACCCGTGTGAAAGGGGCCATAAAGGAGCTCCCAACCTACATATCATTGTCCTTCAAGAGGACAAGTTCCTCAAACCATAGCAGTTCTGCATTATCCTTTCTTAGCAGTCTGTATCAGTCAGTCCCTCCATTATTCCTACTGGAAATATATGAATACATTGTAAACTGGTTAGAAACAAAAAGAAAAAAAGACAATGCAGCAGCAAACACAAATAAAGTACAATAATGCCATAATTATAGAAAACATTCTGGTGCTAATGCTACGCTTATTTAGCAAATACATTTTGTACAAAATTATTTGGGCCCGTCCGCCTAATGTCAAGGTGATCTCTATAACACTGGAACCTAACACTAAACTTACATTGTAAGTTGGTTGTTGGTAGAGATGAGCGAATTTCCGCTTATGAAACTCGTTCACGCTTTGTTTGATGGTAAAACGTCAATTGCGTTATGGATTCTGTTACCACGGACCATAACGCAATTCTATGACGGAATTTCTTTAGACACAGTCCGTTATTCATTCCATCATAATAGAAGTCTATAGGCTGCAAAACGGATCCGTCCCGTTTCCGTTATGCAGAGGAGTCCTGGGCAGGACATAGACTTCAATTGTGACGGAATGAATAATGGACTGCCTCTAAAGAAATTCCGTCATAGAATTGCGTTATGGTCTGTGGTAATGGAATCCATAACGCAATTCACCTTTTACCACCAAACGAAATTCGCTCATCTCTAGTTGTTACCATTCTCCTCCCAATAGGATTAAGGATCTCTATATGGAGTAGTGTGAGAGTGTCAGCACTGACTGGATTATGAGTGGGAACATGCTACAGATGTAGTAGAGTTAACACACATGCTTTATGACACGTGTTATCTAAACTAAACGTGTTAAGCAAACACCTTCAATTGCTTTTCAATGGCTTTTGTTTCAAGATAATGCGATGAGTTAAGAAATTTGAGTTAAGAGTTTGTGTGTTAACCCTTGCTACATCTGTACACAGACAATGGTGATTGTACTACCCAGTTGTCAAGGTCCTCGTCTATTACCAGGAAGAATAACAGAGGATTGAGAATTGTTGTTATATGGGGAACCCGAATATTTACTAAGCATATATTTTAGGAGAGGGTTTTGCAGGATCCTGTAAACTGTCGTCAATGACCATACAGCATGACCCCTAGAAATGGCAGGCACGTACTTTGTAGACACATCATCAGCGATCTAATTCCCTTTGACCAGCTGATATTATTTCTACGGGTAATTGAAGAGTTATCAGCCCGTCAGGCTCCGGATGAGCTCACGGCTCCCCGCTGCTGTAATCACATAAATATTATCCAGAGACGACTCAGAGGACAAGAGGGACAAGTTCAGGTGAGATAAATATCACGTTCTGCCGGAGAACAAATAACGCAGTCAGTGTGATGTCATCCCGCTGCGCTCCGTGACATCTCATCGGCAACCATCGGCTCCTCCGCCATCCTCTGCCGAGGGGGCATCAAGATGTAGGCTGAGTTATATTATCATATATTGTCTATTGCTTCGATGTGTCAATGAAACTACCATTTTGTGTCTGTAGCACCTATGTTATGCTCTGTGTCTCCATGGTAACAGACTACAAACCAACTCGGCGTAGTCAGATCCTGCGGTCACACTCCCATCCGTTGCTATGTACTTATTTTGGAAGGTGATAAAAACCAGGGGACCCGTGGAGAGAAGTATGACTCAGATCAGACTACACAGGGTCTGTAAACATGGAAGCTCATAGATTTGCACTGGAGCTGCAGACCTAACATGGTGGACACAATGGAACATATTTGTGGATGTCTTTTAGATAAACTTTATTTCACTGTTATGTTGCTTTTTAGAAGTCGGATCCTTTCCTTAGGCCTCGTTCACACTGAGTTCCTGCGCCTAAATGCTGCTGGCAGCCGCGCTGAATCAGCCTCCATTGTTTTTAATGTTTTTTATTGCTTTTAATGGAATTACACGCTGCACTTTATACGACTGTATAGCCACGATCTCCTGGAGGGCTGCTGCTGGAAACCTGTGGCAGGGTATCGGCTTGTGGTTTAGTGCAATTCAGTGGAGCTAAATCGAGACTGGGACGGCAGCATTAACACATGTGGCTGTGTGAACAAGCGCTTATAGGGGTTTGACACAGAATAGGTTATAAATGTATAATCGCTGGGAATCCGACAGCTGAAATCCCCGCCAAACCTGAGAACGGGGGCACCATGTTCATGTTTGAATGGAGTGGTGGTCACGCATGTGCAATGGGATTGATGGAGTCCCTGGTGGAGTCCCTTGCTCGACTATCACAGTCCCTTAGACTTCGATTGGGGTGGTACTGCAAATTCGTGACGACTGCTCCATTCAAACAGGCGCCCGTATTCTCGTGATAGGGGATCCCAGTCATTTTACATTACCCGATAAATGTTTTTCGTGGGCTCACCCCTTTAAAATTTTAGAGCATTATGACTCTTTACAATTACCTGACCAAACTACCTCCACCTACCCACCTACCTTAAAGTAAATATCTACTCCTGAAGGCCACTTAGTTTTTGCCTCCAGAATTCTGCACTGGGTTATTTTACAATGTATGATAACAGTACAGACTGCAAATCTCCAAATGCTAAAATTCTGTCTGGCTGCAGTCACCACTAGAGGGAGCTAATTGCATACAGAGTTATTATTGACTCCAATGGGCAATGCAATTCAATTGTGAGCTCCACCTAGTGGTGGCTACCAGCAGCCATTAACTAGATATCTACATCAGTATTTTTAGCAGGGATTCTTTAGCTAAGGTTTAATTTTAATGGCACATTGTGGCAACGGGTCAACTTTAGCTGGCGGCAAGTGAAATTAGCATTTATTTTATTTCTTTTTTTGTCTTATATCAGTGATCTTCGCCGGATCAGCTTTCTATTTAGGAGTGAGCCTGATGTCTGTATCAAACACGTCTAAGCTCCTGGGGGAAAGTGTGAGATCTGCAGCGGATAATGAACAGTGAGAAGCGGCGCCAGAGCGCTCACTGCACATACTATTATTAATGTGCATGCATGATGGATTAGGAGCTGTATAATTACTAGATTGTGCTTCCATGTGTGCAATGTCACGTCTAGTCTGCATTTGTGCCTTATTGTGTGTGCATGATACCGTACATTTACATACACTGCCGCATAAAGACGCCCCTGACTATGCCGTATATCTGTGTATGCAATTTCTGGAAGATAAGCTCTTGTTTTATGGAGGTGGGTGGTTTACGCAGTATCTGCGTCGCTTGGCTTACACGGTATCCATGTAGCTTCAGTACACTTTATCCCCGCCAGAAGTCAGAAATATATATATATCTCAATTCTATATGCCAACGGACATGTCTGGGAATACAAGTCACATTCTAATGTCAGAATCTGACGACTATGCAGAGATCAGCAGTGCTGTAGGCGCTGCTTATCTCCGCCTCTGCAGGAGCCGTCTAAAACTTTGCAAGGCGCCAGTGGGCCGGAAATAGTTTTCTGGTGTACATAAAGACTAATATATGATGAGGCCTGTGCCAGTCTATAATAAATCCCCCCATAGCCTTCACCATGTGCAGTGTGTATTATAGAGCCCTGTACCCCAGCTGCTGCAGAACATCATAAACTTCATTCCATATCATCAATGGTGCTTAGGAACCACTTCCATATTTATCTAAATTAGGTTCTAAAACAGCTGAGGTCTGTGTTATCTATCTGTCTATCCAGGGGTGCACCACCAATGAGGCCAGGTGAAGCAATCACCTCAGGCAGCACCAGGTAGGGGCAAGAAAGGAGCAGCTGAAGGGCCATGGGCTGAAAGGAAGGGGTTAGGTTGAGAAATTGGCATTGGGGAAGGAGGGGCACCATTTCAGTTTTCGCCTAAGGCAGCAGAAAGGTTAGGCGCACCCCTGTATCTATCTATCTACCTATCTCATATCTATCTATCTATCCAGGCTCAGATTGGCTCACAGGGGAACAAGTGAATCCCCCGGTGGGCCCTTAGTCCCCCATCCCCTGCACTAGTGGCACATGGCACAGTAGACCGACAGTACTACATACAGATACCAGCCTTTGCTTGTATAAAAACTATATTATTTAATAAACTACCCAGTTTATTATTATACAGACAACGGGTGGTGGGGAAGACTTCTAGACACAGAGGCAGGGCAGCCGGTGGTCTCAGAGTCACTACGAGGACCCCCATCATCCATCCTCTTGTAGTGTCTTGCTACTGCTGCCACTGTGTAAGTAGGTAATATTTACATGTAGTTTTACAGTGAGCCCCCAAAATGTATGTTACTGGTGGGCCCAAGGCACCCCAGTCTGACACTATCTATCTATCGATCTATCTAATGCTCATTTGCATTTGTAGTACCCCAGAAGGGGCACTACCATTCTTACACCTAGCTACTGTCTCTAATGGCTAGCAGAGAATGTCATCTGTGTATTTGATTCCAGGTTCTCTAATACTGTGCTTTAATAATTCTGCTATGTAACTTTTATATATTGTATTGCATGGAATGTTCCTGGTTGTCCTGCAGGTGGCAGTGTATGTTGCACAGAGTACCTTTAGATAGAATGGAACTTGCCATTCTATTCCCTCCACTGATGTGTGAGGAGAACTATGACATAGTGGGAATAACTGAGACATGGCGGGATGATGGCTATGACATAGTGGGAATAACTGAGACATGGCGGGATGATAGCTATGACATAGTGGGAATAACAGACATGGCTGGATGATGGCTATGACAGTGGGAATAACAGACATGGCTGGATGATAGCTATGACATAGTGGGAATAACTGAGACATGGCTGGATGATAGCTATGACGGTGGGAATAACTGAGACATGGCTGGGTGATAGCTATGACTGGGCAGTTAATGTACAAGGTTACAGTCTGTTTAGAAAGGATCATCAAAACCGGAGAGGGGGAGAGGTCTGCCTTTATGTAAAGTCCTGTCTAAAGCCCCCTGTCCGAGAAGACATAAAGGAGGGACATGAACATGTGGAGTCACTGTGGGTAGAGATACATGGAGCTAAAAACAATAATAAATTACTAATAGGAGTTTACTATAAACCACCTAATATAGAAAATCTATAACTGAACAAGATAGACGAGGCGGCAAATCATAATGAGGTGGTTATTATGGGGGACTTCAACTACCCAGCTATAGACTGGGAAACTGAAACTTGTATATCTCATAAAGGAAACAGGTTCTTGGCAATAACCAATGACAATTACCTCTCCCAACTGGTTCAGGACCCGACTAGAGGGACGGCCATACTGGACTTAGTATTAACCAATAGGCCTGACAGAACAACAGACGTGCAGGTTGGGGAACACCTCGGAAATAGTGACCATAAAGTAATGACCTTCCAATTATCATTCAAAAGAGCGTTTCTACAAGGAGGAACAAAAATACCAAACTTCAAAAAAGCTAAATTTAGCCAACTAAGAGAGGCCATAGGCCAAACTAACTAGGACAAAGTCCTCAAAAATAAAAATACAGCCACAAAATGGGATATCTTTAAAAACATCCTAAAATCTCATTGTGAAAGGTACATACCGTATGGGAATAAAAGGTTAAGGAACAAAAAGAAACCAATGTGGATAAATAGAACTGTAAAGAAAGGAATAAATGACAAAAAGAAAGCATATAAATCACTAAAACAGGAGGGTAGCGAGGAAGCACTGAAAAACTATAAGGAAAAAAATAGAACATGTAAAAAACTAATAAAAGCGGCTAAACTAGAGACCGAGAGATTAATTGCCAAAGAAAGCAAAACTAACCCTAAAATGTTCTTCAATTATATAAATGTTAAAAAGTAAAAATCTGAAGGTGTCGGCCCTTTAAAGAGTAATGAGGGGGGAGTCGCAGAGAGCGACGAGGAGAAAGCAAAGCTGTTAAATATTTTTTTCTCCAATGTATTCACTGAGGAAAATAAACTGTCAGATGACATGCCGAATGTTGAAATAAATTCCCCATTATAAGTGTCCTGTCTGACCCAGGAAGAAGTACATCAGCAACTTAAAGATTAAAATAGACAAATCACCAGGGCCAGATGGCATACACCCTCGTATCCTAAGGGAATTAAGTAATGTCATAGCCAGACCCTTATTTCTGATATTTGCAGACTCTATACTGACAGGGAATGTCCCACAGGATTGGCGCATAGCAAATGTGGTGCCAATATTAAAAAAGGGTCCAAAAACAGACCCCGGAAACTATAGGCCGGTAAGTTTAACATCTGTTGTGGGTAAACTGTTTGAAGGTTTTCTGAGAGATGCTATGTTAGAGCATCTTAACGGAAATAAGCAAATAACGCCATATCAGCATGGCTTCGTGAGGGATCGGTCATGTCAGACTAATTTAATCAGTTTCTATGAGGAGGTAAGTTCTAGACTTGACGAATCAATGGATGTCGTGTATCTGGACTTCTCCAAAGCATTTGACACTGTACCACATAAAAGGTTAGTATATAAAATGAGAATGCTCGGACTGGGAGAAAATGTCTGTAAGTGGGTAAGTAACTGGCTCAATGATAGAAAACAGAGGGTGGTTATTAATGGTACACACTCAGATTGGGTCACTGTCACTAGTGGAGTACCTCAGGGGTCAGTATTGGGCCCTATTCTCTTCAATATATTTATTAATGATCTTGTAGAAGGCTTGCACAGTAAAATATCAATTTTCGCAGATGACACTAAACTGTGTAAAGCAATTTACACTGAAGAGGACAGTATACTACTACAGATGGATCTGGATAGATTGGAGGCTTGGGCAGATAAGTGGCAGATGAGGTTTAACACTGACAAATGTAAAGTTATGCACATGGGAAGGAATAATGCAAGTCACCCGTACATACTAAATGATAAAACACTCGGTAACACTGACATGGAAAAGGATCTAGGAATTTTTATAAACAGCAAATTAAGCTGCAAAAACCAGTGTCAGGCAGCTGCTGCCAAGGCAAAAAAGATAATGGGTTGCATCAGAAGGGGCATAGATGCCCGTAATGAGAACATAGTCCTATCAGTTTACAAATCACTAGTCAGACCACACATGGAGTACTGTGTACAGTTCTGGGCTCCTGTGAATAAGGCAGACATAGCAGAGCTGGAGAGGGTCCAGAGGAGGGCAACTAAAGTAATAACTGGAATGGGGCTACTACAGTACCCTGAAAGATTATCAAAATTAGGGTAATTCACTTTCGAAAAAAGACGACTGAGGGGAGATCTAATTAGTATGTATAAATATATCAGGGGTCAGTACAGAGATCTCTCCCATCATCTATTTATCCCCAGGACTGTGACTGTGACTAGGGGACATCCTCTGCGTCTGGAGGAAAGAAGGTTTGTACACAAACATAGAAGAGGATTCTTTACGGTAAGAGCAGTGAGACTATGGAGCTCTCTGCCTGAGGAGGTGGTGATGGGGAGTACAATAAAGGAATTCAAGAGGGGCCTGGATGTATTTCTGGAGTGTAATAATATTACAGGCTATAGCTACTAGAGAGGGGTCGTTGATCCAGGGAGTTATTCTGATTGCCTGATTGGAATCGGGAAGGAATTTTTTATTCCCCTAAAGTGGGGAAAAATTGGCTTATACCTCACAGTTTTTTTTTTTTTTGCCTTCCTCTGGATCAACTTGCAGGATAATAGGCCGAACTGGATGGACAGACTTTTTTCGGCCTTATGTACTATGTTACTATGTATGTTACTTTTGGGCAGAAATGGGCTAGTCCTGCTTTCTACCAAGGGAGGGGTTGCAGGAAGCTATAGTTAAGTTGAGATGGAGTGGAGTTGAGAAATTGGAGCAAGAGAGTGAAGTAGCATGGGGTGGTGAGGGAGCATCCCCCTCATTGCTGTAGGAGCTTTGGGAAAGTAGCTCAGAGAGCAGCCCACTCCTGATATATAAAATGACTTAGTACCTCTGAGAGGCAAAACGGTGCCAAAGACCCCTACTCAGAAAAACAGGTCACAGGTTACCTCACTCTCATAAGAAACAGTAACTGAAGCTGAGAGGAACCAGACTGAAGCCAGAGATCAGCACAGCAGCACAGAGATAAAGCAAAGTATTCAAGTTTACCTGCCAGTTTGCCCTTAGCCTGCTGAAGCCAAGATAAAGGTCAAGCATTGTTTGGATGACAAAAAGTTATTACAAGTTTATTCAAGTAAAAACCATTGAACTTTACCAAGTCTGGACTCCACCAACTACACCTCTTTTGTTGCTACGGAGCCTAACCCCTTGGAGCTACAGTATCCAGGTAGGAGCACTGTGACACAAACTATTAGGGCCACAACATACCACTCTGCGTTCCTAAACACCGGGACTTGATCGCCCCTGGATGGCAGCCCGCCGCACATTAACTACAGTGTCTGAGCCAACCTGTCACAGTAGACAGCCTCATTCAGATGGGCCCCTGCACTATCTCCTGCTCCCACTGTTTCTTGATGAAGCATACATTTACCTGCAGAAGTATATATTTCCAGCCATGATAATAAGGATTCATTGTGTATCTGGAAATGTCAGCAGATTTTCTTGCTACTTCAAAAGGAGAAAGGAAATGTTTGAACTTGCAACTTTGTTTCGGATACAGCTCCTTTCCTGACAGTGCCATCTTCCAGGCTGACAATCAATCAGCTCTTGTCACCTTCCTGCCTCCCCCTCCTTAAACCATGACACCCGTCATATAAGTAGATAAATCGTTCTGTAAAACTCAATACTCCATGCTGCTCCAAACCTTCCAATAATACATCTGCCACCCTTGCCCAAATAAAATGAAGCCCTCATAACTTGCAACTGCTCTCCCCACTACAACTTCTTGGTAACACCCATCTGGACCTTTACGGCAAACTGCTAGCAATTACCCATCTGAACCTTTAAGGCAAACTTCTAGCAATTAATTCATAATTTCTAGCAGGAATAATATAGGAATGATACAACACAGAGTCATACATATAGATGCTCCAGAGTTGTCATTACATGGTTCTGCTGATTAAAACGATACCTGTAGGGTCAAAATACATTGAGCAGTATCAGAGGAAGTATTTTTTTTTATTCTATATGCAACTGAAGTGGCGAGTCCTGGCCCCTCGGTGAGACTCAGCTACTCCCCTATCCATTTTACAGACAGGGCCAAGCTTCATCATTGTCCTTTTACCTGGCCCTGTAATCCCACTCATGTGTCATGGATTCCATGTTTGGCACAAGTTCGGTGGACAACCTGCCGGGATGATTACTGTGCCTGCGTCGGTTATAGAATCTACAGCGCATGCGTAGTGGTTGCAGGCAGACAGAATTTTATTATTTAATACCACCCACATCGCTCCATTAAAGTTGGAGTTGGGACACTTGGCAGCTGGAAACTCACTTCAGACTTGTCTAGCTGCCTACATACCGCATAAGGGGTGCTATTTAGTGAACAAAAGGAATGGCATTGCTGTTAACGTCTACCGGACCTGGCACGGAGGCTCCAGTTGCAGTGAAAAACTGCACGATAAAAAATAAATAAAAATGAAGTCCCAGAGATCCATTTGGGGAAATAGTATATAACAGATATATTATATTTTGGGGGCAGGAGCATAGCTATAGGAGAAGCTGAGGAAGCGGCTGCTTTGGGGCCCGAGCTCAAAAGGGGCACACCCAGGAGGAGGACTTAAAGATTTTTATTGTCAGGGCCCCCTTCCTCAACAATACTATAAAATGACACTATATACAGTGACATGACATACCGTATATAAGTGTATTGAGATGGAGGGGGAGGCTGCTGGGCCCTTCTGACAGAGTGATGTTGACTAGCCACAGGAGTGGGGGTTATGTAATACCCCAGAGTTGTATTACCATTTCTTTACCCTGCTACTGTCTCTAATGGCTAACACTAATGCCATCTGTGTATTTATTCCAGGTTCTTTGTCACTGTGCAATGATAATGCTGCTATGATAAAGTTTTGTACATGTAATATGCCAGCAGGTGGCAGTGGATATCTGGAAGAGAGAGAGAGATCCATAGATAGAAAGGAACTTACCATTCCATTCTCCTCCCTTTTGGGCAGAAGTAGGCTAGTCCTGTTTCCTACCAAAGGGAAGGGTTGCAGTCCTAGTTTATTCCAGTCTAGTCTAGACAGTGGGCCTGAAAAGATGTGCCAAGATGTAGCAGCGAAGAGAAAGTTCCCCCCTCCTTCACCAGGAGTCTCTCTATAGGGAAGCAGCTCATAGAGCACCATGACTCCTTGCAGATTTACCTACAGAGTTTTGTGAGGGGGTCAACAGCCAAAGGCACCCCACTACAAAGGTACCAGAACTGCCCTAAAGTTGAGCGACCAGACTAAAGCCGAGTTTAGCACAGCAGAGAGAGCCTGCCAGTTTTATGCCAAAACCTGCTGGAATCAAGAGAAAGACTGCATATTCTGTGGATGCAAGTTGATTCAAGTAAAGTTGTTAAACTTTATAAGAGTCTAGACTCGACTTATTCTCCATCTCCACCATTACTTATTCCCTTTATTGCTTTGTAGCCAAACCCTGGGGAGCGACGGTATCCAGGTAGGAGCACTGTGACACACACACACAGACTATTGGGGCTGCACCAAACCACTCAGCATTTCTAATTTCTAAAATTTCTAGTTACGCTACGGTTTGGGGGGGTCTGATTTGGGAGTCTGATTTGAGGTCTGATGAAGATTGGGGGTCTGAAATGAGGTCTGATTAATTCGAGAGTCTGAACTAAGGTCTGCTAAAAAATATTTTTTTTCTTATTTTCCGCCTCTAAATCCTAGGTTCCTCTTATGTACTAGAAAAAAATAAAAAAATATATAAATAATTTTTTAAAAAAGTCAATCTCACCCAAACTATGGGATTATTTGGTATAAATTTACATTTTATGAGGCATACATTACATAAAACTAATTTTTTTAAAAACTACACGTTGTAGATATTCACATGACCGTAATAGCCTGAAGAATTCATTTAACAGGTCATTTAGTGTGAAACATAAGTGCTTTCAAGAATAAGAAAAAATAATCTCTCTTTCTTATATTTTTTCTGTAAAAAATAAATAAAAAATTTAAAAACTGTTTACAGTATGAATGGCACAGTGATTTATATGCGCCCCCAAACAGTGCTGAAAAATAATACAATTTCTCCCACATAAAAAAAGACATCGTAAAGGCACAGGAATGCAAAATGAAAAAAAAACGCGACGGCCACTGAGATGCAGAGGCAAGAAAAAAAAAAAGAAGCTGGTCAGAAGAGTTAAAACAGGAAAGTTCATTAAGGGGTTAACCCTACTGAATGTCAGAAAAACACGCCTCCAAACATATAAGTTAGGACCGAACGCCTGACCTAAAAAGTGGACATTGACTATAAAATGTACTTTTACCTAGAGTCACTTAACAAATACAGAGATTTACGGTAATCTCCGGCACCCCCTGCTGGTTGAGTGTATGCCCAGGGCTTGCTCTGATGATTCGGGTACTGCACTCCTGACACCAGGCACTGGACAGTAGTTTGCTATAGGAAAGCCTCATTCCCAGAATGCACTGCGGCAGAAAACCATTATGGGTACTCAGCCGTCTGTGTCTATGGAGAAACCTTTGTTTCCATTTGCAACAATCTGGAATCTGAAATCTGCTGTCGGCAATAATACAGGTGGCAGCTCTGGATCAGCACAGAATAAAGAAATAGCGGAGATGTAGTAAGGTCGTGTTTTATACCAAAACCATCCTGTTGTTATTACTGAGCCATTATCATAGTAGAAATACAAATACAGAAGAAAACAGAAAGCACAAAGTCAGTGCACGTGACACCGAGGTTCAGTCACCCCGAGCTGTCACTCAGTGCTGCCAAAATATGGAATTCAAGGATGTGCATTTTCTGAACTGTAGAAGCCTGCCTGGTTGATATCAGCGGCATCTATCTACCGTATCTATACTCAGACCTTTACTGTATACTGGGCATTCACAGTACTGGTGCCCTCTTCTGGGTCTAAATGACCTATTGCACCTTCTTCAGGACTCTAGTAGACTTTATTTATTGCACCCCAACAACTACTGTACCACCAGGATTTCCCAACCTTTTAGAATTGGAACCTTTCCCAACCTTGGAAAATATTTCTCATCTCAGAGAACCCTTCCCAATTACATTTTATTCAAAGTGGAAAAAAGGCTTACGTACAAGTAATTTGCAGAGGCAAAGTAAAATTAAGACTCCAAAATTAAAGGGGTTGTCTCACTTCAGCAAACGGCATTTATCATGTAGACAACTTCCTAATGTATTGTGATTGTCTATATTGCTTCCTTTGCTGGCTATACAATTTTATCACATTATACACTTCTCGTGTCCATGGTAACAACCACCCTTTAATGCAGCATCGGTGGCCGTGCTTGCACACTGTAGGAAAAAGCACTGGCCTATGTGTGCACTGTGCACCCACAGTCCCAGACACCAGAGAGGGTGGCTCTTTTTTCTTAAATGATGCTGGATTGCAGGGTGGTCATAACCATGGAAACTAGAAGTATATAATATGATGGAAAGATTTGTCTAGCCATCAAAGTAAGCAATATGGATAATAACAATATATCTAAATGATATATGCCATATATATGCTGAAATGAGACAACCCCTTTAATTGAAATTCCATACTGCTAATTTAAATCACGCCCCAGAAGTTAGACAATACAATTTATAAAATTGTGTGACTGCAACATAATTTCGGATCCCAGACTAAACCTCTAAATCAATTCAGACCCCAGATCTCTAAATCAATTCAGACCCCAGACCAGATCTCTGAATTCTGTTCCAAAACCAGACCTCTAAATCAATTCAGACCCCACACGTCTAAATCAATTCCTATCCATGACTAGACCTCTAAATCAATTCAGACTTCAGACCCCTAGATCAATTCAGACCCCAGACCAGACATCTAAATTAATTCAGATCCCAGACCAGACGTCTAAAATTATTTAGACTCAAGCTCTAAATCAATTCAGACCCCAGACAAGACCTTTAAATAAATTCAATCCCTAGACCAGACCTCTAAATCAATTTAGACTCCACACCTCTAAATCAATTCCTATCCAAGACGATATCTCTAAATCAATTCAGACCTCAGACCTCTAAATTAATGCAGATCCCAGACCTCTAAAATTATTCAGATCCCAGACTAAACCTCTAAATCAATTCAGACCCAAGACAGACCTTTAAATCAATCCAGGCCCCATACCAGACCTCTAAATCAATTCAGACACCAGACCTCTAAATCAGTTCAATCCCCAGACCAGACCTCAAAATCAATTCAGATCTCAGACCAGACATCTCAATCAATTTAAGGCCCGGGATAGACCTCTAAATCAATTCAATTAATTCAGACCCCACACCTCTAAATCAATTCCTATCCAAAGACAGACCTCTAAATCCATTCACACCTCAGACCTCTAAATCCATTCAGAACCCAGGCCAGAACTATAAATTAATGCAGATCCCAGACCAGATCTCTAAAATTATTCAGATCCCAGACTAAACCTCTAAATCAACTCATACCCAAGACAGACCTTTAAGTCAATCCAGGCTCCATACCAGACCTCTAAATCAATTCAGACACCAGACCTCTAAATCAGTTCAATCCCCAGCCCAGACCTGTAAATCAATTCAGAACCCAGAGAAGACATCTAAATTAATTCAGACCCCAGACCTTTAAATCAATTCAGATCCCAGACCAGACATCTCAATCAATTCAAAGCCCAAACCTCAAAATCAATTCAGATCCCAGAACAGACCTCTAATTCAATACAAACCCCAGACCAGACCTCTAAATCAATTCAGAACCCAGGCCAGACTTCTAAATTAATGCATATCCCAGACTAAACCTCTAAATCAATTCATACCCAAGACAGACCTTTAAGTCAATCCAGGCCCCATACCAGACCTCTAAATCAATTCAGACACCAGATCTCTAAATCAATTCAGACACCAGACCAGACCTCTAAATCAATTCAGATCCCAGACCAGACATCTTAATCAATTCAAGGCCTGGGATAGACCTCTAAATCAATTCAATGAATTCAGACCACACACCTCTAAATTAATTCCTATCTAAAACCATATCTCTAAATCAAATCATACTTTAGACCTCTAAATCCATTCAGACCCCAGACTAAACCTCTAAATCAAATCAGACCCCAGACAAGACCTTTAAATCAATTCAGACCCCGTACCAGACATCTAAATTAATTCAGACCCCAGACCTCTAAATCAATTCAGATCCCAGACCTCTAAATCAATTCAGATCCCAGACAAGACATCTCAATCAATTCAAAGCCCACCTACCTCACCAAGATCCCATCTTGCCTTGCTTTCTGCCAGTCAGTCACTAATAGATCACTTTTCTTTGCACTTTTTGGCAAGAGAAATAAAAATTCTGACATTTTAGAGAAAATATAGGTTGGGCTGAAATCTTTTTTTGCCAGAAACTGGCATAAATCATTTAATAAATTCCCCCTATATAGTAGGATGGCTGCACTGCCTAAATAGCATAGAGTGCTGTGGTCCACAACGTTAAATTGTAGTATTCCAAACTGATACATCTGTACACCAACGATTAGCAAATTGATTCTAATGAATTGATTTGTCTCATTAGCAAGAGTTCTTCACCTGTGAGGGGGCGGTCTCCACAGGTGAAGAAATGCCTGAATGTCTGCTGATTGACAGGGCCGGACATCTCGCCCAGCCATGACAATCTGGTGCCCGTGCCGCTGCTCTTAGTAACGGCATGGTCGGAGAGGCGCAACGGTGAAGAACTCTTGATAATCAGATAAATCAATTACTCATCCCAAATTAGGACACATTATAATAAAGTATTAATACCAGACACGGCCCATGGGGAAGAGTGGCACTATTTCTACAGCTATGTTCTTCTAACGCCTTACCACACATCTTGTCTCTATACTTAGCAGCAAGAGATCACAATACTGTACTACAAAAGGCTCAGAAAGTTCAAGCCCTGAGCTGGAGGGGCTTGACCATTTCGTTTAGTACTGAGGTTTGATATGCTAAGAGGTATCACCCAGGGAAAGAGAACCATCTCACTAGTGCCACCTTCTGGAAGTGGCTCCCTATGAGTCAAAATTCCAACTTAGTAACAAGCTTTGGAACACGTACAAGCGAAAATAGCCAAGTACCTGTCCATAAACGGCTGTTTCGGGTAGCATGTCCCTTTAACAGTATGGAGTAGGGTTCTGGCTGGTTTAGTGCAATGCCTGTGAACACAGCTAAGTAAACAAAGAAGAGAAGAGCCGGGTGTGTAGGATGGGGGTGTATGGAGGTGAGGGGGAGAAAAGACAGCCTCTCACCTGGCAGTGTTGTGCTCGGCACACAACCACCAAAATAGCATGTAATAAAACAGACCCTTGCCGCCACACTTGTAGAATGAGGAAAGCGACTTTATTTATGTCATACAATGCGTTTCGGGGTCCTTAAAGAGACCAGCTCCGTATAGGAAACTTTTTAGCAATGCTCCATGGGAAAAAATATGCAAAGAGGCATCTTCCAAGGAAAGAGAACCATCTCACTAGCGCCACCTTGTGGAATGCAAGCACCCAGTCTACGGATGGAGAGGCTGCACCCTGCCTAAGGTTTGATGAATTTCAAAATTACACAGCGGATAAAACCGTTCAGGGGAAGAATGTCACTTCAGGAGATTAAAAAAAACTACGAAGATGGAAGGAAGAACATCCCAAGATATCAGTATTGAATGTGTAGCTAACGGAAGATGGCATACATTGATATAGCAGATTGTCCTGTACTAGAAGAAAGAAACCACTGTACTATAATATAAGATATCCTTTGTGGGGGCAGAGGACAACTAGAGCTCATAGCTGCCAGAAACTGGCCGATATCATGAAATTATCTTTACTGGCCTCGTCGTCCTCAGTATCATTAGTTGATTTACTGGAGATGGTTACAGTTTTGGTTGCAAGGGCATCATGGCTAAAGGTGACCAAAACCTTGAACAAGCCTCTAGTTGACAGCTATTTCTCCTGACTTAAAGGGGTTCTCCAGGGCTTTTAATATTGATGATCTATGCTCAGGATAGGTCAACAATATCAGATAGGTGGGGTTCCGACAACTGGCACCCCCGCTGATCAGCTACATGAAAGGAAGGGGCACACGGTAGGTCAGCTGCCAACTAGACCAGGACTATCTCCGGAGGTAGTGGTCTGGTTGTTCACCTGCAAGTAAAGTCCGGATTTCTGTAGAATGGTTAAAGGGTGAACACAAGTGGAGCACCGGAATAAAATCCTTAGGGTTTAACCCAAATTCAAACTGGTTAGTTGGCACAGTGGGTCCACACTCGCTAATCTGTAACACATGAGACAGTTACATAGTTACATAGTTAATACGGTTGAAAAAAGACATAAGTCCATCAAGTTCAACCAAGGGATAGGTGGAATGCGAATCCCAAAAGGAATTGCGACTTAGATTTCTACACGTTTTCATAAGCATTAATGTTTTCTACTTTTAAGAATTCGTCTAAACCCTTTTTGAAACTGTCTACTGTTCCTGCTGTGACCACGTCCTGAGGAAGTTTTTCCACAGCTTCGTAGTTCTTACAGTAAAGAATCTTTGATTCTTCTGGAGACTGAACTGTTATCTTCTCCAGTCGGAGGCAGTGTCCACTTGTCTTTTTAGCGCATTTTACAAGGAACATCTTTTCGCCGTATTTTTTGTATGGCCCATTTATATATTTGTATAGGTTAATCATCTCCCCCCTTAGACGTCTCTTCTCAAGACTAAATAAATTAAATTCCCCTTATCAGTTTAGTCGCTCTCCTCTGTACTTTTTCTAGCTGCAGTGCGTCCTTTCTATGTACTGGTGCCCAGAACTGAACGGCGTATTCCAGATGAGGCCGCACCAACGATTTGTAAAGTGGTAATATTACATCCCTGCCCCGCGAGTCCATGCCTCGTTTAATGCATGACAATATCCTGGTGGCCTTAGAAGCAGCTGATTGACATTGTCTGCTGTTATTCAATCTATGATCTACAAGGAAACCCAAATCCTTCTCTATAAGTGACTCTCCCAGTGTTAGATTCCCTAGGACATATGAAGCACAGAGATAATTACTACCAAGATGCAAAATTTTACATTTATCCACATTGAACCTCATTTGCCAAGTTGGTGCCCAATCACTCAGAGTGTTCAAGTCAGCTTGTAGTTTATGGACATCTTCCATAGACTGTACAGTACTACACAGCTTAGTGTCATCTGCAGAAATAGATATGGTGCTATTAATCCCCTCCTCAATATCATTAATAAATAAATTAAATAATAGAGGGCCCAGCACTGAACCTTGGGGTACAGTACACCACTTATAACCTGGGACAATTCTGAATAGGAATCATTAACCACAACTCTCTGGACACGGTCCTTCAGACAGTTTTCAATCCAATTACAAACTATACTCTCCACACCTATAGACATTACTTTACCTATTCAGTGTCTATGAGGGACAGTATCAAAAGCCTTTGCAAAATTCCAGAAACACTACATCCACAGCCGCCCCTCTGTCCAGGCTACTATTCACCTCCTCATAAAAATAAATCAGGTTAGTCTGACAACTTCTGTCCTTGGTAAGCCCATGCTGGTTATCACTTGTAATATTATTTATAGTCACATGCTCCTGTATATAGTCCCTTAAGAGTCCTTCAAACATGTTTCCCACAACAGAAGTTAAACTAACTGGTCTATAATTACCTGTGAAGGACATTGAACCTTTTTTGAATATGGGCACCACGTTGGCCTTGCGCCAATCACTTGGCACTGTACCAGTACCTAGAGAATCTTAAAAAATTATAAACAGGGGCACAGCAATGACTGAACAGAGCTCTTTAAGAACTCTTGGGTGTAATCCATCTGGACCCGGAGCCTTGTTCACATTTACCCTATTTAACTTCTCTTGGACCTATATCTACAGTTAGCCAATTGAGTATATTAATGGATGTACTAACAGCCCCAGCGCCACAGATATCAGCTCCTTTCTCTTCTTTTGTATATACAGAGCTAAAAAAAAAACATTTAGTAACTCTGCCTTTTCCTTATCTTCAGTGACTACCCCTCCTTTTCCATTATTTAGGGGACCTACCTGCTCAGACCTAGGTTTTTTAGCATTTATATATTTAAAGAATTGTTTGGGATTTGTTTTGCTCTTTTTTGCCGCTTGTTGTTCGTTTTGTATTTTTGCTAATTTATCTCCTTTTTACAGATTTTATTAAGCCCTCTGTAATCTCCAAATGCTACAGCTGACCCCTCAGATTTGTATTTTTTAAATGCCCTTTTATTGCCCTTTTAACAGTAGCTGTAAGCCATGGGGGTTTAATTTTAGCCGTTTATACTTGTTACCTAAAGGGATACATTTTTTAGTGCAATTACTCAATGTGGATTTAAAGCTCTCCCATTTATCCTCTGTAGTATTATGTGACAGTAGCTGCTCCCAGTCTAAGCCTTGAAATGCTGTCCTCAACCTAGGGAAATTAGCCTTTTTGAAATTCAGTGTCTTTGCTCTGCCTGACAGAGTTTGCTTTTTATAGTTTAGGGGGAATATAATTATATTGTGGTCACTATTACCTAGTGTTTCTTGAACAGTAACATTGCCAACAAGCTCTGCATCATAAGAAATTACAAGATCCAACAGGGCATCGCCCCTAGTGGGAGCTTCTACAAACTGCCCCATAAAGTGGTCCTGCAGCAAGTTAAGGAATTTTCTCCCCTTTGCGGTTGAGGCAGAACCATGACCCCAGTCAATATCTGGGAAGTTAAAATCTCCCATTATGACCACTGTAACAGCCTGTTCCGTCCGCTCTATTTGGGTATACAGTTGTGTTTCTATCTCCTCTGTGATGTTAGGGGGTCTATAGATTACACCAAGTATTATTTTTTCAGTGTTTAAATTCCTTTTGAACTTCCACCCATAAGGTTTCCACATTCTCACCCACAATTGCCTCTTTTACACTTGTCTTCAGATCACTCCTCACATATAGGCACACGCCACCACCTTTTCTTTTGACCCTATCTTTCCTAAATCGTGTAGAACCCTCAATATTTACAGCCCAGTCATGCGAAGAGTCCAACCATGTCTCAGCCATACCAACTACATCTATGTGTTCTTCTAGTACCATAACCTCCAGCTCCCCCATTTTTCTAGTTAGACTTACTATTACCTGTAAAGTGAATATCTGGGATTTTTTAGTTACCTTGGTTGATTTTTGTACTGTAACAGGTTTTTGTTAGCAGCAGTTCTATTTTCCATAAATGTATAGTTCTGCCCAGTCTTCTCCCTACTTTCCTCGCTAACCCCAGCCCCCACTAATTTCCCACTCTATATCTACACTATCTACCCCCTTATTAGTATGACAGCCACCCTCCCCCAGATCCTAGTTTAAAAGCTCCTCCAGCCATCTAACAATTTTTTCCCCCAGGGCAGTTGCACCCTCTCCATTAAGGTGCAGGCCCGTCCCTACTGTAGAGCCTGTAACCAATAGAGAAGTCGGCCTAGTTCTCCATGAACCTAAACCCTTCCTTCCTGCATCAGCTTCTGAGACACTTATTTAACTCCCTAAGATCCCGTTGTCTCTCTAGTGACGCTCGTGGCACTGGTAGTATTTCTGAAAACACTACCTTGGAGGTCCTGGAATTGAGCATCTCACCTAGCTCCTAGCTTTTAAGGACCTTCTATCTCCCCCTGACTTTGTCATTGGTGCCAATGTGTACCATGACTGCCGGATCTTCCCCAGCCCCACCCAGCAATCTGTCAATCTGATCCGCAATATGCCAAACCCAAGCACCCGGCAGACAACACACTGTTCGGCATTCAAGGTCTCGGCGACAGATGTCCCTGTATGTCCGCCTAATAATAGAGTCCCCTACCTCCAGCATCTGTCTGACCTTTGCTGCACTCCTTTTCCCATCCTTCCTGCAGAGGTCATCCTCCTGGTTGCTAGGAGAAAAGGCCTGCTGCAGTGTTGCTGGCCCTGGGCTTTCATCCCTAATATCAGCCAAACAGGCATATTTACCGTATTTTTCGCCCTATAAGACGCATCTGCCCATAAGACGCACCTAGGATTTAGGGGGGAAAATAAGAAAAAAAATGTTTTGAACCAAAAGGTGTGCTTTTGGTGGGTTTTGAACTAATGGTGGTCTGTGCATGACACTACTATGGGGGATCTGTGGATGGCACTGTTATGGGGGGGTGATCTGTGGATGACACTGTTATGGGTGGTGATATGCGGATGGCACTGTTATGGGGGGTGATCTGTGGATGGCATTGTTATAGAGGGGGATGTGTGGATGGCACTGTTATGGGGGGTGGATCTGTAGATGGCACTGCTATATATGTGTCACCCACAGATCCCCCACCCCATAACAGTGCCATCCACATATCCCCCAGCCCATAATAGTGGCATCCACAGATGCCCTAATATACCAGAGCTAAACCTGTGGGAGGGGCCGGTGTCATGCAAATGCAGCGGGGGCGGTGCGGTCACTGTCCTCCGGCCCCACCGCTCACACACTGCTTTATTGCCTAAACCTTTTATAATAATAACTTTAATTGAACTTCCGATCCCCAGCCCCATCTGTACTACTTACTAAATGTCCTGTAGCAAGCAAAGCAGGGCGTGAGGCCGGCCGTAACACACTGATGTCAGTACAGTGACCGCTTCGGCCCCGCTGCATTTGCATGACACCGGCCCCTCCTCCCTCCATTTGATACATCGCAGTCTGCAATGTAAAATGTCAGCATCCGCCCCATAAGACGCAGGGGCATTTTCCCCCTACTTAGGGGGAGGGGGGGAAGTGCATCTTATGGGGTGAAACATACAGTACTAGGGCGTGCCAGCTCAGGACTAGCCTCTCTGGCACTTTTCCCTCTACCCCTTCTTCCTACATTAACCCAACTGCTGACCTGATAGTTCTGATCTTGCCCTCCTCCTCCCACCCCAGCCAGTGCCTGCACAGTGAGGTCTAAGCCTCTCTCCAGATCTGCAATGCCCCTAAGTATTTCATGCTGCTTATTTAGATCCAAATATGCTACATGATTGCATCTAGTGCAAATGTATTTACCCTCGAAAGGCGTACATTGCACAGGACACACAGTTAGTGACATTGTCCATGGAGCACATGTTTAACTGGGGATGAACAGTAAAGAAGGAGAACAGTAAATATGAGTCAGAATTAGACGCTGTCTGCTGTAGTTGGAGGACTAGCTAGAATCAAGCCAACAACACACAAGGAAATTCTATCAAACCTTAGTTTCTTGCTCCTTGTCTTAAACTCCGGTTTTTTAAACTCCACTTAATCAGCAGCAACTTGGTACAGCAAGCCTCATGTAGAGCAAGCTCTGGGAGAGTTCAGTGGTTTAATTTATATCACCTGGAAGCACAAGCCTCTCCCCTTAACCTTGGTGTGCTGCAAAACCACATACCACATACAGCCCATGGCCAAGAGTGGCGAAGTGCCTATTATTTTTAGATCTATTTTTTTTTTCCTTTTTGGCCTTTTCTAGTATACATACTTTAGCATTATATTTATGTTAATTGTTATATATATTTTTTTTTTTTTTATGTTGTATGCTGTGAACTGATGATCAGAACTGATGGTACAAATTTATTGTGCCAACTGTTACGGTTGTCAGGATACCAATTCGTTTTTTCTTTTAGATTTTTATTTAATTAATTTTATTTCAATAAAAAAAATTATTTTAACATGGCGAACAACCACCAGCACACCCACATAAGACTAGCTAATCTTTCTGTAGAACCACTAAATGTACAGTTTGGACATGACCGTCAAGGGACCCATTGGAGGAGATTTACCAAAACTGGTGTCAAGGAAAACGGGCTTAGTTGTCCATAGCAACCAATCAGATTCTACCTTTCATTTTCCAAATGAGCTGTGAAAAATGAAAGGTGGACTCTGATTGGTTGCTATGGGCACATAAACCAGTTTTCCTTTACACCTATTTTTATAGATCTTCTCCAACAGGTCCCCTCCCTTGGCACGGGGCAATGGCCTATGGCTCGCCAATTTAAAGATATTCTATTTGCAAAGAGAGATAATATGTGAATTAAATTTTCTAGCCCAGCGATAACTACGATGCAGAATAGCCGGAGATATAATCTCATGAGGGGATAGCGTATGGACACATCACAGGGAAGATATTCTGTCTGTGGGATAAATCCAGATAATTAGAGAGTTCTTCTCACGGTAGATTAATTCCCGTATGGGAAATTGCAGATATTTCAGGACTTCAAGAAACTTCTGTCTTGTCACATGGTGCGATAGTTACAGATACTAACACCAGCACATAGCTAAATTAAAGTGGTTGTCTAACCAAAGATAAACCTCATCCAGATGCTCTTATTAGGACACATAGGACAGATGATATTGTGGGTCCTCCACTTGAAAATGGGTGGTATCCTAAGCAGAGAGCCATTTATAAAGACTGTCTCTTGGATAGGCAAACTGACCAATCCACATTTTACAGTACAAGGCTGGCGGTTCACTTGAATGGCCATCATGTAATACTAAATTATCCTGTAGAGGGCACTACATGGAAGAATGTATGGCTGACTGAAGCTTCCTCAAGGGATTGTCATGAATTTCTGAAACTGGATCTATGTAGGCAGTGAGTCCCTGAGGACCCAGTGCAGAGGATGGGAGTGGTAGTGGTAATGGCCCTGATAAGGTGTTGTGTTGATGTACTTCTTCAGGTCATTGCTATCTGGTGTTCAAAAAGTGGAATATTGGTTTGAAGAATCAGGCCAGAAATGAACGTGCTACAGCTTCTTTTTACTTAATATAACTTGTGGCCCATCCAGAAGTATCAAGTACAAAGTGACGGTTTTGGCACCAGATGAGGAGATGTGGCTGATGGCTTGTGGGGCAATTAAATGGAACTTGAAGGCACTTGTGGATATAGGTGTCCACTGTGGGATACAGGCTTGAAGTTAGTATGGCCGGGTGGTTGTTCTCGGTGATGGGTGTCTGACCTGTTTTCCCTCACCAGCAGCAGGGTCTGTGAAGCTATGGTTTTGCTGATCATTTTGCAGTCTAGACTTCTGAAGCTTCTTGGATACAGTGGTCTGCTGTTCTGACAATTTCCTGGAGTAATGGTCTCACAGGAGAATTGGTTTGGGGTTCCCTGAAGAAGAAGCTCAGCCATCAGCTTCCTTCCTCTACATTCTCTATTCTGGAGCATCCCCCACTCCTGGCAGGAAATAGGACCAGCCTACCTCTACAAAGAGGGGAGGAACAGGGTGATAAGCCTTGTTCCTTGCCAGCCATACCTCCAGAGGGTGGATTGGCCATAGATCCTACAGGGAGCCCTCCTCACGGTTGTTGTCCTGGTACATAACGATCTGATCATCTCAGCGTTCATTAATGTAGGAGCATCAGGTACTTATGCAATTGCTCAGCAGCCGCAGGTGCTTTCCTGAAATCATCTGTATTACCATAGTTTTTTATGTTGCATTATGGTATTTGGTTCTGCTTTGGCGGTATTTTGTGTTGCACTATGGTATTGCTGGCCCCACCCACTTGTTTTTACCTGCCTGCTTGTGGCTTGTGTTGGCCCTGCCTACTGTCAGCTACAACATGGGGCCACTTTTAGTTTTTTTCTAGGGCCACTTTAAATTTACAGTCCACCCATACATACCTCCTCTTGCAGGAATATACAGCAGAACATAAAACATAATACATAATACACAACATAATTGCAGATACCCCCAGGTCTGGGGTACTGCACGTACACTGAATACTGATCGATAAGCTTATCGCCTCACGAAACAACCCCATTAGGAGGATAGGAAAGATTGCTCGGTTGGGCCGGTTTTCACACACAACATTCTTGAGCGTCCTACTACAAAATAAATAAAAAACGGCCCGGAAATATCATTAACACCTTAAGGACCCAGGACGAGAATGCTCGTCCTAAATGGGCGGTAATTTGCGCCCCAGGTCGAGCATTCTCATCCTGCGGTCCTTCCTCCCCCCATTAGTGGTCCTGCAATCAGCAGCACGGATCCGGCTGTTACTGACAGCCGAATCCCTGCTGCAACCACCATCATCGGTGATAACGCCGATGGATTAACCCCTCATATGCTGTGGTCAGCGCTGACCACGGCCTATGGGAGGTTTGCGTTCCCTCTCCTTAGCCATCGCGTCCCCGCGCTGCGGTGGCCGGGACTCGATGGTTGCCATGGCAGCCCCAAGCCATTCCAAGGCCTTGGGGCCTGGCATGTACGGTGGCCTATGAGGCCCAGCCCCCAGGCTGGGTCTCATAGGCAAACTATTAGTGTATTACACTGTGTAATACACTGATAGTCAATGCAGTACAATACAGATGTATTGTGCTGCATTGCAACAGGGATCAGACCCTGTAATGTTGAAGTCCCATAGTGGGGAAAAAATTAAAAATATTAAAAGTGAAATAAAAGTGTTTTTAACAACAACAAAAATTTAAGTTCTAATTAAATAAAAGCCCCTTTCCCATAAAAAGAGACATATTATATTATGTATCACCGCGTGCGCAACAACCTGCTCTATAAAAATATCACATGATCCACCTCGTCTGTTCAACACCGAATTAAATATTTTTTTTAAAACTGTGCTAAAAAAATTTTTTGTCACCTTTTATCACAAAAAGTGTAATACCAAGTGATCAAAAAGTAGTATGTACCCTAAAATAGTACCAACAAAACTGCCACCTTATTCCGTAGTTTCCAAAATGGGGGGTCATTTTTGGGGAGTTTCTACTCTAGGGGTGCATCAGGGGGTCTTCTAATGTAACATGGCAACTTAAAATTATCCCAGTGAAATCTGCCTTCGAGAAACCACATGGCGTTCCTTTCCTTCTGCGCCCTGCTGTGTGCCCGTACAGCAGTTTACGACCACATATGGGGTGTTTCTGTAAACTACACCTCAGTTTCTGAAGAACATCATAATACACACCTCAGCTGCTGAAGAACATCATAATACACACCTCAGCTGCTGCAGAACATCATAATACACACCTCAGCTGCTGCAGAACCTCATAATACACACCTTAGCTGCTGCAGAACATCATAATACACATTTCAGCTGCTGCAGAACCTCATAATACACAATACAAACTTAAATGGGACAGAATGAGGCCATTTCATATGTCAGTTAATGAAAGACGAATAGTTCCCCTTCAGAAAGAGGTTCTGCAGCAGCGGAGGTGTTTATTTTAAGGAATAATGACACCCCCACCCCACCTTTCCACACACAAACTACACTCTATAAAAGTAGCATAATATAACAAGTCACGTCAAACAACTCCACTGACCTGTATGCAGAACATTTCTATGGTTGCAGAAGGTCTAGGTGACTCGTAATATTCTTATAATTTACAGTGTGGGGGAGGGGGTTATTTATATATTTTATAGATTCTTTAAAATGTTAATTAAAATAAACAAAACACATGAAATGGTACAAAGTAACAAATCACAACCATGAGGATTTTCTGATTAACACGGTAATTAAAAATAATCACATAACAAATAATATGCTTAACGAGGTCACTAATGGCATTAGACACAATACGACAAAAATGATCTATTATATCACACGCGGAAATCGCTTCATGCCATTAATAACTGAACTAGCAGGCATGGAAGCCGGCGAACGGGACTAATAGCACCATACGCTTCATAAACATGGAAAATGTTTCTAAATACTCAGTATACACTGGCCCGGGATCATTGTAGGAATACTGTGTCGAGTATGTTATTAAGTGCACTGAATAGGGAAACTGACAACCTCAAAGGGGATCTCCGGATTTTTAACATCTTCAGGACTGGTCAATGATATCAGATTGGTGGGGGCCTGACTTCTGGCGCCCCCGCCCTTTGAAGAGGTCTTAGCGCTCAGGTGCGGCCTCTTCTTTGTCCTGTGATGTCACGTTCATCGGTCACATAGCCTTTGTGCAGCTCAATCCCCTTCAAGTGAATGGGCCTGGGCTGCAATACCAAGCACAGCCACTACACAATGCATGGCGCTGTGCTGGGCATACTATGAAGAGGATGCAACGCTTTGTGCCCCCTTCAAACAGCTGATCGATGGGGGTGCGGGGTATGAAACTGGTGACATATCCTGAAACTACTCTGACATTCAGAGAGCTAAACCCCACAATAAACGAGCCAGAAAACAGAAGGTCAGAGTGAAAAGGATGGAGCAGGAATCACCTCAAATACACTTGAAGGAGCTGGAATATACCTCAGAGGGACAGAGAAATAGTGAGCTGGATTATTACAAGTCACTTATTCATCATCAAACTATGTATCTGTCTGTCTGTCTACAGTATGTATCTCGCTATCTAATATCTAGCTATGTATCTCCTTTGTATCTATGTCTGTAATATCAATGTGATATCTATCTAATATCTATCGATTTATTATTGGTCTATGTCTGTAATTATCTATTTAGGTAATATCTATGTAATACTATCCTTCTATGTATCTATTCATCTATCTACTATCTGTCTATTTATTTATCTATCTGTATATCTATTATCTATCTCTTTTATCTACTCTATCCATCTACTATCTATCCATCTATCTACTATCTATCAATCTTTCTGTCTATCTGCTATTTATCTATTCATCCATCTATCTCATATCCATCAATCTATTAATCTATCTTTTTATCCAATATCTAGCTATTCATCTACTATCTATCTTTCTATCTATTCATCTATCTATCTATCTATCTATCTATTTTTTTTCTATCTGTCTATCTGCTATTTATCTATCCAGCCATCTATCTATCTATCTCATATCTATCTATATATTTATTATCTGTCTATCTATCCATCTATTTATCCACTATCTATCTATTATCTATCAATCTCATATCTATCTATTAATCTATCTTTTTATCCAATATCTATCTATCCATCTAATTTTTTCTATCTATCTATCTATCTATCTATCTATCTATCTACTTTTTTCTATCTATCTATCTATCTACTGTACTATCTATTAATCTTTCTATCTGTCTATCTGCTATTTTTCTATCCAGCCATCTATCTCATATCTATCTATATATATATATATATTTATTATCTGTCTATCTATCATCTATTTATCCACTATTTATCCATCTATCTATCCATCTACTTTTATCTGTCTATCTCGTGTTCCTCGGAGGACAGATAAGCCGGTGAGTAGTATTTCTGTGCTTGTAGTTGGTCTCTTCCCCTCATTTGCTTCTTATATAAGCTGAACAGATTGTGGCTGAATAGCACAGATTAGACTGGATGGTGCCGCGCTCACAGGATGGCGGCTTTTAATGTAAATGCAGCAAACGCCTGAGAGTCATCTGGTAAATGTGACAGTAAATCTCCCGCGTCTCGGTGCCGCGGCTCTTCCTGCCCCATGTTCCATAGACAGTTATGGGCGTCCACGCTGCAGGGCTGTTGTGCTGATCTAAGACCTCGCCGTCCTCGGTGCCGGCTCCCACTGCTTTATCGATCTCTGGGTAATGTTACCTGCAGCTCAGCCCTGGAACCAACCAATATGGAACTGGCAGCCGCAAGAGCCAGCTTCCTGTCTGGGCTGCCAGGCTTCTGTGTGCAGAGCCCAACATCTGATTCATCACAGTCTGAACAAGCGCACAGTGAATGACACAATCAGCCATACGTTACCCACCGGCTGACGCCTCCTTCCTCTGCTATGCACTAAAAGCTGGATGTACTGGATGAGACAGGCTTCGTGCACACGACTGGATTTCTCATTTTTTGCAGACAGAACACCGACTCTTTCATTCAGGGGCGGACACAGACAGCGGAGGGCCCCTGTGCAAAGAATGTGCCTGCCCCCCCCCCCTCCCCAAACCACACATACAGACGTAAATATATACAATAGATACAGTGACCCCTTTAAGGCTGCACAGTACTTTTGGCCAACAATGTGTCGCGCAACCAAGGATCACAGCGGACACAATGCTGCGACGCATTGAGTTATAATGAACGGGGTCGCATTGTGAACTTGAAGTTTCTTCAAATCACAATTGAAAAGTTGCAAGAAATTCAGCAGATTGGATATTTTTGTGACCGTCAGGTCAAGACCTCATTTACTTTTACTAGTTGCGATGTATGGTAGTGTCGCTGCAATCTGTGGCTGCACAATGTGTGTTGCAGCCACAGCCACCTTCTGGTGCCAGCCTAAGGGCCCATTTGGACGGCTGTGCTTTACAGTCCGCAAATTGCGGATCCACAAAACACGGAGACTGGCCATGTGCGTCCTATGATAGAAAATGCCTATTCTCTGCAATTGCAGACAAAGATAGGACATGTTGTATCGTTTTTGCGGGGCTGCGGAAAGGACATGGATGTGGACAAGACACGATGTGACGCGCGCATCTTCTGCGTACCTGTTGAAATGATTGGATCCACACCCATTCTGCAAAATTGCAGAACAGATGCGGACTCCTTCATACGGCCATCTGAATGAGCCCTAACACACATACTGGACTTTCATACATGCAACCGCTCTTTTTCATACATCCTCACACATGCAGGCACTGTCACACACACACAGTCATACATCCTCACACATGCAGGCACTGTCACATACACACAGTCATACATCCTCACACATGCAGGCACTGTCACATACACACGGTCACACATCCTCACACATGCAGGCACTGTCACATACACACGGTCATACATCCTCACACATGCAGGCACTGTCACATACACACGGTCATACATCCTCACACATGCAGGCACTGTCACATACACACGGTCATACATCCTCACACATGCAGGCACTATCACATACACACAGTCATACATCCTCACACATGCAGGCATTGTCACATACACACGGTCATACATCCTCACACATGCAGGCACTGTCACATACACACGGTCATACATCCTCACACATGCAGGCACTGTCACATACACACGGTCATACATCCTCACACATGCAGGCATTGTCACATACACCAGTCACACATCCTCACACATGCAGGCACTGTCACATACACACAGTCATACATCCTCACACATGCAGGCATTGTCACATACACACGGTCATACATCCTCACACATGCAGGCACTGTCACATACACACGGTCATACATCCTCACACATGCAGGCACTATCACATACACACAGTCATACATCCTCACACATGCAGGCACTGTCACATACACACGGTCATACATCCTCACACATGCAGGCACTGTCACATACACACGGTCATACATCCTCACACATGCAGGCACTGTCACATACACACAGTCATACATTCTCACACATGCAGGCACTGTCACATACACACGGTCATACATCCTCACACATGCAGGCACTGTCATATACACACAGTCATACATTCTCACACATGCAGGCACTGTCACATACACACGGTCATACATTCTCACACATGCAGGCACTGTCATATACACACAGTCATACATCCTCACACATGCAAGCACTGTCACACACACACGGTCATACATCCTCACATATGCAGGCACTGTCACATACACCAGTCATACATCCTCACACATGCAGGCACTGTCACATACACACGGTCATACACCCTCACACATGCAGGCACTGTCACATACACACGGTCATACATCCTCACACATGCAGGCACTGTCACATACACACGGTCATACATCCTCACACATGCAGGCACTGTCACATACACACGGTCATACATCCTCACACATGCAGGCACTGTCACATACACACAGTCATACATCCTCACACATGCAGGCACTGTCACATACACACGGTCATACATCCTCACACATGCAGGCACTGTCACATACACACAGTCATACATTCTCACACATGCAGGCACTGTCACATACACACAGTCATACATCCTCACACATGCAGGCACTGTCACATACACACAGTCATACATCCTCACACATGCAAGCACTGTCACACACACACGGTCATACATCCTCACATATGCAGGCACTGTCACATACACCAGTCATACATCCTCACACATGCAGGCACTCTCTCATACACACTTGTACACATGCAGGCACTGTCACATACACACTTGTACACATGCAGGCACTGTCACATACACACTTGTACACATGCAGGCACTGTCACATACACACGGTCATACATCCTCACACATGCAGGCACTGTCACATACACACGGTCATACATCCTCACACATGCAGGCACTGTCACATACACACGGTCATACATGCAGGAACTATTTTACACTACATTACATACAGATCCCTTACTCACCTCCTGGCTGTATTGCTGTTTCTCGTGGCCTCAGCCAGGCTTCTCCCCCTCTCAGTAGCAGGCTCCTCCCCCTCTCAGTAGCAGGCTCCTCCCCCTATCAGTAGCAGGCGCAGGCTCCTCTCCCTTCTCGCAGCAGGGCTCGATTGTCACAACCAGACATCTGAGAAGCTCTGACAGATGCCTTTCAGAACCTCCTCCTTGAGCTTTCTTTGTTTTGGTTTTCAGTTCCTCATCTTGTTAGCCTCTCTCAGCTGTCATGTAGTTGGACTGATTGCTTTCCTTTAAATTCCTCCCCATAATGCAGTAGTGTGCGGTTTATACAACTTCCTGGAGTGTGTGTGCATGCTGATCCTATTTCCCAGTCTTCTACAAGTTAAGTGCTGTACATTCATTTGTGATTTTCTGTTTGCTGGATCCCAGGTGACCCTGACTCCCTCCGTGTCTAGTGTAGGGAGCCGGTGGTCGTGTCCCCTCACTATTGTAGGGTGTTCAGGTGTCATATAGTCGAGGTACGAGGATATGCGATCATCCACCATTGGGTTGTTCGCATAGGCTGAGCAGTCAGGGAGAGTGCCAGGTCTTATGCAGGGGTCTCCCTTTTGTTCCTTAGCTTTGGATCCAGTGAGTCATATATTTATTTTGCATTGTCTTGTTTCCTGTACACCTTTCCGTGACATCGGTCTCCACACAGCAGCAGTGGGTCCTTTCTTCCTCACTGATTAGCAGTGCTGGCCCATTGGAGGTGAGCCTGTCAGTGCTTTTAAGTGACAGTTTTTAGACCAATCAGCTCTCCTGGTTAGTAAGGTTGGGTCCACAAGGTTCTATTTTCAAGGAAATCGCGTAAAAATGCAGTGTTTTTTGCCGAGATTTTGTAAAAATCAGACCCTGTTGGCACAGCCTTACTGACCAGGAGTGATGATTACACTAAAACCTGTTAACTCTCCTATGAATTAGCCCCTGAGCTGCACATTATCTTTTAGTCTGAAGTTCAGGAAGGGGGCCCCACTCACCAGTGGACCAATCCAATCTGTATGGGCCCCCCTCGCACGCTGGGCCCCTGTGCAGCTGAACCAGCTGCACAGGCGGTATGTCCGCCCCTGCTTTCATTTCTATGTGGTCGTGCACACATCCATATTTTCTGCGGATCCACGTGGCCGTTTTGCAAACTATAGAACGTGTCCAATTCTGGTCTATAAAGTGGACGAGAATAATCATTTCTAGTGATGGGAGTGAGGAAAATGTGGAATGAAAGGTATCCGTATTTTTGGATCCATGGATTGCAGACTAAAATATGGACATGTCCGTGTGCACAAAGCTGTAACATGTGGCTCACAGTAATGTGTCTTCCATCTCCTAGTCAGGAACACCATCATAAGTCTACTTACTTCAACTCCAGAGCTCTTATTTCCTCCCCCTGATGTGAGATGACATCAGAACGATGTGAGATGATGTCATAATGTTGTGTGTGACATAGTGTGAAAGGACATCATAACTATGTGAGATGTCATAGTGATGTCATGATGATGTGATATGATGTCATCCCAATGTGAGATGATATATTGTGATGATGTAAGATGATATGAGAGATGGTGACTGCGAGGCATGAGAATCCATTTTGTATAAACATGTCCTCCATCTTGTGTATATGGGAGATTTAGGTCAGGTCTTAAATGGAGCTTAAATAGGCAGGGTTAAAGGGTTAAATAGGCAGATAAGAAAGCTAAAATCAAGGCATGAAAAGGTCAGCTCATGTGTGCACATCCCCCTCCCCACAGTTTCCTCTCTAGCAGATAGTATAGTTTGAGCCTCAGGAAGGGCGGGGGGTCAGAGAGTGGCATAGAAACATAGCTTGTATGGTCTTATGATCTATATCTTATAACCGCAAATGTCATGTCTGTCATGTGATGGTTTTTTTGTGTGTCAAGCCTATATTATTGTGAGCTTGTCTTTGAATTAAAGAGAAATCTGATACAACTACATCCAAAGGTGAAGGGATATTTCCCTAACAAAATCTTGTCACCCAACGTGGGACTCAACTAAAGGACACTTCATCTGGTCTCCGACAAATTGGACGTTCCGGTTTGGGATTTGCAGATATAAGAAATATGGTTGAGCCTCTTTTTGGTAAGAAGCTGAAAATGACTATGTTGGATTTTGAGACCTAAGAGATGGACATTTTCAATTGGGAAGTCTTTGGTTTAGTTTTGGGAGTTGATGCCTTATTTGTTCTTTATTTTATGTGAAAAATCTTAGAGAATAACAGGAAGGGTAATCAAAGTCCTTGGACTCCAATGTCTGGTTTTGATCGGTTAAGAAACTCAGTAACAGAATACATTACGTAAATATAGTGGGCAAATTCTGAGGAAACTGAGGGAAATAGACGTCTGAATAATTGTTTAACTTTCTGTGGAAAAAGACTGACATACAAAATGGGGAACAATTTCAGTATACCAAAGGGTTACAAAACAGCTAAGACTTTAGTCGAAGAGAGGGAAGGAAAAGAAGGTTTGAAAATTATTGACAGGATGTTGAAGAAGGTAAGAATGAAGCATGTAAATTTGAATGTGGATACTTGGGAAAGATTCAGAAGCACACATTGTGTTTGGATTAAGGATCATGGATGTGAAGAAGTAGTTAATACCTGGGTTAAAGTGGCAGGGGAAGTTGAAACTGAGGGGTGGCGAGGAGAAGTAGTCAGAGGTAGACTATTGTGTACTCACAAAGCAAAAGACAATGATGCTGACGAACGACCTCCCCCATATCCAACTACCCCTAGACCTCCAAGAGGGAATGGACTGGAGGGATGGACTTGTAATGTCTGTGGCAATCCGAATCCAGACTGGGCCAATGCGTGCCCAGTCTGTGGTGCCCCCGACCCCACAAACCTGTAGGATCCTTCCCTGTTCTGACTAAGACAAGACTCCTACCCAGACCCACAACAGGACAACAGGGGGCGATGGGAGGACCTGATACAACCTCAGGACCACCCGGACAGGAACCTGAATTTCTTCACACCAGTGTGACTGAGTACCACCCCTGGAGTCCGAAAGACCAACTCAGACTTTTGACCCGACTGCCCGACCCTCTGACAAGACCTATGCCTACTTTTAGGACTCTTCAGCAGATACAGGTGACTTATTGGGCTACGTGAACTGACTTGAAACATCTGATGTTGCCGAAGATGGGCGAGTCACAACATCAAATGGTGAATGACTATATGAACGAACACAGAAATGTCCCCATGGATATTATGACTAGAGACTGGGTCAAGACTTTACAGTCTGGGACTGAATTTGTCAGGGTTTTTACAGAATGGGCACATACAAGGAAGGAAGAAAGTTCCCGAAGTCTTAAAGACATAGTACAGGGTCCTCATGAGACTGTAGAGACTTATGCTGCAGGACTAAGGACTATCTGGACCGACATGGGTTAGGATCAAGCTGGAAACATGGGAGAAAAACTGTTGACATATGCATTCATGGAGGGGCTTCGACCCACCCTCCAGGCTAAGCTGAAAGCTTGTAAACCTGGATGGCGTGTGACCCCTTTAACCTAATTAATTGCTGCAGCCAAAGGGTTAGAACTAGACATGAAGAAAAACCCTACTCCGGTTAAATATATGGGGCAGGGCACCAGGTCCCAAACCCAAACCGTGATTTTAAATGTTACAATTGCGGCAAAGCAGGTAACATGAAGAGAGATTGCAGGGCTCCCAGGAAACCTAGAGACAACGGTGGCCAATTTAGTCCTTAATCACCACTGTCTTCAGACTAGGGATACTGGTACCCATGTGACGGTTCTCCCTGTAAAAGTAGAGTCTGTGGGCCCCCAAATACATATCCCGGTATCCCTAGGAAATAAAAAGGCAGTACCATTCCTGGTCGACACAGGGAGCAGCCAAAACAGTCGCTGACCAGAACTTTTTAAAACCCTATCAACTCAGTCCATAGCACGTCCCAGCCATGGGTTTCACTGGGGAACCAGTCAAACTAAAAATCAAAGACAGTACTGTTATCACCATAACATTTCTGTTAAAGGATGATCTCCCTGAACCTATTCTGGGAACTGATGTACTCCAAGCGCTCGGGACCAGTATCCATCTACACCCAGATGGGACTAGTCACATAGACTTTGGATTCCCAGAAGAAGTTCTTTGCCCAATGATAACTTCTATAATGGTGGCTGAATTAAATCTTCCTGATTTGACAGAATCTGAAAAGAGTCTGCTCAGCCAGGTCCCTGAGAGCCTTTGGCCACATCAAAGTCGGACATAGGAAAATTACCTGTGTCCCCTGTGATGGTGTCTCTAAAGCCTGAGTGTCAGCCCCCGCAAGTTAAACAGTACCCATTGAATCACGCTCAGGAAATAGCAGTGTCCAGCCAAATAGATGATTTTCTCAGAGCAGGTGTTCTCATCAAAGCATGGGGCCAAGGTTGATGAACAAGGAATCTGGAGAAACGAGGTTGTTTACCTCGTCCAATTTATCCTGCTATGGCACAGGAGGCCCATGGGCCTACCCATCTGTCAAAAGGTGCTATGGTAAGGGTTTGTACAAGGGTGCATGATTTGTGCATTGAAGAATCCCGGTCAAGTGGTGAAGACTCCAAGCAAACACACCCCGAGGCCATTTTACCCATTTCAGAGATTGCAGATAGACTATATACAGCTACCTAAGGTAGGTGTATAAAGTTTGTTCTTGTGTGTGTTGATCTCTTTTCAGGATGGCTGGAAGTCTTCCCAGTAGCAAAGGCAAATGCAAAGAATACCGTCAAGAAATTGCTCAGTGAAGTGATATGCAGGTACGGTATCCCTGAAGTCATTGAGTCAGTTAGGGGGTCCCATTTCACAGGAGAAGTAATGAGGGAGGTCATGCAGGCGCTAGTGGTCACTCAAGCGTTTCACACGGCCTACCATCCTCAAAGCAGCGGTCGAAATGAACGCCTCAACGGCACATTAAAGTTAAAGATTCAGAAAGCCATGCAGGAAACCCAAACACTTTGGCCAGAAGATCCTTCTGCTGACAGTGGCTCTGACCCTGAGCGTGTCAGCAGTGTTTCGTCCACTGAATGATGAATGGGACAATGCTTTGATACGGCACCATCAGGTGCTGTTTGAAGGACTGAATGACATTGAAGAATTGAGGGACTGTTGGATCTGTACTCACAGTCCTGTGAGTTCAGCCAGTATGCCCTATTTCGCCGTGCCCCTCAATTTTTTAGAATTGACTGAACTGGCCAACTCTACTATCTTTTTCTCAGGCATGAAGCATGTTAAGTCTAAAACTAAAGACAGGGAAGCACCCTTACCCGTTGCAGGATGGGCTGGGCCCCCCTGGCTCATGGTAAACAGATCAGGGCCACCAGTTGATTATAGCTCTACACCCTGGAACGAGAACATATGGTGCAATGTTTCATGCTTTGCAAAATGGACACACTGTATTGTTTGCAAATACAGTCGAAAGTTATGTCTTTTAGTCCTCATAACAAATTCGGCTGCAATGACTCTATCCCGAACAGCCTGGGGCAGTGTGTTGGTATAGATCCTGTAAATGGTAAGAATCTGGCCTGCAGTAGATTTAATTGCTGGAATAACCTCTAACTCCTCAGAGGGTCAGGAAAAGGGACCAAAACTGGCAGAAGATGTCCGACTGGCCAAATTGTTTGATAGTACGGTGGTTGCAGTCCCAGAAGATATATTCCTGGTCTGTGGGCATAAGGCATACAAGTGGTTGCCCAGAAATGTCACTGGTCTATGTACAATTGCCCGGCTTAATCCTGCAACCTTTATAATACCCCATTCAAACATAGATATAAACGCTGAACCTAAACCTAAGGGCCAAGGATAATACACCCAGACAAAATGGTAAACCTCACGTAGTAGAGATGAGCATCTCCAATAAGATTTTCAATACCCTGTTCTTGTACCCCATGGTAATGCAGATGTGGGACAAGCTAGTGGTGGCAAGTGATTATTTGGATGATCAGATATGGGAGATGTTAAGACTCATGAACACCTCTAACATTGTCCAGAACCAGATAATCATTGTCACAATCAACACACCTTGGTTTTAGACTACCTGACAGCAAAGGAAGGAGGTATGTGTCAGGTTGTAGGACCTGCTTGTTGCCATTATATAGATCCCCAAGGTAACCTACAGGTAAAAGCTGGAATAGAAAAGGTGAAAGCCATGAGAGACAAATGGTTACAGGAAAATAGTGCAGACAAAGACTCATGGTGGGGAGGCACCTTTTCTTCCTCAACCCTGCCAACTGGTTCAAAACTTTGGGAGGGTGGTTCATGGGAAATCTTCAAACAATTTTCCAAGTTGCCATAGTTATCCTCATAGGATATGTATTGCTTAGGCTACTGTTTATGTGCACAAAGTATGAACCAAGAGAAGAGATTATAGAGACTATTGAGAAAATCTTCTGTCCTGCAACAGATGTAGAACTGAAGATATCTCAAAATGGGGGATTTGTGAGGGATGAGAATCCATTTTCTATAAACATGTCCTCCATCTTGTGTATATGGGATATTTAGGTCAGGTCTTAAATGGAGCTTACAGGGTTAAATAGACAGATAATAAGAAAGTTTCCTCTCTAGCAAATAGTATAGTCTGAGCCTCAGGAAGTGCGGGGGGTGGAGAGGAGAGAGTAATGGATACATAGCTTGTATGGTCTTATGATCTATATCTTATAACCGCAAATGTCATGTTTGCCATGTGATGTTTTTTTTTCTGTTTCAAGCCTATATTATTGTCTATAATATCCAATGACTGTGTCAGTTTGCCAAGCGCTCAAATACCTTTTAATTTGGATTCCAACAATCATAAGTGAATGGATATTTCCCTAACATGACATAGTGTAGGAGGATGTCATAATGTAGTGCCCTGGAGCAAGGGTACTTTGGACTGTAGACATTTGCCCCTATTGCTACTATGCAAAGCCATACCCTACTTTCTTGCACTTTGAAGGGTTAACTTGCACTTTGATTTATGCTGTTGCATACACTTCTACCGTTTTGTATTGTTGAAGTACATATTATATGTTTACTGTAATATATTTCCTATTCATTTGCACTATTACACTGTAGCTGCACTGCACTGTGGAATGGGTTAATGCACGGCTGGGCAATACTGTGAGACTTTATCACGTTCTTCCTGTACAGAGTTTTGGAGAGAAAAAAACATACACACTGACCTTCTGACTGGTTTAGCTCTGTTGTTTATGTCTGAAGACTTTTGCCTGGAAGAACTGCTTATTAATTCCCATAGACTTTCATCGAAACTCAATAAAAGTCTATATTAGACAAAAATTGTAACAGTGTTTCCATTTAGGCTGTGCTTCTCCACTCCACCCCTCCCACTAGAAGGTTTTAGTTCAGCTAGAAATTGTATATAAGGAGAGCAGTCAGAGCCCCTAGTTGTCTGTAGATAGAGGCCAATGTTTAGTAGAAGAGACTCTGGCAGACTGCATGAGTGACCAGAAGAAGATGCTGAGACGGGGATACTCTGCAACAGACCCTGGATTACCAGCCCTGTGACCAAGGAGCCAACTGGACTACTGAGACACAGACCCTGGGCCACCAGCCTTCGCCCAGGGAGCCAGCCTTCGAAGAGAGAGGGACAGCTAACTTAGGCCTTTCCTCAGCATGAAAACTTCTTCTGTCTGGGAAGCCACCTCTTGACTTATTTACCATTGGGGTGCACCATGCATTACCAGCAGAAACATGTGGTGAGTGGTGACACCACAACAGTGTCCGGGAAACCCAGTGTTTTGTTAGGGGCCACCCCAAACTCGGCCACTGCAATTATGTGAGATGATGTCATACTGATGCCATTATGATGTGAGATGATATTATAATGATGTGTAATGATGTCATAATATTGCGACATGATATGAGATGATGTCATAATGTGAGATGATATCATATGACGTGCAATGTCATAACAATGTGAGATGATGTCGTAATGATGGCACCAATTATAATTTGTACAACCCCAAAAGGTGAATGTATTCCTTATACCCATCATCTTTTAAACCTTCACTACTGGATTTCACCCTATGGTGGATTCTGTGTTATTTATTTTTTTGCTATATTTTAGATGTGCCAAAATTATCACAGTGAGATAGATTGGTGCATGTTGCGCGGTGTACAAGGTGCATATCCTTTTATTGTAAAATGTCCCCCAGCATGACTAGTCCATGCTTTTTGGAGCAGAACAGATGAAAGGAAGGCCTGTAACATTGCAATTCAGCAAGAAGGAGAGGAGACCCGACAACGGAAAAGTAAAAAAAAAGAAGAAGAAGAAAAAAGCAGCACTGTGGAAAGATACATTGTTCAAAGACACTGAGGACAAAACAAGAGGAGTGAAGAACGGCGCGCTGTACGCTGTGCATCCTCGGGTAGCGGTGCGAGCCTGTGCTGCTGTGCATTAATATGAGGAATGATCCATTGCTAACAGCCTTTACCCAGCGTAAACCCGTCCCAAAATAACGCTTAATAATCATTCCCCTGGGCAAACACCCACATATCCAGCATCATAACTGTAACAGCGTCAGGATGTATCACAGTGCTTAGAAATCCGGAGAGACGGAATATAGGACAAGGAGAATTCTTTCAGGTGCTTCCAGAGGATGCGGAGGAAAGTCACATGCGGCTCACAGCAAGATATAGGAACGACATGCTGAGGAGCTAAGGGGCTACTTGCTGAATTTGGAGGATGGTTATACTGGTGTGCTAGGAATATACCAGTTCAAAATGAAGGCGGAAACCATAATGAGGTCCCTTTTTGGAGCTAGATACAGATATTGTATACTGGTGCTTCTACCAGAGGAGCAGGCGATGGCGTAAAGGGGGTCATGGGTTTAATACTCTCCCTTGTACTCTCATTCCTCTGCCTGCCGGCAAAAGGGACTGTTACCTCGAGAGATAGTCACCCTTTATCAGCAGATGACAGACTGCATTGCTTACAGACCGCAGAAGAGTCTGAGTGGAGGGGAAAAGTTTTATAGCAGGGCAGTCCAGCAGAGAAGGCAAACGTTGGCCCAAAACAAATTTAAAAAAATTCAGGATAAATTCCAAATTGATAGCATCAATTTACTCATCTCTAGTATGTATGTTAAATATTTGGTGGTAGCCTCAAACTGTTTAGCGTGATCAACCACGTGGGACGCCACTGGTCACGTGAGACGCTAACAGCTCGACTGAAAGCGCGCGATGTAAGATCGGAGAGAACTGCAAGCACCTATAATCACCGGCCAGACGGGAGTAGCGTGATCAACCACGTGGGACGTCACTGGTCACGTGAGACGCTAACAGCTCGACTGAAAGCACGCGATGTAAGATCGGAGAGAACTGCAAGCACATATAATCACCGGCCAGACGGGAGTAGCGTGATCAACCACGTGGGACGCCACTTGTCACGTGAGACGCTAACAGCTCGACTGAAAGCATGCGATGTAAGATCGGAGAGAACTGCAAGCACATATAATCACCGGCCAGACGGGAGTAATGTGATCGACCACGTGGGACGCCACTGGTCACGTGAGACGCTAACAGCTCGACTGAAAGTGCACGATGTAAGATCGGAGAGAACTGCAAGCACCTATAATCACCGGCCAGACGGGAGTAGCGTGATCAACCACGTGGGACGCCACTGGTCTCATGAGACGCTAACAGCTCGACTGAAAGCGCGCGATGTAAGATCGGAGAGAACTGCAAGCACATATAATCACCGGCCAGACGGGAGTAGCGTGATCAACCACGTGGGACGCCACTGGTCTCATGAGACGCTAACAGCTCGACTGAAAGTGCACGATGTAAGATCGGAGAGAACTGCAAGCACATATAATCACCGGCCAGACGGGAGTAGTGTGATCGACCACGTGGGACGCCACTGGTCTCATGAGACGCTAACAGCTCGACTGAAAGCGCGCAATGTAAGATCGGAGAGAACTGCAAGCACCTATAATCACCGGCCAGACGGGAGCAGTGTGATCGACCACGTGGGACGCCACTGGTCACGTGAGAAGCTAACAGCTCGACTGAAAGCACGCGATGTAAGATCGGAGAGAACTGCAAGCACATATAATCACCGGCCAGACGGGAGTAGCGTGATCAATCACGTGGGACGCCACTTGTCACGTGAGACGCTAGCAGCTCGACTGAAAGCGCGCGATGAAGATAGGAGAGAGGTGTTTGTAAGCGAGGTACTTGGCAACCTATATCATCAAAACCGTGAGTTACCCTATGAAGGGACATTATCTGAAACAAGGAGCGAAGCCACTATAGATTACTAATCTGCTCCAAACACAATAGCAGTTGGATCAGCTGCACGATTAGAAGCGGTGATATAAACGACCTAAAGATGTGGAGGACGAATTGCGCTGATTATAATGCTCCCAGTATGGTCTGACCACTAACTATTAATATTGACGTTTTTGATATGATTTGATTACTAACATCTAACCATCACTCTTAGGCCTCATGCACACGACCGTTGTTTTATTCCGTGTCCGTTGCGAAGTTTTTCGTGATTTTCTGCGGACCCATTGATTTTCAATGGGTCCGTTGAAAACTCGGCTAATGCACCGTTTGCCATCCGCGTCCGTGATTCCAGTCCGTCAAAAAAATATAACCTGTCCTATTTTCTACGGAAAACGGTTTGCAGACCCATTCAAGTCAATGGGACCGCTAAAAAACACGGAGGCACACAAGATTGTCATCCGCGTCCAAGCATCCGTGGCCGTTTTATTCCTATCATTTGCATGGCAAACCTGTCTTAGACTTTTTTTTAGTCCGGAAACGGATCACGGAACAACGGAACCGCATTTTCCGGGACGGAACACAACAACGGTCGTGTGCATGAGGCCTTACTATAAGTGAGGACACCTGAGGAACTTCTATTTTACCTGCACTGCAACAAGTTCAACAACTAAGGAACATATCTATATTATTGTACTTTGTTCTATACATTTAAGAACATTTGAACTACAGTATCCTTGACAACTAGGAGAAATATCAGATTATGGACATCAAGTACCGCTTCCATTCTTTTGTACCTTTATTGTGATATTGTGATTACAGGTCTATTTTGATGTGGTATTTTTATCTATATTGTATCCTATATCATACTGCGTCATTAACAAAATTAGGATCAGACTTAAACTATCTTAAGAGATTTGATACTCCTCTGATTTACCCATTTTTCTCAGCATTTTACCCTTCTGGTCTGACCCTGAGTAACTATTACTACTTTATATATATATATAACCTATGTGGCAAGTTATTCATTTACAGGTTTATCTTTCTTTGTAGGATTGAACTTTTTTTATACACAATTTTTTATCTTTTAATATATTCTTATTCCTAATAAATGTATTTTGTACTATGCTCCAGATATAGTGTGTGCCATCCATATTTGTTTCAAGTGATTATTTTCTCGATTGCAAAAATCGGCAGTGTAATATGCGCGTATTGCGCGTGCAATACAGACATGGGTCACTATAGCTACATTTTTCAAGCTGCTAGAAGTTTCCTGAGACTGGAGAAAATGGTTGGCACAGAAGAACATCAAAATAGCTTTATATGCAGATAGAGTGCTCCAGTATATTTGCGACTGCACAAATCGGCAATTAATGATGCGCATATTTTGGCGCAATACGTGCAACTTCACATTTTAGCAGGTCTGACCACATATTACTGATTGGGGCACTAAATATTGTTGTGACATCACAGCACCATGTCTGTAGCATGTATGTATGGACAGCTACACTATATCAGGATATAACCTACACTCACTATCTCCCACTAACTATCTGTATTATATATATATGAGCTAGCTATCTAACTAACTATCTAATGTAATGACACAGGAAAGCACAGAGCACAGTAATAACACTGCTGTCTCTCTCAGATCTGCAAAATACTGCATACAAGGGCTGCTGGGGAGGTTCTTATATAGTAAGGGGTGGGTAACTTTCCTATTGGTTGCTAGGGATGTTGCTAAGCTCTGACAAAGACATTGCAGCCTTCTCATTGGCCCACAAGCAAGAAGGAAGGTTACTGATGAAAAAATAAATCCTGAATATTCGTGAATATGAATATATTGCACTATATTCTAAATCTTCACGAATTCTCGAAGTGGCGATATTCGCGATTCGAAAATTTGCGCCCAACACTAGTGCCTGACGGTATTATTTGTGTTTTGCAGCATTAAGGAATAATTGCTTAGATACTGCATGTTATTTTTGAACTATATGGTGGTATGATGTGAATACGGGAAAATCTGAAATCGGCTTGTGGAAGGGGAGCTACTTTGCTTATTGCCAGCCCCTTCAGTGAAGAGAAAAGTATCATGAAGGGTGATGCTCAGTCCAGAACCCCTTATGGCCCTTCATTCCAAGACCACGAAAAAGAAGCTATTGTACTGCAGGTTAGAAGGACAAGCGCAGACGGAGACAGGTGTCATAGTGTTAAATCCATATCTGACCAGCATCAACTTCTATAAATCCCTGCGTGGCCTGGAGAACGATAGAAGGTGAAAGTCTAAACTGCAGCCTCTCTTTATATTTATGTATGGACCTGGGGAGATGGAAATCGACTCTTGGTTGCCAGGACGCGCGTTGGACTCTGCTGCTTCAGACGGATGATTCACTGACATATACACAAGGTTTCATCGTTCCATTGCTCTCACCTCCAAGGAAACCATTTGTTATGTCTTCTGATTTTTACATAAAGATTAATACTCATAGAATGAAAAGTTCTGCGCCCTCCTAATCAGTGTTCCCTCTAAGCCGCGCGGCCGCGCAGCAATTATTGTGCCCCCGCGCACAAGTTTACTAGGTCCGCTCAGCGCCCGCTCGCCCGCTCACCCTGCTTCCAAAATGCCCACACTAGGGATGATTTCTTCCAAACGTTCTCCTTCTGTGTGCGTGGCAATCGGGGCGCTGCCTACCACATATTCCCTCGCTACTGCTGCCTCCTCCTTCTTTTTCTGACCGAAGAGGAGGAGCAGCAGTGCACAGGGAGAGCTAATGTGGAGGTGGCGTTGGCGGCGGCGGCGCCATCTTAGAAGCTAGACTTCTCCTGAGTCTGAGAGCTGCCTGCTACATAAGTTTGCTGAGGACAGTCCTGGAGGGCATGCTACTGCAGAACACAAGGGGTGAAACTGTGAAAGTACCACTGGCAGGAACACACCATCCCATCCCAGTGATAGTCTATCACTATGATGGTGTGTTCCTGCCAGTGGTTTTACCCCTTGCCTTGACAAGGGCCCTTCTGTTCTGCAGCAGCATGCCCTCCACCTATATACAGCCTATACCTATGTACAGCCTATACCTATATACAGCCTAAATCTATATACTGCCTATACACAGCCTAGATCTATATACAGCTTGTAGCTATATGCAGCCTATATTTATATACAGTCCACTCTACACCTATATACAGCATATACCTATATACAGCCTATATCTATATACTGCCTACAACTATATACTGCCTATACCTATATACTGCCAATATCTACAGTATATACAGTCTACATCCTATACCTAAGCACAGCCTATACCTATACATTCTACGCCTATGTACAGCCTATACCTATATACAGCCTATAACTATATACTGCCTATACACAGCCTATATCTATATACAGCCTATATCTATATACAGTCTACACCTACATACAGCCTATACCTATATACAGCCTACACCTATATACTGCCTATACCTATATACTGCCTATATCTATATACAGTCTAAACCTATATACAGGGAGTGCAGAATTATTAGGCAAATGAGTATTTTGACCACATCATCCTCTTTATGCATGTTGTCTTACTCCAAGCTGTATAGGCTCGAAAGCCTACTACCAATTAAGCATATTAGGTGATGTGCATCTCTGTAATGAGAAGGGGTGTGGTCTAATGACATCAACACCCTATATCAGGTGTGCATAATTATTAGGCAACTTCCTTTCCTTTGGCAAAATGGGTCAAAAGAAGGACTTGACAGGCTCAGAAAAGTCAAAAATAGTGAGATATCTTGCAGAGGGATGCAGCACTCTTAAAATTGCAAAGCTTCTGAAGCGTGATCATCGAACAATCAAGCGTTTCATTCAAAATAGTCAACAGGGTCGCAAGAAGCGTGTGGAAAAACCAAGGTGCAAAATAACTGCCCATGAACTGAGAAAAGTCAAGCGTGCAGCTGCCAAGATGCCACTTGCCACCAGTTTGGCCATATTTCAGAGCTGCAACATCACTGGAGTGCCCAAAAGCACAAGGTGTGCAATACTCAGAGACATGGCCAAGGTAAGAAAGGCTGAAAGACGACCACCACTGAACAAGACACACAAGCTGAAACGTCAAGACTGGGCCAAGAAATATCTCAAGACTGATTTTTCTAAGGGTTTATGGACTGATGAAATGAGAGTGAGTCTTGATGGGCCAGATGGATGGGCCCGTGGCTGGATTGGTAAAGGGCAGAGAGCTCCAGTCCGACTCAGACGCCAGCAAGGTGGAGGTGGAGTACTGGTTTGGGCTGGTATCATCAAAGATGAGCTTGTGGGGCCTTTTCGGGTTGAGGATGGAGTCAAGCTCAACTCCCAGTCCTACTGCCAGTTTCTGGAAGACACCTTCTTCAAGCAGTGGTACAGGAAGTCTGCATCCTTCAAGAAAAACATGATTTTCATGCAGGACAATGCTCCATCACACGCGTCCAAGTACTCCACAGCGTGGCTGGCAAGAAAGGGTATAAAAGAAGAAAATCTAATGACATGGCCTCCTTGTTCACCTGATCTGAACCCCATTGAGAACCTGTGGTCCATCATCAAATGTGAGATTTACAAGGAGGGAAAACAGTACACCTCTCTGAACAGTGTCTGGGAGGCTGTGGTTGCTGCTGCACGCAATGTTGATGGTGAACAGATCAAAACACTGACAGAATCCATGGATGGCAGGCTTTTGAGTGTCCTTGCAAAGAAAGGTGGCTATATTGGTCACTGATTTGTTTTTGTTTTGTTTTTGAATGTCAGAAATGTATATTTGTGAATGTTGAGATGTTATATTGGTTTCACTGGTAAAAATAAATAATTGAAATGGGTATATATTTGTTTTTTGTTAAGTTGCCTAATAATTATGCACAGTAATAGTCACCTGCACACACAGATATCCCCCTAAAATAGCTAAAACTAAAAACAAACTAAAAACTACTTCCAAAAATATTCAGCTTTGATATTAATGAGTTTTTTGGGTTCATTGAGAACATGGTTGTTGTTCAATAATAAAATTAATCCTCAAAAATACAACTTGCCTAATAATTCTGCACTCCCTGTACACCCTATACCTATATACAGTCTGCACCTATGTACAGTCTACACCGTCTAGACTGTACATAGGTGTAGACTGTATATAGGTATAGGCTGTGTGTTGGTGTAGGTTGTATATAGGTATAGACTGTGTATAGGTATAAGCTGTATATAGGTATAGGCTGTATATAGGTATATCTATCTATCTATCCCTCAGGGGTTATATTGTCTGGCATGGTGTAACCTCCATACATTTGCTGTACAGTATACATTATAATCCCTGCACCATGCTATACAGGATACAGTACATTATGATCCATACACCATGCCATTCAATATGCAGTATAACACCTACACTGTGGGGTTATGTTGTATATTGTACGGCATGGTGTATGGATTATACTGTATATTACACAGCATGGTGCAGGGATTATACTGTATTGTACAGGATGGTGCAGGGATTATACTGTATTGTGCAGGATGGTGCAGGGATTATACTGTATTGTACAGGATGGTGCAGAGATTATACCGTATTGTACAGGATGGTGCAGGGGTTACACTGTATGCTCTTTGATGTGACATTTATCTTAGATTTTCCTATCGCCCACCTTTGATGGCGCTGTGCCCAGCTCTGACCAACCCCGCTGAGCAGCTGCCAAGGCTTAGAGGGAACACTGCTCCTAATATACTTTGCAACTCAATTCATCACCATTTTAAAGATGTTTGCTTGCTGTCAGTGAATCGAAGCATTCTTGTTAACATCCAGCTTCTGAAAACATCTTATATACTCCTCACAACTGTAGTTTATTACAATGTATCAGTGTCAGGCAAACACCTGGGCAGCACAAAACTCTTTCCTGCCTTGAGGGTAAGCTTCAATGTATCAGTGTAGGGAGGAGGTAACAGAATGGATACATTGTAACAAACCCCTAGCTGTCATACGTGTGTATGGGTTTGGTATCAGAAGATGAGAACATTCTCGAGTCTATAAAGAGACGAACATTTGAGACTTCTAACAGCTGAGAGTTTGCTGCAATCGTATCCGGTTTAGACAACCACCTCTGTCTTAAAGGCTATGGACATCTTTGCACTGACTTCTTTCTTGTTTATTTGCCTTTAAAACACAAAATGAATCAACTTTCTAAATAGGGTTTTAGAGGAAGCAACAAGAGGTTGTAGACGGCAGATCTGTCATGGTCTTACCTTCTTACTGTTCTCCTTCGTTTGACATGTGCTGGCGGCCATCTTGGTTTCTGGGTTTCTTGTAGCCTCCCACCCTGCGGCTTCTCCTTACCACTGGGAGGAGCTGGATGCCTAGCTCATATATATAGGAGGTCTGTGGCTTCAGTTGCTTGCTTGGTCCTCCTGTGTTCACATGCTTCTAAGACTGCTGCTGCTTCTGGTTCCTGATCCTGGCCTCGTCTGACTACCCCGTTGGTTCCTGATCCTGGCTTCGTCTGACTACCCCGTTGGTTCCTGATCCTGGCTTCGTCTGACTACCCTGCTGGTTCCTGATCCAGGCTTCGTCTGACTACCCTTCTGGTTCCTGACCTCTGTCTACGTAGACCCTGCTTCGGTTTAGCCATCCGTTTGGACTTTTGCTTACAGCTTGCTTTTCAATAAAGCCTTCTTATTTCCACTTATCTCTTGTTGTACGTCTGGTTCATGGTTCCATGACAAGATCAGAGTGTGGAGAGCATGCAAAAGGCAGAGGGAAGACAGCAGCATCCTGGACACACAGATCCTGCATGTATTAATGGGGGGACACGTCCACATAAGAAAAGTCTGAAGCAGGCTGCAAACAGAACATCAGGGGGTCTGAAAATGAACGAAGGAATGATTGCAGACTGAAACTTTTTTTAACTCAAAGTTACTAATCCCATTTCCTTAACATTTAAACAGTCCAAAACCTGGATTTATACAATTTATTTGCCCTGATACATGGCAGCAAATTATCAGGACAAGTATGAGATTTGTCCTTCTGCACGTCTATTTAGTTCATAGAGGTTTTTGTAAACTGGATACAATTGTAGCAAACCATTAGTTGTGAGGCGTACTAAGCCTGTGCAAAGCTCTGGATGGAAGCGTGAATATACTATGACTATGACATTGACACAGAACATTAAAAGGTTTTCTGGAATTTTAATATTGATGACCTATCCTCAGGATATAAGAATTGGTGGATATGCTGCTGTGGCCCTCTATTTTCTTCACTATCCTCAGGATAGGTCATCAATACCTGATCAGCGGGGCAGTGTCAGACTGGCGTTCCTGGCGCTTTCCAAAGGAAATTATTCTAGAGGCCCAACTCCTATATTATCGATAAAGTTCAATAGGTTTTGAATCCAAGAAATAGACCATATCTTGAGGATAGCTCATAAATATCAAACAACTGGACATCCCCTGTAAAGATACATCATATAAGAAATAGACCCTAGTGACAAGTGATTGTCTCTAAAGACACCTCCAAAGGGGGTTGTCTACTGCTGGATCTTCTGGGGTACATTATTGTATCATGAACACATACTCTCCATTCACACAGGTCCGCCATAGGATCCTCTGTTTCTCTGGTGGCACAGCCTAACCCGACCTATATGACGCGGTCACCTTGGGAGGTAGCATATATAATGGTCAAATTAGATACCAGGGCCAGGTAAACCATTCCTGAAACTACTCTGCATACATCAAATGACAATTCAGGTTCATCGTCACGTTGTGTGACAGGTTATCCAGATCTATGAATATCTCACCAGGTTTAAGGGCTGGTTTCACAAATGCTTCTTTGCACCCACGGGAAGGAATGTTACACGTTTCTCAAAGTGAGAACTTGTACAGTAGCTGGCACCGATCATGCATGAACACATCAGATGTAGGTGGATATGTCACACAGCCAACAGAAAAGATGGATGGAAGAGATGGTGAGGACAGATTTATCACATAGAGATGAGGCTACAAATTAGGGATAAGCGAATTAGTTCTACCGATTCAGAATTCATCCTGAATTTCTAAAATTTTTTGATTCTAATGAACTTGATTTTCTTGTGGTTCATTTTTGGAGAATGAGAGAGGAAGAGAGAGAGAAAGCGAGAATTCAATAATAATGCATACTAGGTGGTCTCCCTAATGAGAATGATCACCCCCAAGGACATTCAGTTAACCAGAGCAAATTTTATCTTGAGATACTCAGTGCTCTTATCCTTTTGGAAGGAAAACTGGCTTGCATGTCTCACTCAAAGAAGTATTACAAGTGGGTTTCTCTCCCCCCTAGGACTTATATTTATCTCTGGTTAAGTCCTAGGAGTCCATAGGATCCTCTGTTTCTTTGGTGGCACAACTTGACCTGTCCTATATGACATGGTCACCTCGGAAGGTAGCGCATATATGTCATGCCCTGCTCTGACTATGCGCGGAGGTCGGCCAGAATAGCAGCACGTATTTAGTGTTTTGTTTTGGAGCCATGCTGGATCCACCTTCCATCAGGTGCACTGGGTTGAGTCATTATTTTAAATAGCACTCCATCCCTGTGCTCTGAGCGGGTTATAGAAATCATTCTGGCCTTGGAAGCAAGGAAGGAAGGTTGTCTGTTCCAGCTCTGAAAAGATAAGTATGGTTTCAGTTTTTGTTGTTTGCTATCTTGGTTGTGTTAGTGTCATCTCATCCATCCATGTTCTGTGCGAGCAGGCTGCTCCTATTCCCCTTTTCACCATCTCAGGGAATCCAGGGTGTTTTAGCCCAGGCACGAGGACACATCATTCCTACCATCTAGGTCTGAATGTGGGCTGAGCAGACCAGGGAGAGAAGTCAGGGATTTGCTAGGAGGTGACCCTTCCCCTGCTTCTCGCCTAGAGCCTGGTTTGCTGGTTTATCTGTTTGTCTGATATCCCATCCGGCGTGACAATATAACACTGAAGTTAGATAGGGCCAGGTGATGTCTATAGGGACACAAGTCGACATCTTACATGTTGTTCAGTCAATAAGTGACATTCTTTTATAGACAGACATAAAGGTGGATTTCCCAGTTTAGGGTAAACTAGGACACTTCCCGAAACGTGGAGAAATAGATTATCCTCACTAGGCTCATTCAAAGTGCATCCACAGAACGCTTCACTGACTCATTCTGAAGATGGAAAGAACATTGTGAGGGTCTCCATGGGACAGTTTATACCAGTCATATGCTTTCTGTACGTGTCAATCACCTAGTACCAAATTGGCGTTGTGTGGCAGGTGTGCACAGTCATGTGATGATTTAGTCCCACCCAGGGTAATTACTATTAAATTAGGATATTAGTGAATGTCAATGCTCTGCACACGTAGAAAACAATGTCTTGCATGCTGTCTGAGGTCTGCGTCATGTATGAACTGGGATCTTTCTGGCATGCAAAAGCCCGTCATATTTTAGAAAGTGTGTGAGCTAAACTGAAGCTACGTTAGAAGCCATATTCTAATTAATATGGATTTGCAGAAAAATGGGCAGGTTCGTGCTTGTGTATGTGCGATCTCATATATGAAACAGAAATGTGGGCATCGAATTAGCCCATGCCAGCGCGCTCTCTTGTGTACATGTCCCAGAACTTTTAGAATGGCTGGAAGATAAACAACGGGGCTAGGTGCACCCAAAGGTTATGTTCACTTGAAGGATTTAGAAAATCTGGCCCCAAAAATTTGGCGCGGAATCCATGCTGATTTTGAAACGTTTTTATCATGCACATTTTATTATACATGATTTCAAAACTGCATTTTCTGCTTGAGGTTTGCTCGAAGGTGCCAAAAACCACTCAAGAAGACAAGCAAACAAATTTTGCTGCTTCCCATTGATTGTAATAGGATTCCGCACCAAGAAAGGGCATGCTGCTTCTTTTTTTCCAGTGCGGTATGGAAGCAAATGCTGCTGAAATGAATGGGAGGCTGTTTGGAGTCATTTTTGGCGCTACTTCTGATGCATAAAATGCATCAAAACCAGCTCCAAAACGGAAAAGACCCTATAGCCTTTTTCACATGAGCCATACAGAATGTGTCAGGGTCTGTTCAGTGAAAGTTTTGTATGGAAATTAAATCAGTTTCATGTTTCAGTTTTTTTCCGTCCTGATTGCGTCTGTTTCACATCTGTTTTTTATGCACGTGAAGAAAAACTGAATAATATCCCACAGCATCTCCTACAAACCACCCATGAAAAGCAGACTGCTTTCCGATGCTATGCACATCCCATCAGTTTTTTATTTTTGCAGTGACCCATTGATTTGAATGGATCAGTCCTGCATGAAATGAATGAAGATTTTTCCAGAACGGACCGATGATTTGTGATAAACAATGCATACAGCCTTTGAAATGAACGGGTCGGGGTTCAGTCTGGATGCTGTCTGTTGGCGAAACGGAATGCATCCGGGCAGAAAACTCGCTTGTGTGAAATTAGCCTAAGGGAAAAATAAAAAGCAATGACCGGCAAAAAAACACTTTGGAAACACTGGGTAGTCTGAAGGTGTTCACTTCAACGTGAGCTTTAATTGCTTCATTAGGTAACTCACTGAATTAAAGTACCTTAATGCATTTGTTGTACCTGCACTACTATGTAAATCTACAGGTAACAGGTAGTGCCCACATGGCAAAGTGATCCCAAACATTGACTGCTGCTTCAATATTTCAGAAGAGTCAAGTGACATAAGCTCCGCCGGTGAATATTCTGGTATATCGCACTACCTGAACCTGCCATTGATGGGTTAAAGTACCAATTTATTCTCTTATTAAAGTTAAATGAAGGCAAAGGACCCTCTAAATTCTGCTTTTCAAGTGACCCACTCCCCCCAGCGAATACTCTACGGAAGCATCTTCCTTTCATCATCAGACACATCCACCATCAAAGCGTCAACCGCAAACTCACCACATGCCGACAACTCCTGAGAAGCAAACATGAGGATACATCACATCAGAGATTAGAGGAAATCCCAGCAACAACACACAGACCCTTACCCCGTTACATGTTTCTGGGACCCTAAGAACCAAGAATCTCTCAAGAACTGAGGCACCAAGACATATATTGTAACCCTTCATCCACCATGCAGCTGTTTAGTGGCGCAACTGTTTGTCCATGTCTTGGAGATGATTAGCCTCATACTGTAAATCCTATAAATAATCACAAGAATGAATGACATAATTATCAAGGATTAATAGACCTTACAACCCATATTATCCAGGTGATAAGAAGCTTTATGGACCATTCCTGAGACTGCTTTGCATATAATGAATGACAATGCAGGTTCCTCGCCTACGTTGTGTGACAGGTTATACACATCTATGAATATCTCACAAGGTTTTAGGGCCCTTTTGAGTAGATCCTACAAGTTCACAAATGCTTCTTCGCACACATGTGTAGGAATGTTACAGGTTTCTCCTAGTGAGAACTTGTACAGTAGATGGCTCCGATCATGTATGAACACAGCAGATGTAAGTGGATATATTCCATAGCCGACCGACAGAAGAGATGAGAGATGGTGAGGACAGATATATCATGCAGACATGCGGCTACGTGGACTAGAAATGAACAAATCAATTCTACTGATTTGAAATTCATCACAAATTTCCCAAAAATTCTGATTCTAATGGACCCAAATTTATTATGATTCATTTTGGGAGAATTAGAGAGGGAGAGAGAAAAAGAGAAACTGCAGTACTCCTCATGCATACTAGGTGGTCTTCCTAATGATAATGAGCACCCCCCTTCCCCCAGGCCACTCAGCTAACCAGGGCAATTTTGTCTTGAGACACTCAGTACTCTTTGACCTTTAAAAGGAGAACTGTCTTGCATGTCTCACTCACTTTCGTTTATATCTCACTTAACCTAGAAGACCTTAGAGTGTTATATATTTTCATTGGATAATACGTGATTCGGGTAAAAGGGATTTGGACCTGAATCAAATTATTTGAAAAATTTGACAAATAGGACACAAAACAAATGTCAAGAAATTTGGTCATCTCTAACATGGACACTTTACTGAATGGCTAGATTTAATGAGTACACAAATTCTAAATCAAAAGGATTAGATAGCTGGACAGGACAGGTTCCTCAATGAAGAGATCAAAGTAGATAAGCACACGGTAGATTTTTCTTAATCTGGGGGCAATAAAGAATGTGAGCAATGTAAGATCCTCTTGTGAAAACTCTGAATTAAGCGGCATAATCCTTACATTTGAGATAATTGTGAAGGTACATGGCAGGCTCCTTGCAATGGACTGTAGGTCAAAGAGAAGAAACAGTCACAATTTCTCACTACAGAGGTCAACATGAAAATATTGGTAAATCAATATTTTAAACTAGGGGTCAGCAACAGGTGTATCGGGATTGATATGATAATCACTGGTGGTGCTGAGTAGATCAATGGTAATTGGATCAATTGCTGATGAACGGAGAGGGGTGCAGTACTCTTATGTATTAACAGACACTAGTGCAAATGAACTTACATCATTGTTGGAAATACTGCAGATCTTTCTTCTGTTGCTTTGCCTAGAGTCCATCCATGGAGAGGAGTCTCCTACAGCGAATGTATTCTCATTTTAGGTGACATTGTAAAGGAGATAATCTGAAGGCACTCTAAATGGGTCCACTGGCGGCATTGCTGATGAGGGCACTTTAAAGGCACTGTAGTAGCATTATTATTGGAGGCACTAAGGTTGCATTATAAATTGGAGTGCTGTGGTTAAAGTTTTTAGGAAAGAGAGTGAGAATGCTGCAAGAACATGCATTTATTTCATACAGTTTGCAGGAAATATCCCTTAATATGAGTGGTCAAGGCCAACAAACCTCATGTATTCATCAATATGAAGGATGGTATGAAAATCAATTTGAATGGTCAAGAAATATCATATATTTTTCATTGTGATGATCAGTATACAAATACAGAACAGTGAAGGTTCTAAACCTCATGGTAAACAGAATGTTCCTTGTAACAATCCTCATTATGAGTGGTCAAGAGACGTCATATATTTCTCATTGTGAAGGTCGGTGTGCAAATTCAGAAGATTCAAGGTCCTGAACCTCATGGGACAAACAATGTTCAATGCATCAGCCCTCAATATGAGTGGTCTAGGCCAAGAAACATTATGTATTTCTCATTGTGAAGGTCGGTAGGAAAATATAGAAGTGTCAAGGTCCTTAACCTCAAGAGACACAGAAGTTTCCTTCTATCAGTTCTCAATATGAGTGGTCAAGAAACATCATACATTTTTTACTGTGATGGTTAGTATGAAAATACTGAAGAGTCAAGGTTCCAAACCTCATAGGTCACAGAAGATCTCTTCTACCAGTCTTCAATATGAGTAGTCAAGGTCAAGAGACATCATGTATTTCTTAGTGTGCAGGTCAGTATGACAATACAGAAAAGTCAAAGTTCTGAACCTCATGGGACACAGACAGTCCCTTCTACCAGTCTGCAATATCGGTGATCAAAGTCAAGATACCTCATGTATTTCTTATTGTGGAGTTTAATATGAAAATACAGAAGATTCAAGGTTCTGAGCCTCATGTGACATAGAAAGTTCCTTGTAACAATCCTCAATATGAGTGGTCAAGGTCAAGATACCTCATATATTTCTGATTGTGGAAATCAATATGAAAATACAGAAGATTCAAGGTTGTGAACCTAATGTGACACAGAAGGCCCCCTGCATCATTACTCACTATGAGTGGTAAAGACCAAAAAAACCTCATATATTGTTATAGCAAGGTCAATATGAAAATACAGCAGAGTCAAGGACCTTGACAGAAGAGACAGAAGGTTCCTTCTACCAATCCTTAATATAAATCGTCAATAAACATAATATATTTCTCATTCTGAAGGTCAGTATAAAAATACAGAAGAGTCAAAGACCTTAACCTCAGAGAGCCCAGCTTTCAATATGAGTGGCCAAAGTCAAGAGACCTCATGTATTTCTGTGTTGTGAAGATCAGTACTACCTGATTTCAGTATGAATGTATGGGATAGCTTCCTATTATACTACCTAAAGATATAGTACAAGTTCCTCAAAGCAAGTCAGTATTAAGATGACATCATGGTTTCAACAGGACATATTAGAGATGACAACTCTCTCAGTAGGGAAGGCAACGAAAGATCAACTGATGAAGAAAATACATGTCCAGGACACTTGGCAATGCAATTATTCAACTTACCATAGCTTCAACTATTTTAGTTAAAGCTCGGGGGACATTTTGCTGCTGAGCAGGTTCATCTAGTCAAATTACATCTTGTGTATGGGATATAAGGATTTATATTAGAAAATATCTTTAGGTTCACTGCCACCTTCCTCGAATATAAGAATTTATCTTAGAAAGGAGCAGCGAGTAGGATAAAGTGAGGACAGATGTTGTGGGAGCTGATAGACAAGAGCAATACAGCAGATGGCTTTGTGTGTTTGGGATAGCCATGCGGTACTTAATCTATGGATATGATACAAACTCCATGATCATGGGACATATGCTGAGAGCCCATTTGAGCGCATCCCCCAGTGTTCAAGCATTTGTCACTGCAAATTCACAATGGTTTATAAAATGGCCAATTCTGGCACAAAATGTCAGTAATCTGCATTTTCTTTTCACTCTTGAACATACGTCAGCGGCATTTCCTGCTGTTTGCACAGACAAAACAGTTTTGTCTTGACTTGTTTCTTTATGTGAATATTATTTACCTAAGGAGCAAATACATAAGAATGTGTTTACAGATATTTCCAGCCTGAGATATTTTCTACATCTACAAATATTGTGATGGGCAACAAAGGCTCTAGCCAGACATGGAGATCTCAAGATGATGACCTGTCCTTGCTTGCTATAAGACAGTGGGAAGACTAGTGGATTTGATGGGGACACTGGCATTACCAAAATGAAAATGGAACAAAATGTCTTTTTTGGCGGAAGGTTGATAAAATGAAGCCTCAGATACTTCTATAAGGCTCTACTCACATCTGCATTGTGGTTTCCATCATAAATGGAACCCACAACACAGTGATGCTGCTTGAAACGAGGAGCAATGGAGTTGGCTGGTTTCCATCATTTTGATGGGGAAAGGAACACATGCAGCGCAATGTTATTTGTTACTGAAGCTCCTGATGCAGTCGGAGCCAGGATTTTCTTCACTGGGGTCAAATATTCAGTTTTGGTGTTTTCCCTGGCGCCTAAAACTGGGACACATGCCTCATCAATCCCTCTCTATCTACAGTACATCCTGTGTACAACAGCTTTTCTTAACCAGAAGAACGGCATCCAAGCCATTGATGTCTCATGATAAGTGCCTCATCCATAGGTATGTCACTTTCACGAGAGGCATCTTATAGATTGATACAGCAGTTCGGTCGTAGCCAATGTCTCGGGACTAATCTATGGTTAGGAGACTTTTTGCAGCGCAATGTCTACCTATCACACCTATGAACTATTTAGTATATAGCACAGACCTAGATTGAATGTATACCTTTGGCTCTGGCTGGAAAAAACTGCCCTGAGCCAATCTGAACACCCTGACACCATGAGGTTCCCTAAGCCTTCTACTTCCAACAGGATCTTGGCAGTAAAGACCAGAATCATTTTAGTAGACTACCATTTTTGGAAGGGTCTCCATGAATGATGAGAAGGATATGGCATCATATTGTACCATATTATATTAATAACTAATTTTCACTATTCACATGGCCACCAATGCCAACCATCTTTGTAGGGACAGTCCCTATTTTTGATCCCACTTATTCTTGTCTCTATGTTGGAAACGATCTATAGATCTGAAATATAAAATCAACTCCATTGCCCAGAGAGTGTCATTTATTAGCTCCCAGTATGTTCAGTATCTCATTATTTATTGCTTTTTACTGGGTGCACGTTTCTACATTTGGCCAATTACTCGATGAGAAGCCATTGAAGAATATGGACCTCTATGAAAAATATGAACTTTCTTACAACGAGCTTTAGGTTTCCCTTATAGACCATACAGTATATATGATACATACATTTGGATCGGGAAACCGACATGTGAGATGTATGGCTTCATAGATCTTTCTTAGTCAACATGGATAGTCCTTCGATGGTGACCACCATGGCCCTCATTGATGATAGAATCAAGGGGCAATGGTGCTCTATGGAGGGTTGCTCAAGGCACAGTGGCAAAAAGTCAATGGACTTGGACCGCAGTACCGAGCACAGCAGATAACAACTCATTATAAGGCAATGTCTACATTCTGTGTAGAAGGCTAAGATAATACATATGCCAATGAAGACACCAGAGGGCAACCCAGGACCTTATAATTCCTGGAATTGTTGTCACATAAGGGGGAATGCTACAATTATGGTCTCTGATCACTGTCATGAGAGCTGGGTTATTATACCAAAGTTATAGGAGCAGGCGAGACCCCATGATGCAGGCAAGTCTTCTCTGTCATGTCTCAGCCTATGATGCCAGCCAAATGAAGGAGACAAATAATATAATTAGGAAAGAGGTGACTGGGTCAGTGTAATGTGTGTGACAGGAGATTATGCAATGAAGATGTAATTGCTTGTATCTATTGTTCCTTTCCATAGACTTGTGTATTGTGTTCGCTCCTTTAGAACTGAAGCAACGATCTTGTGTAGGGTAACATGATGAACGAGGGTCAGGCTCTAATGCAGGGGTCTCCAACGCATGGCTGTCAAGATGTTTCAGTCCTACCTGAGAGCTGCAGGTCTAATGTAATAAGGGAAAGCCAGGCATTTTCTTAATTATATGTCTCAATTGTAAAGTTGTGCTTTTATTGCAACAGAACAAATCCATCAGTCATACCCCGCAAAGGCAATGTACCATTATTAACTAGTTCAAGACCGGGCCATTTACCCGCCCCACCCTTCCTGACCAGACACCTTTTCAATTTTTCTAGTACATGAGCATGAGTCTTTGAAAGCCATAACTTTTTTGGTTTCCATTTGGTTCTGCGACTATTTTTTGTGCTTTTTTATACTGATACATGGAGCTTTATTTTTATGTCTTTTTTTTTTTTTTTTACATTTTTATAGCCCGGGATTTATAATTTTTTTTTAATAACACAAAGTGCAACTAAAAAGCAAATTTAAAATTATGTCAACATCTTTCTATAATGGTTGTGAAAAAAGAGGAGGGGTATTGATCATTAGAAGCAGTGGTGTGGCTGCGTTCTTTATATTATTATTTTTTTAATGTTATTTTGCCTTTATTTTGCCCATAGACTTTTAAAGGGTATTTAACATTGTAAATATCCTTTTTTTTTTTTTTATTGCTGCCATATTAGCCCCAGTTACTTGACAAATACAGCCCCCAGAGAGTTTTTGCTAGGCCATTCCTCACTGCAGAGCTGATCTTGGTCTGCTCAGGAACCCACAGGAACCCATTGATCAAGTAGGTGTTGCTTCACGATCTGTATACCCAGCACTTATTGAGTGCTACGTAGACAGAGATGGAGGTTTCAAAAAAAGTCCCTTACCTCTCTGTGGGGAGGCTAGCTGTCACTGCCAGATGGCTCCCTTCTCCTGCAGCTGGATGATTAGCTGCTTACTCTGCAAGGACGTTCAGAAACGCCCTTGCACAGATAAGTTCAGACCGCATGGACGTTCAGGCAGTCCAGAAAGCAGTTTAGGAAGTATCACAGAAGATATACGGAGCAGAATTAACAGTCACACTTGATGAGTTTTCACATCTGGTTATTGTGTTATGACTGTGACTGTTAACTCTGCTGCATCTGTATTTCCACTAGTGGTCTACAGGATGGATCAACACCCCCTGGTCTACAGATAACAGGTGAGACATGTAAAACAAGCCCAGGGTAAAAAAAAAGCCAGAGGGGACTTTGTCACTCAAGGGACCTCATCTACCTGCCATGCCTGCATAAAGGATATCTTCTTATAATTCTCTAAGAAAAGTTCCTCCTAATGTATGATCCTTCCAAACACTGTTCTTCAAGAAGACTGGTCCTATCAGAGCACCAGAAGATCCTTTGGTAGACCCAGGCTCTAACATGATTAATCGCCCCAACGCATTTGGAGGTGACTTTGGAACCAGACATTATGTCTTATGAGATGATTCACAATTAATTTACTTCTTCTAATTGATGATGTTTCCCATGAATTGAAAAACAAAAAAAGGACACATTTCATCTGCATCAGGATAACAAGACAATAGGGCAGCCATTTGTGAAGAACCAGGATCATACAATGTTTATATGCGTTTGTTTGTGACTGCTTTTATGGGTATGTTCTCATAAAAAGTGCTTGCTCCCATTAAACAAGCTCATTATCCATACACAAATCTCATATGCATGGTAATTGTGGTTTAAAGGGAGAACTCAAAGGAGCTTGTCTGCAAAAGTAGCAAGGCTGGGTTTCAGATTACTTCTATAATGAAAGGAAAATTGCGCTGCATTTGTTTCACTACATATTAATTTCACTTTCAGATCCACTTAGTTTATGAGGAGAATTATGTGGATGGGGTATGATTCAGAGTTTATTTTGTTCTTTGTCATATCTAGAGACCAAAATTCTGGATTTCTGCTGACCCTATGGAACTTTCACACAATAAGTGGATTATTTCATGGGAAAAATGCCCGTGATTGGTTATAATAAAGAGCAGATCACATTAGAGGCAACTGGAGACAATGATTGGCTGTCTAGTGGGGCCGATCTTCAGTATGTTGTTATATGCAGCGTTATCAGCCAGTACTACATGTACTGCACTGTACTGCTCTCTACCAGTACTACATGTACTGCACTGTACTGCTCTCTACCAGTACTACATGTACTGCACTGTACTGCTCTCTACCTACTACATGTATGCCTACCTTACATGTACTGCACTGTACTGCTCTCTACCAGTACTACATGTACTGCACTGTACTGCTCTCTACCAGGTACTACATTACTGCCTGTATGCTCTCTACCAGTACTACATGTACTGCACTGTACTGCTCTCTACCAGTACTAAATGTACTTGCACTGTACTGCTCTCTACCAGGTACACATGTACTGCACTGTACTGCTCTCTACCGAGTACTACATGTACTGCACTGTAAACTGCTCTCATACCAGTACTACATGTACTGCACTGTACTGCTCTCCTACCATTACTACATGTACTGCACTGTACTGCTCTCTACCAGTACTACATGTACTGCACTGTACTGCTCGCTACCTGTACTACATGTACTGCACTGTACTGCTCTCTACCAGTACTACATGTACTGCACTGTACTGCTCTCTACTTATACTACATGTACTGCACTGTACTGCTCTCTGCCTGTACTACATGTACTGCACTGTACTGCTCTCTGCCTGTACTACATGTACTGCACTGTACTGCTCTCTACTTATACTACATGTACTGCAGTGTACTGCTCTCTGCCTGTACTACATGTACTGCACTGTACTGCTCTCTGCCTGTACTACATGAACTGCACTGTACTGCTCTCTGCCTGTACTACATGTACTGCACTGTACTGCTCTCTACCTGTACTACATGTACTGTACTGCTCTCTGCCTATACTACATGTACTGCACTGTACTGCTCTCTGCCTGTACTACATGTACTGCACTGTACTGCTCTCTACCTGTACTACATGTACTGCACTGTACTGCTCTCCATCTGTACTACATGTACTGCACTGTACTGCTCTCTACCTGTACTACATATACTGCACTGTACTGCTCTCTACCTGTACTACATGTACTGCACTGTACTGCTCTCTGCCTGTACTACATGTGCTGCACTGTACTGCTCTCTGGCAGCACTACATGTACTGCTCTTTACGTGTACTACATGTGTTGCACTGTACTGCTCTCTGCAAATACTACATTTACTGCACTGTACTGCTCCCTATCAGTACTACATGTACTGTACTGTACTGCTCCCCATCAGTACTACATGTACTGTGTTGTACTGATCTCTACATGTACTGCACTGTACTGCTCTCTACCTCTACTACATGTACTGCATTGTACTGCTCTCTAACTGTACTTCATGTACTCCACTGTACTGCTCTCCACCTGTACTAAATGTACTGCACTGTACTGCTCTCTACCTGTACTAAATGTACTGCACTGTACTGCTCTCCACCTGTACTACACTGCTCCCTACCAGTACTACATGTACTGCACTGTACTGCTCTCTACCTGTACTAAATGTACTGTACTGCTCCTCACTTGTACTACCTGTACTACACTGCTCCCTACCAGTACTACATGTACTGCGTTGTACTGCTTTGTATCTGTACTAAATGTACTGCACTATACTGCTTTCTACCTGTACTACACTGCTCCCTACCAGTACTACATGTACTGTACTGCTCTCTACATGTACTACACTGTACTGCTCGCCACCTGTACTACACTGCTCCCTACCAGTACATGTGCTACACTGCTCTTCACCTGTACTGCTTTCCACCTTTTTTTTTTATATTTACCTGTTTGACATGTACTATACTACTATCTACCTTTATTATATACACTGTAATATACGTTACCTGTATTATACTGTGTGTATATATATATATTGCTCTTTACCTGTACTTCATGTAATTTATATATATTTTCTGGTATGTACAGTATATGTACTAAACTATATAAATATACATATGTACTTTACCTGTATGAGCTCCACCTCTATTTAATGTAATGCATTGCTCTCATCCTGATGAAATGTACCGCTCTCTACTTGTACTATACTGCTCTCTACCTGTATTAAATGTATAGTATAGCTGTCTCTCGGGATGAATTGTACTGCTCTCTACATGCACTATACTGCTCTCTACTTGTACTATACTGCTCTCTACTTGCACTATACTGCTCTCTACTTGTATTATACTGCTCTCTACTTGTATTATACTGCTCTCTACTTGTACTATACTGCTCTCTACTTGCACTATACTGCTCTTTACTTGTACTATACTGCTCTCTACTTGCACTATACTGCTCTCTACTTGTACTATACTGCTCTCTACTTGCACTATACTGCTCTCTACTTGTACTATACTGCTCTCTACTTGCACTATACTGCTCTCTACTTGTACTATACTGCTCTCTACTTGCACTATACTGCTCTCTACTTGTACTATACTGCTCTCTACCTGTATTAAATGTATGGTACAGCTGTCTCTCGGGATGAATTGTACTGCTCTCTACATGCACTATACTGCTCTCTACTTGTACTATACTGCTCTCTACTTGTACTATACTGCTCTCTACTTGCACTATACTGCTCTCTACCTGTATTAAATGTATGGTACTTTTCTCTCTCAGGATGATTTGTACTGCTCTCTACATGCACTATACTGCTCTCTACTTGTACTATACTGCTCTCTACTTGTACTATACTGCTCTCTACTTGTACTATACTGCTCTCTACCTGTATTAAATGTATGGTACAGCTGTCTCTCGGGATGAATTGTACTGCTCTCTACATGCACTATACTGCTCTCTACTTGTACTATACTGCTCTCTACATGCACTATACTGCTCTCTACCTGTATTGCATGTGTTGTGCTGCATGTACTACACGGCTCTATATCTATACGGCCTGTGCTCCCTTCTAGCCCTGCATCTACCTGACCTGTATTGCATGCACTGTAAGGACCATAGTAAGCTGCTGTCCTCCATGCTAAGACGTGTGTCCAGCCTCCAGCTGCTCGTTCAGTTATACACATCAGCGACATGGAAGCGATTACTAGTTCTTCATAAAGAATAAGGAACGAGAAGACGGCTTCTTTAGTCAGGTCACGAGACCTCCAGATCCTCTCCAGTAAACACTGGGAGATCTCTGATACCAATGACTATACATCGTCGCTAGCTGTCTCCTATCAGAGATCACTACATAATGTGCATTCAATTGTATCCGCTTATTGGCACTTACCATTATCAGAAAATTAAAGCCTAATAAAAGCAGGATCAGAGTTCACGCTTATTACCGATGGAGAACCATTATGTGCTCGGGCTTATCATCAGATAAATGACACACGATTCATTGTTTACAGCGTAAATGGATGGAAAATGACATTATTTTAAGATGGTGAAGGTGATACCGTACAGAGATGACATATGCAGCAATGCACTAAAAACAAATATTCATTACAGGGAACTACAAATTTGCTACTGGGCTGTTACCGACACCATAAGAGGAAATTAATGAACCTTACCTAGAAGGACGTGTACATATTACTAGAACAAAATGAAAAAAAAAAAAAAAAAACTCCATTAAAGCCATGGGATACAGGAACCATATACAGTCATAGGAAAGAAACGTAAAGGACCTGGGTTCCAAGATGCCCTAAAAAGAAATTGGAACACGCATTTCACCTATCGGGCCAGAATAGCAGTGTCTCTTGACTTTGTGTTTGGTCTAGATCTTCTGCTGGTTCTACAGCTTAAAGCAGAATTTTCATCTCAGAATATGTGCCTAAGATGGGGGTCTCACCTCTGGAACCCACACCATCTCTAGAAAGGGACTCCTCTGATCACATCCCACCTCAGCTCAGGATACACCCTTGGACTCATGCACATGACCGTATCTATTCCGCAGATCCATAAAATACAGATGCGGTCCATGTGCCGCCCACATATTTTCTGTGTGGACTCATTGACTTCATTTGGTCTGTGGTCCCCATTTTGTGAACAATGTTCATGGATCGTTCCGTCAATCCTCGAAAAGATAATGCAGACAGATGCGGCGCAATTAGTATCTGTATTTTGCAGATCTGCAATTTGAAGACCGCTAAATACATATGGTCAGTGCATGAAGCCTTGGATGGGGGTCTCATCGGCACCTATCTCTAGAGTGTCTGATGACAAACCTCCTCATTTCAGGATGCCTTTAAGATGGGAGCCTTACCTCTGGAACCTGCACCTATCTCTAGAGTGGGGCTCCTCTGATGACATCCCACCTCATTTCAGAATGCGTTTAAGATGGGAGCCTTACCTCTGGAACCTGCACCTGTCCTGAGAACAGGGCTCCTCTGATGACATCCTACCTCATCTCAGGATACTTCTTAGATGGGGGCCTTACCTCTGGAACCTGCACCTATCTCTAGAATTGGGATCACTTGATGACATCCCACCTCATCTCAGGATACGTCTTAGATGGGGGCCTCACCTCTGGAACCTGCACCTATCTCTAAAATGGGGCTCCTCTGATGACATCCCACCTCATTTTAGGATGCGTTTAAGATGGGAGCCTTACCTCTGGAACCTGCACCTGTCCCGAGAACAGGGCTCCTCTGATGACATCCTACCTCATCTCAGAATACGTCTTAGATGGGGGCCTCACCTCTGGAAACTGCACTTATCTCTAGAATAGGGCTCCTCTGATGACATCCCACCTTATCTCAGGATATGTCTTAGATGGGGGCCTCACCTCTGGAACATGCATCAATCTCTAGAATGGGGCTCCTCTGATGACATCCCACCTGATCTTAGGATAAGTCTTATATGGGGACCTCAACTCTGGAACCTGCATCTATCTCTAGAAGGGGGCTCTCATGATGACATCCTACCTCATCTTAAGATACACCTTAGATGGAGGTTTCACCTCTGGAACCCATGTCTAGAATGAAGCTCTCTTTATCCCTTCCCATCTCACCTGATATCGCTAGCAGCTATATCTAGGAAGCGAAAGGTGGTCAGGTTTACTAAAACAGCCAAACTCACTGTGCTACACTGTTTTTGTAACTCCTATAATCCCCTTTAATTGGAGTTACAGAAACAGCACAGCATAGTGAGCTTGACCATGATGGAGAGAGGAAAGACCAACATCTGTCAGACATATTTCCTATGCCATGAATGTTTGGTATGACAATACCCCTATAAGCATGAATAGTGGCCTGGCAATTGACTGGACAACCTAGGATGAGCAAAGGTAAGGATAACATAGAGGAGTAGGTGGTTTCAAGTAGCTTATAGGGGTCTCACAGTTGACTAGCTGGGAGCAGAATAGAGGGGTACAGTCACTAAATTGCAGAAGAAACTGCAGAAGGTGAAAATATTCCAAAAAGCAAACCCATTTGACACACTACTGTTTTTTTTTTTTTTGCATAACTATCGTAGAGGAAGGTTGGAACAGATACCTGTGCCTACAAATTAAACTTCAGCTCATAGATTTCACCGACCTGATTGTTTGATATGGATAATTCACCTACATTTTATTTTGTGCACATTTTGCTTAATCAACCCTGTGGTGTCATTTTCTACCCAAACCTGGCATTGAGTGGACAACCCATGTCACCATCTACAAGTACCATCATTATCAAGTCTATGCCGTTATTTCAGCAAGCCCCCCATCATGCTAATGTTTGTAACAGAATCTCACAGCTGAGCTCATTAAGGGAAATGAACACTGAACCTAAAATACAAAATGGGTTACATAAAGGTACTAATGACATTTACAAACCAGAAAGTTGTAAGACTTGATGATAAGTGAGATAAACGTGTGATTAATTAAGGTTTTCCGTTTTGTACACTCCAGATGACTTGAAGGACCGTTGTACTAAGTTAATTTTGTACATGAATGGTAAACAAATGGCATCTATAATAGGATGTACAAGAGAGAGCCAAAATAGAAAGAGAAGAGAGAGAGAGAAAGAAGAGAATAATGGAAGGAGAAAAAGATAAGAGAATAAATAATAAGGATAGCGATAAGAAGACAAGAGAGAGAGAGACAGGCTAGAGGGGAGAGAAAATAGAATAAGAGAAGAGGAAGAATAAACAGAAGAGAAAAGAGAAGAATAGAGACAAGAGAAAAGGGAGGGGGAATAGAGAGGGACAGAATAAAGAGGAGAGAGAGAGAGAGACTAATAAAAAGGAAAGAGGAGAAGATAAGAATAGAAATAAGAGAAGAGGGGGGGAGAAAAAGGAAATAAAGAGAAGAGAATAAAAAGATGACAGAAATAAGAGGAGATAGAAGAGAATAAAAGGAACACAAGATAGAAAAGACAAGAGAATAATAAAAAGAGAAGAGAATAAAACAGACAGCAGAATAGAGATAAAAGAAAAGAGAGGGAGAGAGACAGAATACGGTTCAAAGAGAATAGAATAATAGGAAGAGAAAGAGATAGAAGAGAATAAAGAGTAAAGAGAAAACAGAAAGAAGCGAATGAACAGGAGAATAAAGAAAGAGAGAGAATTCATTAAAAAGAAAGGTAAGAGAAAGAAGTGAAAAAAGAGAAGAGAGAGACACTAAAGAGAAGAGAAAGAGAGAGAGAGAGAGAGAGAGAGAGAGAGGTGAATAAAGAGAAGAGAAAATAATAAAGAGAAGGATAATGATGAAAGAGAGAGAGAGGGGTGAGTAAACAGAAAGTAAGCAAAGAGAATTAAGAGAACAGATAAAATAGAAGAAAATGAAGAGAGGAGAAAGAAAGAGAGAATAGAATAGTAGTGAGTAGAAGAGTAGTGAAGAGAAAAATGAGAGAAGACTAAAGAGAAGAGAGAGAATCAATAAGAATAAAGGAGAGAGAAGTGAATAAACAGAAGAGAGAGAAGAAAAGAGAGAGTTAGACACCCGATAAGTATGAGACATCATGGAGTTACTATGGAGGCCAAATGCTCATAACTTCACTTTTCTGAGACCCTTTGCAGTATTTATTAGCACATTAAAAAAAGAAAGTTGACTTTGGAGAATGGCGCAGGTCTCCGGATAATAAGCTGATCACAGGGTACACCGTCGCAGGGACCTCCAGCAATCAGCTGTAATCTGTGGAGTAACCTCTTCAGATTCCTGCAGTCCCACCACAGGGAAAAGGAAGCTTTACCTAATCCCCAGTGGAATCAACGGGCTGCCCAAGTAATGCATGGATACACCAGACCCTCCAAAGTCACGCTCCTTGATGTTGCTCTCCTTTCTTATTAATTAATGGAGGGAAAAATTAGAAACTCTCTTTCCCCTTTTAGGACATTTTACAATAAATTTTCAAAACTTAGACCCCACTTCAATCACTAGTTATTGAGCCCATTGCTTCTAATGAACCTCCAAACCGGATTAGCTGTATTTTCTAGACCGTTGACCGTCTGGACCCATTCACATCGGACCTAACTGCTAGAAATGTTATCATTTTCAGCATCTAGTAGCTGAACATCATCAGTGACCATCAGTGCACTGTGCAGTGGATGGTTTCTCCAGGACTCTGCATCTAGTAGCCCAGGTATAGCAGAATGGTCATCAGCAAACAAGCCTAAACCCCTTCTGGGCAGACAAATGAGATCCAGAAGATAAGTTCTGGCAGTGTCATTTGTGTTAATCACATTTGCAGTAAGCTTCCCACCTATTTGCTCACTGGGGATGGTCCCATGCCTTAACGCCCTGCAGACGAGGTAGAAGATCTGGGTTGATGCATCACAATCTTGCATGCAATTCTATAGGACATTGCCGTGTCATGATATATGGGGACTTTATCATGTATTCGGGGGAGCTAATGAACATCAAGGCATATCCATCCTTGTGTCATACATAGATGATCATACTGGTCGGTGTTTTTTTAGCTAGTCCTTTTTATGTGCTGCTGATACGTGTCAAGGCTGGAAGATTAATGCTGGTATCATGCATCAGGGAATGGAAAAAAAAGGCATGTTCCTGGGCTGTTTGATGCAGAGTGCTGACTGGTGAGAAGATGGTGGGATGCAGTTTTGCTGAGATGTCTCAAGGGGAGCAGCATATATGTGGATGTCACCTCTAAGGGCTGCTACATGTATGCAAATAATAATCATAAATGGATTTCGGTCTCAGAGCTGCTGATGAATATTAAGCCTCGGCTGGTCGAGGTGTGAGCTGTTCCTGGCAGGTCTCACGGTCTACGTGTTATTTGATGATTATACTGTATGTTTCAGGGTTGTTACCATGTAGCACTGTGTGTCAATGACCTGCGATGTGAAGATATGATGTGACATACGTGCTGACTTTTAGCCCGGTGACACTGATCCTGCCTTCTTGTAGGTAATAGGCATCCAAAATCTGATTCAGTGGAAGATCAGGAGGACATGTTTATCACCGTTGGGTCGCTTCAGCATTATGGATATGGACACTTTTATCTTGATGGAAAGGGGTATTTCCATCACTATGTTCAGCATTATGGAGAGAGAAATGGCGCCATACACAGGGGTATTCCTAGCAATATGATCAGGGATCAGCACCATGAATAAGGGCATGCTGAGCTAAGAGAAGAGGGATGAGCATTAGGAACGGTGGTAGGTTCAGCAATATGGACAAAAGCAGGTCCAGTAATATCTACTGGAGCAGGTTAAGTATCAGGGGCAGGTCCAGAAATATGATCTAGAGCAGGTTCAGCACCATGGACAGTAGTAGACTCAGCAATATGGACAAAAGCAGGTCCAGTAATATCTACTGGAGCAGGTTAAGCATCAGGGGCAGGTCCAGAAATATGATCTAGAGCAGGTTCAGCACCATGGACAGTAGTAGGCTCAGCAATATGGACAAAAGCAGGTCCAGTAATATCTACTGGAGCAGGTTAAGCATCAGGGGCAGATCCAGAAATATGATCTAGAGCAGGTTCAGCACCATGGACAGTAGTGGACTCAGCAATATGGACAAAAGCAGGTCCAGTAATATCTACTGGAGCAGGTTAAGCATCAGGGGCAGGTCCAGAAATATGATCTAGGGCAGGTTTAGCACCATGGACAGTAGTAGACTCAGCAATATGGACAAAAGCAGGTCCAGTAATATCTACTGGAGCAGGTTAAGCATCAGGGGCAGGTCAATAAATATGATCTAGAGCAGGTCCAGAACCATGGACAGAGGGAGGTCCAGTGATATAGACTACAGCAGGTCCAGCAACATGGACTGGGACAGTAATATGGACTAGGGCAGGTCCAGCACCATGGACAGAGAGAGGTCTAGTGATATAGACTACTGCAGGTCCAGCAACATGGAAAGGGGCAGCGATACAGACTGTTGCAAGGTCAGCAACATGGAGAGGGGCAGTAATATAATCTGGAGCAGGTTTAGCACCATGGACAGAAGCAGTAATATAGGACTGCAGCGGGGTCAGCTGGACTTCAGAAGTCCAGAACCGTGGAAAGGAGCAGGTCCACCAATAAGGACTAATATGAACAGGTGTAGGAATATGGACTGTTGGAGGCCCAGCACCATGGACAGGTGCAGGAATATGGACTACAGCAGGTTCAACAAAATGAGCAGGTGCAAGAATATGGACTATTGCAGGTTCATCACCATGGACAGGTGCAGGAATATGATCTAATACAGGTGCAGGTATATGGTCTATTAGAGGTTCAGGACCATAGACAGGTGCAGGAACATGGACTATTACAGGTTCAGGACCATAGACAGGGACATGTTTATGGACTACAGCAGGTACAGCACCATGGATGAGTTCTGCATCAATAACTGGTAGAATCAGAACCACTTGCAAGAAACCCTCATCCCTCCTGACAGAAGCATCAGAAACACAGCGAGACATTGCTAGCAGGGGATGTCAGAGAAAGCCAAGCACAGACAGAGACGACCTGAGACAGTCCCAGCTGGAGGGAACCAGAAAGAGACTGTCAGTGACAGTCCATGGAGATCCATCCAGAGCTGGAGACAGCCAGGCAGTCATCATCATCATCACCAGAGACAGAGCTGAGGAGGCAGCAGAAAACAGGGCTGGCACTGCAGTGTGCGGCCACCTACCTTCAGCTGGGCTCTCCCTGCGCCATGCCATCCACCTGGTGCCAGCACTGGCCGCCCTTTCTGCAGCAGCCCCCGCCTCAAGCAACCGAGCTGGCACGGAGGGGGCATTCAAAGGGCAAGAAGGGCTCCATCCATAGCTCCAATCCCCGGCTAGTTATCCCAGGCCATGGCGCTGCGCCCCGGCAGTGCGCGCACCTTGACAGCCCCCCGAGAGGCAGAGGAAGGGCGCACATCCGACCCCCGGGAGGACCGCGCGGCAGCCGCCTTGTCCAATCCCTCGCTCGGTTAGTCTGGGTGTTTAGGGTGGGGGAGGCTGGAGGTGACAGGGAAGGAGGGAGGGCGGGGCCTGCGGCGGGAGGCGGGGCCCCGGGGCCAGTCCTCAGCACTGCGCCGCATAACATCGGGGCATCGCACACGTGCAGGGTCTGCCCACAGCCGCCCCGGCACATGCATGAGCAAAACACCCGAGTGCCCGGCACAGTCCTGCCACATGTGTGTGCATGAGCCCATCCATGTAGCAGCAGGCACTACACACTAAAACATAGCTAACATGTAGAGATAGAGCACATACATGTGACACAGGTACCACACACTAAAACATAGCTAACATATATAGATAGAACACATACATGTAACACAGGTACCACACACTAAAACATAGCTTATATAGATAGAGCACATCCATGTAACACAGGTACTGCACACTAAAACATAGCTTATATAGATAGAGCACATGCATGTAACACAGGTGCTACACACTAAAACATAGCTTATATAGATAGAGCACATACATGTAACACAGGAGCTACACACTAAAACATAGCTTATATACATAGATAGAGCACATACATGTGACACAGGTACTACACACTAAAACATAGCTTATATAGATAGAGCACATGCATGTAACACAGGTGCTACACACTAAAACATAGCTTATATAGATAGAGCACATGCATGTAACACAGGTGCTACACACTAAAACATAGCTTATATAGATAGAGCACATACATGTAACACAGGAGCTACACACTAAAACATAGCTTATATACATAGATAGAGCACATACATGTGACACAGGTACTACACACTAAAACATAGCTAACATATGTAGATAGAGCACATACATGTAACACAGGTACCACACACTAAAACATAGCTTATATAGATAGATAGAGCACATCCATGTAACACAGGTACTGCACACTAAAACATAGCTTATATACATAGATAGAGCACATACATGTGACACAGGTACTACACACTAAAACATAGCTAACATATGTAGATAGAGCACATACATGTGACACAGGTGCTATACACTAAAACATAGCTTATATAGATAGATAGAGCACATCCATGTAACACAGGTACCACACACTAAAACATAACAGCTAACATACAATATACAGATAGAGAACATGCATGTGACATAGGATATACTCTAAAACATAACTGCTAATGTAATAACAGCAATACAGCCACATAAGGGCAGGAATACATCACACACAAGTAACCTAGACTTTACACACAGGAGACATAACTGCTAATATACAGTGTAATAGCAGTATAGCTACACAAGGACACCAATGGATCACATACAAGTAACACAGACTTTACACACAGAAACCAACACAATAGACACTAATAAAGCACATACAGGACAGGCAGCATAGACGCTGCACATAGAAGGTGTAACAGGCAGCACACACAATAGGACATACAATTCTACACTGACATCTGTGTTCAGTCCACATCCCCTGCATGTGAATGAGATTTTCCAAACCCTATTCACATGCAGATTTCCGAAATAATAATAATAACAATAATTATACTAATAATAAAGTAATAAAATAAGCATACATAAATAGAAGTGGTAACAAACCATATAGGTATATAAAGAGAAGTAAAGCACAATAACTATAGAGAATGGAGACATGAAGACCCCGGGGAGGGAGAACACATATCAACACTACACACAAAATGGCCCATAACAAATAATATGGAAGAAGAGATGGACATTGACACGTGAATGATGAACTGCGCGCCAGGGCTGATCAGCTGGGACATTATTGTTTGTTATGGAGCATTCTGTGGGACAGAGATGACATCGTCCGCGGCACAGGGCTCGGATGTGCATGTAAAATAAGCAGTAAACACATAAATCTCACAGAACAGTAATGGTACAGTACACAGACTGGTCCAAATATAATAGGACTAACATGCTGATTGGTGAGTAAACCTAGCACCCCCAGGTATGACGTAGTAATAATACTTGTGATATAAGCAGCGCACACATAGAGCTGGTCCATGGGTCTGGGTTATATACAGCAAAATGTCTCATATATATACAAACCGGATTCCAAAAAAGTTGGGACACTATACAAATTGTGAATAAAAACTGAATGCAATGATGTGGAGGTGCCAACTTCTAATATTTTATTCAGAATAGAACATAAATCACAGAACAAAAGTTTAAACTGAGAAAATTTACCATTTTAAGGGAAAAATATGTTGAATCAGAATTTCATGGTGTCAACAAATCCCCAAAAAGTTGGGACAAGGCCATTTTCACCACTGTGTGGCATCTCCCCTTCTTCTTACAACACTCAACAGACGTCTGGGGACCGAGGAGACCAGTTTCCCAAGTTTAGAAATAGGAATGCTCTCCCATTCTTGTCTAATACAGGCCTCTAACTGTTCAAGCATCTTGGGCCTTCTTTGTTGCACCTTCCTCTTTATGATGCGCCAAATGTTCTCTATAGGTGAAAGATCTGGACTGCAGACCGGCCATTTCAGTATCCGGATCCTTCTCCTACGCAGCAATGATGTTGTGATTGATGCAGAATGTGGTCTGACATTATCTTGTTGAAAAATGCAGGGTCTTCCCTGAAAGAGATGACGTCTGGATGGGAGCATATGTTGTTCTAGAACCGGAATATATTTTTCTGCATTGATGGTGCCTTTCCAGACATGCAAGCTGCCCATGCCACACGCACTCATGCAACCCCATACCATCAGAGATGCAGGCTTCTGAACTGAGCGTTGATAACAACTTGGGTTGTCCTTGTCCTCTTTGGTCCGGATGACATGGCGGCCCAGATTTCCAAAAAGAACTTCGAATCGTGACTCGTCTGACCACAGAACAGTCTTCCATTTTGCCACACTCCATTTTAAATGATCCCTGGCCCAGTGAAAACGCCTGAGCTTGTGGATCTTGCTTAGAAATGGCTTCTTCTTTGCACTGTAGAGTTTCAGCTGGCAACGGCGGATGGCACGGTGGATTGTGTTCACTGACAATGGTTTCTGGAAGTATTCCTGAGCCCATTCTGTGATTTCCTTTACAGTAGCATTCCTGTTTGTGGTGCAGTGTCGTTTAAGGGGCCGGTATGGTTTTACGGCCTTGACCCTTACGCACAGAGATTGTTCCAGATTCTCTGAATCTTCGGATGATGTTATGCACAGTTGATGATGATAGATGCAAAGTCTTTGCAATTTTTCGCTGGGTAACACCTTTCTGACATTGCTCCACTATCTTTCTGCGCAACATTGTGGGAATTGGTGCTCCTCTACCCATCTTGGCCTCTGAGAGACACTGCCACTCTGAGAAGCTCTTTTTATACCCAATCATGTTGCCAATTGACCTAATTAGTGTTAATTGGTCTTCCAGCTCTTCGCTATGCTCAAATTTACTTTTTCCAGCCTCTTATTGCTACTTGTCCCAACTTTTTGGGGATTTGTTGACACCGTGAAAATTTGAATCAACGTATTTTTCCTTTAAAATGATACATTTACTCGGATTAAACGTTTGATCTGTCATCTACGTTATATTACAAATAAAATATTGACATTTGCCATCTCCACATCATTGCATTCAGTTTTTATTTACAATTTGTTTAGTGTCCCAACTTTTTTGGAATCCGGTTTGTATATATTTATTTAATGCACTTATATAGCGCTACTATATTCCACAGGACTTTACAGACATTATCAGCACGCTGTCCCCTAATGGGGCTCACAATCTAAGGTCCCTATCAGTATGTCTTTGGAGTGCGGAAACCGGAGAACCCAGAGGAAACCTACGCAAACACGGGGAGAACATACAAACTCTGTGCAGATGTTGCCCTTTGTCGGATTCGAACCAGTGCTAACTACTGAGCCACCGTGCTGCCTACACACACCAGCACACCTTAGTATAAAGAGGAGTGCCAGCAATATAAACCTGACCACTGTTCCATCAATAAAATTAAAAAAGACCACAGCACTTCCAATTGGTGATAAAAATGTGAAGTCCTTTATTAAAGAAGGTTCAGAAACCTGCATGAGCATTGGAGTCAGTAAGGTCTCCTGCTACTTAATCTATTCAGACTTTACTGCAGTGAGGGGAATACTGTTAAGACACCCTTCACGCTTGGACACGACTTGGTCGGTCGCGTCTCGGAAACCTGTAAACCTTGATTGCGAATTACAGGCACAACGGCAAAAGTGAGATTGCCAGCCGTAGATTCTGCAGGAAGAGACTTGAGAAAGAGAGAGAGGAAAGAGTCTGATAATTGACCTCCTTGCTCAAATCTATATAAAACCATCTGAGGAGATTCGCACTGTATATTGTAGGAACTGTGGGGGTCATTTATCAAACTGGTGTAAAGTAGAACTGGCTCAGATTCCTGCTTTCATTTTGGACAGCTTCTTTGGAAAATGAAAGGAGGAATCTGATTGGTTGCTTTGTGCCCCTGTGTTTTTGGTATTGTTGGATGTACAGTACAACAACTTCCATTTTTCACTACCGTAAAGAGAGACGTTTATTCTGTTAAATCTGGTCGGGTTACTGATTCCGTGCATCAAACGCCCGACATTGCACTCTACACGTCCTGCCTTGTACCCATACAAACACTTGACATCATGGGCACCCCAACTACCACGAAGCAGGAGCCCCAACCTCAGGATGTGCTCTTGGGGAACAAAGGGTGCTCCCCGCTTTCACTGCATGGCTGTAAGGAGCAACGGTGCGAGGAAGGCCACCGTGATTGACTGTGACGGCCAGAGCCACTACCACTCCCATCCTCTGCTCCAACTCTTCTTGGGTTGCTACAGTATGAGGTGCCACCATGGGACCATGAGAGACAAGCTAAATTCAAGTGGATGCTGATATAGTTCTTCTCTTCAAGATAGACAACCTGCAGAACTTTTAGAGCTAAGCCTGACCATAAAGCTAGGGCTCCACCGCTATTCAAAAATTCACATTAGAATCACGGTTAAAGGGGTTCTCCCAGGACTCATGTAAAAAATGAAAATCAGACATCATACAGTACATGACAATCTCTTTTTAGTAAAACTAGACCCAGCCCTGTACCTCACATGGGTCCAGAGATCTCCCCGTTCATTGCTCTGCTAGATTTATATCAAGCCGATAGCTCAGGGGGCGTGTCCATTCTGGTGCAGTTCAGGGGGCGTGTCAATTCTGCAGCAGTTCAGGGGGCGTGTCCATTCTGTTGCAGTTCAGGGGGCGTGTCCATTCTGCTGCAGCTCTCTCCCAATCACAGCTCAGGAGGCAGTGGAAGGATGAAACTGAGCATGTGCGACCAAAAAGAACAAACAGCAGGTGGCGCTCATAAAGGAAAGCTCCTACCAAAAACGTAAACTCCAGCTTTGCTTGTCCCCAAACAAATGCTGAGTTCCCCAAATTGTAAGTATTCAACTTATGTCCTCGAGGGTCATTCCATTTCCCCTGTTTTTGGTCCTGTAGACAATGATTTTTTTTCTTTGAAATTCCTGTTCAATGGGCAAAAAATGTATGATTCGCAAAATGTAATTATTGGCGGTGCCTGCATGGAGGCACGATGGTCCCCATAGGTTTGCATTGTAGACCTGTAGACCACAGTATCTTGCAATAATCTAGAGAATGCAGAATACTGCACAATACTGCTGGAATGACATGAAGATTGATGCAAGGCTGACTCTTAGGCTCGTGCTATCCTAGCACTGAGGGTAACTAATAAGATAGGAGCAGATAGAGTATCTTCAAATTAAATTTATGGCTCTGCATCCTCATCTGTATCCATTCTATTGAACCCGTGAATGCACGCCCGGTCACAGAATCACACAGAAGCCAATTTCCATGTCTTCACACATAACTCCTCGGGTGAAGATTAATATCTGGCCCTGGCTCTTGCTCCACTAGCACATGAATACTGGCTCTAGGTGAGAAGAGCTGTAGAATATTTCCTGTATTATTTATGTATAAGAGTCCATAGGTTCAAATCTATTATCACCGTCTTATATTTTATACTGTGTATAGACAGGACCTACATTATTTTAAGAACATATTTCATTACTTACCTTGTACAAATCATCCTGTACTATACTCCAGAGCTGCACTCACTATTCTGCTGGTGGAGTCACTGTGTACATACATTGCTTATCCTGAATTACATCCTGTATTATACTCCAGAGCTGCACTCACTATTCTGCTGGTGGAGTCACTGTGTACATACATTACTTTTCCTGTACTGATCCTTAGTTACATCCTGTATTATACTCCAGAGCTGCACTCACTATTCTGCTGGTGGAGTCACTGTGTACATACATTACTTATCCTGTACTGATCCTGAGTTACATCCTGTATTATACTCCAGAGCTGCACTCACTATTCTGCTGGTGCAGTCACTGTGTACATACATTACTTATCCTGTACTGATCCTGAGTTACATCCTGTATTATACTCCAGAGCTGTACTCACTATTCTGCTGGTGCATTCACTGTGTACATACATTACTTATCCTGTACTGATCCTGAGTTACATCCTGTATTATACTCCAGAGCTGCACTCACTATTCTGCTGGTGCAGTCACTGTGTACATACATTACTTATCCTGTACTGATCCTGAGCTTCATCTTGTATTATACTCCAGAGCTGCGCTCACTATTCTGCTGGTGGAGTCACTGTGTACATACATTACTTATCCTGCACTGATCCTGAGTTACATCCTGTATTATACTCCAGAGCTGCACTCACTATTCTGCTGGTGGAGTCACTGTGTACATACATTGCATTACTTATCCTGTACTGATCCTGAGTTACATCCTGTATTATATTCCAGAGCTGCACTCACTATTCTGCTGGTGGAGTCACTGTGTACATACATTACTTATCCTGTACTGATCCTGAGTTACATCCTGTATCATACTCCAGAGCTGCACTCACTATTCTGCTGGTGCAGTCACTGTGTACATACATTACTTATCCTGTACTGATCCTGAGTTACATCCTGTATTATACTCCAGAGCTGCACTCACTATTCTGCTGGTGGAGTCACTGTGTATATACATGACATTACTTATCCTGTACTGATCCTGAGTTACATCCTGTATTATACTCCAGAGCTGCACTCACTATTCTGCTGGTACAGTCACTGTGTACATACATTACTTATCCTGTACTGATCCTGAGTTACATCCTGTATTATACTCCAGAGCTGCACTCACTATTCTGCTGGTGGAGTCACTGTGTACATACATTACTTATCCTGTACTGATCCTGAGTTACATCCTGTATTATACTCCAGAGCTGCACTCACTATTCTGCTGGTGGAGTCACTGTGTACATACATTACTTATCCTGTACTGATCCTGAGTTACATCCTGTATTATACTCCAGAGCTGCACTCACTATTCTGCTGGTGGAGTCACTGTGTACATACATTACTTATCCTGTACTGATCCTGAGTTACATCCTGTATTATACTCCAGAGCTGCACTCACTATTCTGCTGGTGGAGTCACTGTGTATATACATGACATTACTTATCCTGTACTGATCCTGAGTTACATCCTGTATTATACTCCAGAGCTGCACTCACTATTCTGCTGGTACAGTCACTGTGTAAATACATTACTTATCCTGTACTGATCCTGAGTTACATCCTGTATTATACTCCAGAGCTGCACTCACTATTCTGCTGGTGGAGTCACTGTATACATTACTTATCCTGTACTGATCCTGAGTGACATCCTGTATTATACTCCAGAGCTGCACTCACTATTCTGCTGGTGGAGTCACTGTGTACATACATTACTTATCCTGTACTGATCCTGAGTTACATCCTGTATTATACTCCAGAGCTGCACTCACTATTCTGCTGGTGGAGTCACTGTGTACATACATTACCTTACTTATCATGTAATGATCCTGAGTTACATCCTGTATTATACTCCAGAGCTGCACTCACTATTCTGCTGGTGGAGTCATTGTCTCCGTACATTACACTACTTATCCTGTACTAAATCTGAGTAACAGTTTGTATTTTAGCAGAGCTGCATTTACAATTCTGTTGGCTTAAAGTGTTTGTGCCAAATAGGAATTTATCCTCTATCCATCAGTTAAGGGACAACTAACTGATCGCTGCGAGTCTGACCACGGGGACCTCCACTGATCCCCAGAATGGGGGTCCAATGTTCCCATATTGATCGAGCAGCAGGTCAAGCATGTCTCCTGCTGCTCCATTCATTCTCTATGGGACTAGCAGAGATAGCCAAATCATGCATAGTCTTAGCTTCTCATAAAGGATGTAAAGATGGCATTATCTATCTATCTATCTATCTATCTATCTATCTATCTATCTATCTATTATCTATATATCTATCTATTATCTATCTATCTATCTATCTATCTATCTATCTATTATCTATATATCTATCTATTATCTATCTATCTATTATCTATCTATCTATCTATCTATTATCTATATATCTATCTATTATCTATCTATCTATCTATTATCTATATATCTATCTATCTATCTATCTATCTATCTATTATCTATTATCTATTATCTATCTATCTGCTATCTATCTATCTATCTATCTATCTATCTATCTATCTATCTATTATCTATCTATCTATCTATCTATCTATCTATTATCTATCTATCTATCTATTATCTATCTATCTATCTATCTATCTATCTATTATCTATATATCTATCTATTATCTATCTATCTATCTATTATCTATATATCTATCTATCTATCTATCTATCTATCTATTATCTATTATCTATTATCTATCTATCTGCTATCTATCTATCTATCTATCTATCTATCTATCTATCTATCTATTATCTATCTATCTATCTATCTATCTATCTATTATCTATCTATCTATCTATCTATCTATCTATCTATCTATTATCTATCTATCTATCTATCTATATACAGTCAGGTCCATAAATATTAGGACATGGACACAATTCTAACATTTTTGGCTCTATACACCACCACAATGGATTTGAAATGAAACAAACAAGATGTGCTTTACCTGCAGACCGTCAGCTGTAATTTGAGGGGATTTACATCCAAATCAGGTGAACGGTGCAGGAATTACAGCAGTTTGCATATCTGCCTCCCACTGGATGCTGTGGTGATTTGTCCGGCAAAATGGCGGCATCCATACTGGAACCCGACGACGTCCATTATAGTTAATGGGAGGGATCGGGCTTGGGTTTAAAGGGTTATTCTCATCTCAGACAATGGTGGCATAATCGCTAGGATATGCCCCCATTGTCTGATAGGTGTGGGTCCCACTGCTGGGACATGCACCTATATCGGGACCGGAGTCTCCAGTCCGGCCACCACCAAGCGCTCTCCCCATAGAAGTGAATGGGAGCACACCGCTCATGACCGGGCACCGCTCCCATTTACTTCTATGAGCCCAACGAAAATAGCCAAGCTAGCGCTCAGCTATTTTCAGCGGCCCCATAGAAAATGAACGGAGGGCGGCTGCACATGCGCAGTGCGCCCTCCAACACCTTCGGGCTCCGTTCTCGATATGCCCCCATTGTCTGAGATGAGAATAACCCTTTAAGCAACTAATTCAGTTATTACTTGGGGAGACGCTAATTATACTTCATTATTGTGCCCTGGCGATTTTGGGAACCTGGGTCCCCCATTCTAGTGATCGATAGCGGTCCCAGCAATCAGTCCTTTGCTGATCTAGCAGTACCACGTATCCAGCAAGTAGCAGAATACCCCTTTAAGGTGTCATGTTCCTTTAAATACAACACCTTAGACATTGTTTCCCATACTTGCGCCTGTTTTCCTGGTATTGTCCAAATCTGAACAGCAGTGATGGCCAGTTCGCAGTGTTCGCCAGCGAACACATGCGGGCTGCCATCTTGACTCACAAGTCCGGCGAAGCACAGGTAAGCCCTTACCTGTGCCTGTGCTGCGAGCCGGTCTGAAACAAATGCGGTCACCGGGAACAGGCAGTTTCGAGAACAGCCCGATGAAGGCCCCCGGCGGCTGTTCTCGGAACTGCCTGCTCCCGGTGACCGCATTTGTTTTGGACCGGCCCGCGGCACAGGTAAGGGCTTACCTGTGCATCGCCGGACTTGTGAGTCAAGATGGCAGCCCGCATGTGTTCGCGGGCGAACACTGCGAACTGGCCATCACTGCTGAATAGTGTCCTTTTAATGATGTAGTGAGCACGGGTTTCCTAGATATGGCTTGTAATTTCTGGTTGTTTCTATACCTGCAGAATTTAGGATTTGTATCAGGATTCCTTATTATCAGTGATGAATGGAGGCTACAATCCAAGTGTGCGCCAATTGGTGTGCACTGTGCTATGTTCTGAATGCATGGAGCTCATCATCCCCCATCTCAATGACTGGCCGTGCCGCTGCCTCCCAGGTGCTGAGCATATGTTTTCAGGAGATGCATTGCCAAATGTTGCAGCCGCACACAGCCAGGAGCTCGAGGATCCCAGCGCTGCGATCTGGAAGGACCGCCACTTTCATGCGGTCAGTAGCTGGCATCTGTATCAGTAAGCCCAAACCAGGACTGGGTCCAAAGCTCAGAAGAGCAGCAAATCTCTCCATTACTGTTTTCGGAATATGAAAGAGGCCTCTCCCCATTTAGACAGGAGGAATATGGGAGAAGGCACAAGGGCTGAGAAATTGGTTCCATATAGCGTCAGTATAGAGTTATTAGTAGCTGCTTACAGTATTGAAACCAATTGAAGAGCATCTGTCAGCAGGATCAAACCAGGGATGGGTTCCAAACTCACAACCATTACAGATCGTTCTTAGTACTGATATCTACTTTGCCAAAATGTATTTTTGAGGTCCTCTACAGGGAGTGCAGAATTATTAGGCAAGTTGTATTTTTGAGGATTAATTTTATTATTGAACAACAACCATGTTCTCAATGAACCCCAAAAACTCATTAATATCAAAGCTGAATATTTTTGGAAGTAGTTTTTAGTTTGGTTTTAGTTTTAGCTATTTTAGGGGGATATCTGTGTGTGCAGGTGACTATTACTGTACATAATTATTAGGCAACTTAACAAAAAACAAATATATACCCATTTCAATTATTTATTTTTACCAGTGAAACCAATATAACATCTCAACATTCACAAATATACATTTCTGACATTCAAAAACAAAACAAAAACAAATCAGTGACCAATATAGCCACCTTTCTTTGCAAGGACACTCAAAAGCCTGCCATCCATGGATTCTGTCAGTGTTTTGATCTGTTCACCATCAACATTGCGTGCAGCAGCAACCACAGCCTCCCAGACACTGTTCAGAGAGGTGTACTGTTTTCCCTCCTTGTAAATCTCACATTTGATGATGGACCACAGGTTCTCAATGGGGTTCAGATCAGGTGAACAAGGAGGCCATGTCATTAGATTTTTCTTCTTTTATACCCTTTCTTGCCAGCCACGCTGTGGAGTACTTGGACGCGTGTGATGGAGCATTGTCCTGCATGAAAATCATGTTTTTCTTACCTTGCAGACTTCTTCCTGTACCACTGCTTGAAGAAGGTGTCTTCCAGAAACTGGCAGTAGGACTGGGAGTTGAGCTTGACTCCATCCTCAACCCGAAAAGGCCCCACAAGCTCATCTTTGATGATACCAGCCCAAACCAGTACTCCACCTCCACCTTGCTGGCGTCTGAGTCGGACTGGAGCTCTCTGCCCTTTACCAATCCAGCCATCTGGCCCATCAAGACTCACTCTCATTTCATCAGTCCATAAAACCTTAGAAAAATCAGTCTTGAGATATTTCTTGGCCCAGTATTGACTTTTTAGCTTGTGTGTCTTGTTCAGTGGTGGTCGTCTTTCAGCCTTTCTTACCTTGGCCATGTCTCTGAGTATTGCACACCTTGTGCTTTTGGGCACTCCAGTGATGTTGCAGCTCTGAAATATGGCCAAACTGGTGGCAAGTGGCATCTTGGCAGCTGCACGCTTGACTTTTCTCAGTTCATGGGCAGTTATTTTGCGCCTTGGTTTTTCCACACGCTTCTTGCGACCCTGTTGACTATTTTGAATGAAACGCTTGATTGTTCGATGATCACGCTTCAGAAGCTTTGCAATTTTAAGAGTGCTGCATCCCTCTGCAAGATATCTCACTATTTTTGACTTTTCTGAGCCTGTAAAGTCCTTCTTTTGACCCATTTTGCCAAAGGAAAGGAAGTTGCCTAATAATTATGCACACCTGATATAGGGTGTTGATGTCATTAGACCACACCCCTTCTCATTACAGAGATGCACATCACCTAATATGCTTAATTGGTAGTAGGCTTTCGAGCCTATACAGCTTGGAGTAAGACAACATGCATAAAGAGGATGATTTGGTCAAAATACTCATTTGCCTAATAATTCTGCACGTAGTGTATGTGTCTTTGCTACTGTCCATTGCTACTCTTTACAGATCAAATGGTTTCCCCCTTTGTCTTCATTTCAGATTGTTTTCTTCTAGATAGTTGATTCCTGAAGAAAACAAACAGGTCCAGAACATCTACGTACTGTATGCTCTGAAGAATTGTGGAAAAGAGGAAGCCGATGATGAAATGTGTCCTTGTACAAGCAACAGTGGATATAGGATCGAGTAGAACCAAAGGTATCATTCAATCTTTGAGGGTATTGCACCCCTTCTTTCTAGATAGGTAGAGCTCCAAATGGTCAGACCCCCACCAATCATATGAGACATTCTATGGTATAAACACATCTGCCCTTTAAGAAAACTCAGTGGGGATATCTGTAGACCTCTTGAAGACTACAGAACAGATAATGTTACCAGAATGAAAACTCCCGAAACTCGTGTTCAGCTCTGCTATGTTTCCAAGTCTATTTGAGGATATGCTCACCAGGTCGGAATATGCATCGAAGTGAGTACATGGCAGAGTAGATTCCAAGAGAAAAATCCAAAGTAGGGATTTCAGCCGCAGATTTCCGGATTTGCGGATCTACACGTGGTTTTAGCCCCAATCAACGGGACAAATTAACACGTGGCCACTGACCACGTTTTTATGTGTGAAAATCACGGCCGCCATAAACATTAGTGATGAGCGAACTTTTAAAAAATTCAATTTGGCTACTTCGCCGAACTTCGACAAGAAATTCAATTTGTTACGAATTACTTCGTAAGGAATCATATTCCATTGTATGGAGCGGGCACAATGACGGGGAACAGCGATCGGGCCCCCCCCCCCCCCCCGTCATTTGACCCCTCAGATGCCGCGTTCAATGCTGATCGTGGCATCTGAGAGTCACATTCAGCCTATCAGGGGGTTAATCAGGGCTTAAACAAAAAAAAACACCTCATCCATTTAATCGCGGAGGTAGCCATCTTGATTGAAGAAAAAGCGCCATCGTGAGGACGTGGTGACTTCACACATTAGCTTGCGTGAGAATTGGTGCATCTTATTCAATCAAGATGAGCAAATCTATTTGTCGATTGTCAGAATCTCAGATTTTTTTTAGGCACCGAATCGAACATGAATCTTTTCTGGTTTGATTCGGACGAATCTTGTAAAACGCAGGAGGTTATTGCAGTCAGTTGCGGCCAAGCAGCTACACCTGACGCTGTATAAGACCGAGGGGACGGGTGAGGGAAAATGAAATAATTCATGAAAAATTAACAAAACAAGATAGGAGGTTTTCATTAAAAAATTGTCACGGACGGTGTACAGGAAACAAGACAATGCAACATGCATATATGACTCACTGGATCCAAAGCTAAGGAACCAAAAAGGAGACCCCTGCACAAGAGCTGGCACTTTCCCTGGCTGCTCAGCCTATGCAAAAATCCCAAAGGTGGATGGTTGCATATCCACGTACCTCGACTATATAACACCTGAACACCCTACAATAGTGAGGGGACACGACCACCGGCTCCCTACACCAGACACGGAGGGAGTCAGGGTCACCTGGGATCCAGCAAACAGAAAATAACAGATAAATGTACAGTACTTAACTTAGTAGCAGACTGGGAAATAGGATCAGCATGCACACACACTCCAGGAAGAAGTATAAGCCGCCCAGTAAAGCATTATGGGGAGGAATTTAAAGGGAAGCAATCAGTCCAACGACATGACAGCTGAGAGAGGCTAACGAGATGAGGAACTGAATACCACAACAAAGAAAACTCAAGGAGGAGGTTCTGAAAGGCCTCTGTCAGAGCTTCTCAGCTGTCTGGTTGTGACAGTACCCCTCCCTCTACGAGTGGACTCCGGACACTCAGAACCCACCTTCTCAGGATGGGACCTATGGAAAGCCCTGATGAGACGAGAAGCCTTAATGTCCGTCACTGGGACCCACATCCTCTCCTCAGGACCATAACCCTCCCAATGAACAAGGTACTGAAGAGAACCGCGGACAAGACGAGAATCCACAATCCTAGAGACCTGAAATTCAAGCTTCCCATCAACCATAATCGGAGGAGGAGGCAAAGGCGAGGGTACAATGGATTGAACATAAGGTTTAAATAAGGACTTATGAAAAACATTATGGATCTTCCAAGTCTGAGGAAGATCAAGACGGTAGGCAACAGGATTGATGACAGACAGGATTTTGTAAGGCCCAATAAACCTAGGACCCAACTTCCAGGAGGGAACCTTCAATTTGATATTCTTGGTAGACAACCACACCAGATCACCAACATTCAGGTCCGGACCAAGCACACGTCTCTTATCTGCCACACGCTTATATCTCTCACTCATGCTCTTTAGATTATCCTGAATCTTTTGCCAAATAGATGACAAAGACGAGGAGAATCTGTCCTCATCAGGTAAACCAGAAGACCCCTCTCCTGAGAAAGTCCCAAACTGCGGATGAAACCCATATGCACCAAAAAATGGTGACTTATCAGAGGACTCCTGACGACGGTTATTTAAAGCAAACTCAGCAAGGGACAAAAAAGAACACCAATCCTCTTGATTCTCCGCCACAAAACAGCACAGATATGTCTCCAGATTCTGATTGACGCGCTCTGTCTGGCCATTCGACTGCGGGTGGAAAGCAGAAGAGAATGACAACCGAACCCCCAAGCGAGATCAGAAAGCCTTCTAGAATCTGGAAACAAGCTGCGTGCCCCTATCAGGGACTATGTCTGAAGGAATACCGTGCAATTTGACAATGTGATCAATAAATGCCTGCGCCAGCATCTTAGCATTGGGCAAACCAGGAAAAGGGATGAAATGCACCATTTTGCTAAAACGGTCCACCACCACCAGAATCACAGTCTTCCCCGAGGAACGAGGCAGGTCCGTTATGAAGTCCATGGACAGATGTGTCCAAGGACGGGAAGGAATGGGTAAGGGAAGGAGAGGACCTGATGGCCGTGAATGAGGGACTTTGGCACGAGCGCAAGTCTCGCAGGCTGCCACAAAACCCTCAACCGACTTACGAAGCGCAGGCCACCAGAATCTCTGAGCGATGAGATCCAGTGTGGCTCTTGCCCCCGGGTGCCCAGCAAGGACCGTATCGTGGTGTTCCTTAAAAATCTTGTGTCTTAAAGCGAGAGGCACAAACAACCTCCCAGGAGGACAAAGATCAGGAGCCTCTGACTGGGCTGCCTGCACCTCTGCCTCCAATTCAGAAAAAAGAGCAGAGACCACCACACCTTCAGCCAAAATGGGACCCGGGTCTTCAAAATTCCCGCCTCTGAAAGGGCATCTGCCTTCACATTCTTAACTCCTGGGCGGAACGTGACAACAAAATTAAACCTAGAAAAGAACAAAGACCATCTGGCCTGTCTCGGGTTCAGACGCTTGGCTGACTCCAAGTAGGCCAGAATTTTATGGTCAGTAAATACGGTAATAGGGTGTCTGGCTCCCTCTAGCCAATGGCGCCATTCCTCAAATGCCAACTTGATGGCCAACAATTCCCTATCTCCCACATCGTAATTTCTCTCTGCGGAGGAGAGTTTTTTCGAGAAAAAGGCACACGGTCGCCATTTGGCAGGAGAGGAACCCTGAGACAAGACCGCCCCCACACCCACCTCAGAAGCATCAACCTCAACTATGAAGGGTAAAGAAATATCAGGTTGCACCAAGATGGGAGCGGAAGCAAAACTCTCCTTGATATTAGAAAAAGCCTTACGCGCCTCTACTGACCAAGAAGAAAAATCTACCCCTTTTCTGGTCATATCAGTGAGTGGTTTAACAATAGAGGAATAATTCAAAATAAACTTCCTGTAATAATTGGCAAAGCCCAAAAAGCGCATCAGCGCCTTCTGATTCTCAGGAAGCTCCCACTCAAGCACAGCGCGGACCTTCTCGGGGTCCATGCAAAAACCAGAAGCGGAGAGAAGAAACCCCAGAAATTGAATTTCTGGAACCGCAAACACACATTTTTCCAGTTTCGCATATAATTTATTCTCCCGCAGGATGAGCAAGACCTGACGTAAATGTTCCTTATGAGTTTTGAAATCAGGAGAAAAAATCTAAATGTCATCCAAATACACTAATACAAATTTTCCCATCAAATGATAAAAAATGCTGTTCACGAAATGCTGAAAAACGGCTGGGGCATTCATCAAACCAAAAGGCATAACCAAATACTCAAAATGGCCCTCAGGGGTATTGAAGGCCGTCTTCCATTCGTCTCCTTCTCTGACCCTGACCAGGTTGTATGCCCCTCTTAGATCTAATTTGGAAAATACTTTAGCCCCAACAACCTGGTTAAACAGGTCCGGGATCAGAGGAAGCGGATAAGGGTCACGAATAGTGATACTGTTCAGCTCCCTGAAATCCAGACAAGGTCTTAAAGAACCATCTTTTTTCTTAACAAAGAAAAAACCAGCGGCAACAGGTGACTTAGAGGGTCATATGTGTCCTTTTCTCAGACTCTCAGAGATATAAGCACGCATAGCGATCCTCTCAGGTTGGGAAAGATTGTATAAACGAGATTTAGGCAGCTTGGCGCCTGGGATGAGATTAATAGGGCAATCGTACTCCCTGTGCGGGGGCAAATCCTGAACTCCACTCTCAGAGAAGACATCCGAAAATTCAGAGAGAAAAGATGGTACAGTCTTAGTAGCAACCTCAGAAACAGATGTCGTGAGGCAATTCTCTCTGCAAAACCATTTATTTGCCTCGCTTGCCAATCAATGGTGGGGTTATGTTTAGTGAGCCAGGGTAGCCCCAACACTAGAGGAGTAGGCAAACCGCTAAGGACGAAACATGACACATCCTCAACATGAGCATCACTCACAATTAAACGGATATTGTTAACTATGCCCTTTATTGATTTCTGAGAAAGTGGAGCGGAATCAATAGCAAAAACAGGAATATCCTTTCCCAAAGTGCGCACCTGGAAACCATGAGTTATTGCAAATTGATTATCAATGAGATTGACAGCTGCTCCACTATCCACAAAAATCTCACAAAAAATGTTCTTGCTCTCTAGCGCCACCCTAGCAGGCAGGACAAAACGGGAACTACAAGCAAACGGAAAACCTTCAATTTCCGCCTCAACCCTGCCAATAGTAACAGACGGAACATTTTTAAAAGATTTTTTCTTGTTTGTTTCTTTTTTACTCCCAGAAAACTGCCTGAATCTCCTAGAGGGACAAAGATTTGCCAAATGATTTATACCTCCACAACAAAAACAAACCCTCCCATGCGAGGTGAATCTTCTATTGTCAGAAGCAATCAACCCCAGCTGCATGGGCTCCTGCTCAGAAGGGGCTGACAGCGACCGAGACCCCTGCGCACAGAATGAGACTGCTGCACTGTCCTGGGACTGAGTATGACAGGAAGGAGATATCTCTCCTCTCTCTCTAAGACGCCTGTCAATACGAACGGCCTGAGACATAGCAGAGTCCAAGGAAATAGGCCTCTCATGAAAGGCAAATGCATCTTTCAATCCCTCTGAAAGACCATGGCAAAATTGACTTCGGAGTGCAGCATCATTCCAACCAGTATCAGCTGCCCATCTCCGAAATTCTAAGCAGTATATCTCTGCGGATTGTTTACCCTGGCATAATAGAGGTAGTCTAGACTCAGCCAGAGCAATACAATCCGGATCATCATATATCTGACCCAGGGCTAAAAAGAATTCATCCACTGAACGGAGAGGCCGTGCCCCCACCGGCAGCGAAAAGGCCCAAGACTGAGCGTTACCCCTGAGCAGCGATATAATGATCCCCACCCTCCGTTCCTCATCACCAGAGGAATGGGGAAGAAGGCGAAAATGGAGTTTGCAAGCCTCTCTAAAACGCACAAAATTCTCACTACCCCCGGAGAACGTATCCGGGAGCGAGATCTTAGGCTCAGAACAAACTCCATGAATGCAAGCTGAACCGGTCACTTGAAGCTGAGAAAAAGTCTTACGGAGATCAGCTACCTCCAATGAAAGACCCTGGAAGCGTTCAGCCAAAAGTGAAACCGGATCCATGCTTGAGACGGTTTTGGGCGGCTTATAATGTCACGGACGGTGTACAGGAAACAAGACAATGCAACATGCATATATGACTCACTGGATCCAAAGCTAAGGAACCAAAAGGGAGACCCCTGCACAAGAGCTGGCACTTTCCCTGGCTGCTCAGCCTATGCAAAAATCCCAAAGGTGGATGGTTGCATATCCACGTACCTCGACTATATAACACCTGAACACCCTACAATAGTGAGGGGACACGACCACCGGCTCCCTACACCAGACACGGAGGGAGTCAGGGTCACCTGGGATCCAGCAAACAGAAAATAACAGATAAATGTACAGTACTTAACTTAGTAGCAGACTGGGAAATAGGATCAGAATGCACACACACTCCAGGAAGAAGTATAAGGCGCCCAGTAAAGCATTATGGGGAGGAATTTAAAGGGAAGCAATCAGTCCAACTACATGACAGCTGAGAGAGGCTAACAATATGAGGAACTGAATACCACAACAAAGAAAACTCAAGGAGGAGGTTCTGAAAGGCTTCTGTCAGAGCTTCTCAGCTGTCTGGTTGTGACAAAAATATGTTTTTTAGAGGACTAGAGGGGGTTAAATACCAATTTCCAGGGCAACTGGAGCAGCTTTGGTTCAGAATGAATAGATTCGGACCCGAACCGAACATTTAGAAAAATTCAGCAAATCTAAAAGGAACCGAATCTTGGAAGATTTTCTCTAATGGCTGCGACGGCCTTTCCATCACGATCAAATGGATGAGGTGAGGCTTTTTTTTTAACCGCTATTTCATAAAAAATTGATTTGTCACCATGAAGTGCCAAGGAATTTGGATTCGGGGTGAATCAAATTTTTCCTGAAATTCGGATCGAATTCCACTTCGTTAACTTCGGTTCGCTCAACACCAATGAACGTGTCAATTGACTTTCTTCAAGATGCACATTTCAAATCAGCACAATAAAAATCTGTATGAACTACAGGTCCTTCTAAAAAAATTTGCATATTGTGATAAAGTTCATTATTTTCTGTAATGTATTGATAAACATTAGACTTTCATATATTTTAGATTCATTACACACAACTGAAGTAGTTCAAGCCTTTTATTGTTTTAATATTGATGATTTTGGCATACAGCTCATGAAAACCCAAAATTCCTATCTCTAAAAATTAGCATATCATGAAAAGGTTGTCTAAACGAGCTATTAACCTAATCATCTGAATCAACTAATTAACTCTAAACACCTGCAAAAGATTCCTGAGGCTTTTAAAAACTCCCAGCCTGGTTCATTACTCAAAACTGCAATCATGGGTAAGACTGGCGACCTGACTGCTGTCCAGAAGGCCATCATTGACACCCTCAAGCAAGAGGGTAAGACACAGAAAGAAATTTCTGAACGAATAGGCTGTTCCCAGAGTGCTGTATCAAGGCACCTCAGTGGGAAGTCTGTGGGAAGGAAAAAGTGTGGCAGAAAACGCTGCACAACGAGAAGAGGTGACCGGACCCTGAGGAAGATTGTGGAGAAGGACCGATTCCAGACCTTGGGGGACCTGCGGAAGCAGTGGACTGAGTCTGGAGTAGAAACATCCAGAGCCACCGTGTACAGGCGTGTGCAGGAAATGGGCTACAGGTGCCGCATTCCCCAGGTCAAGCCACTTTTGAACCAGAAACAGCAGCAGAAGCGCCTGACCTGGGCTACAGAGAAGCAGCACTGGACTGTTGCTCAGTGGTCCAAAGTACTTTTTTCGGATGAAGACTGGGGAGAGGGAAATGCCAAAATGCCTGAAGTCCAGTGTCAAGTTCCCACAGTCAGTGATGGTCTGGGGTGCCATGTCAGCTGCTGGTGTTGGTGCACTGTGTTTTATCAAGGGCAGGGTCAATGCAGCCGCTATCAGGAGATTTTGGAGCACTTCATGCTTCCATCTGCTGAAAAGCTTTATGGAGATGAAGATTTCATTTTTCAGCACGACCTGGCACCTGCTCACAGCGCCAAAACCACTGGTAAATGGTTTACTGACCATGGTATTACTGTGCTCAATTGGCCTGTCAACTCTCCTGACCTGAACCCCATAGAGAATCTGTGGGATATTGGGAAGAGAAAGTTGAGAGACGCAAGACCCAACACTCTGGGTGAGCTTAAGGCCGCTATCGAAGCATCCTGGGCCTCCATAACACCTCAGCAGTGCCACAGGCTGATTGCCTCCATGCCACGCCGCATTGAAGCAGTCATTTCTGCAAAAGGATTCCCGACCAAGTATTGAGTGCATAACTGAACATAATTATTTGAAGGTTGACTTTTTTTGTACTAAAAACACTTTTCTTTTATTGGTCGGATGAAATATGCTAATTTTTTTAGATAGCAATTTGGGGTTTTCATGAGCTGTATGCCAAAATCATCAATATTAAAACAATAAAAGGCTTGAACTACTTCAGTTGTGTGTAATGAATCTAAAATATATGAAAGTCTAATGTTTATCAGTACATTACAGAAAATAATGAACTTTATCACAATATGCTAATTTTTTTTAGAAGGACCTGTATGTTACGAATTCCCATTAAAATCAAAGTTTATCTTAAGTTTTCTTTGAAGAATATTTCAGCATGGAACATGCACAAAAAAATCTGCGTAAAAAAACTAAACAAAACACCCCCTTCAATGCATGCCAAATCAGAGGCATTGAGAAGAAGACCTCTCCTTACGATCAGGATCATCCTTGTGCTATGAGTAATGGTTGGTCATGGCCACCTGGTCTGCTGGATGATATACAGTCGTAGCTAATGTAATTTCCTTCTATTTTCTCTGGTTGTGAGCGACGGAGAAGTAATTTTAGTGTTTGCGGTTGACTGAATTGTGTCAGATGACTTCCAAATATTAACATGCAGATAATATTATTCTTCCCTTTGCCTTTTGGGAGTTGGATTAAAAAATGATCTAATGGAGCTGCTGCTGACAAAACAAGCCTACCACATCAAGAGCAAACCTGTCTGCTTCACAATACCAAAGACGCCACCGATACTGGAGCACCAGAATTAAAATTCCACAGATAATATGATCCTCAGAGGTAAAATTAATTGAGCGTTGTTAACTCGACGGCTGCTCTGCTATAATAAAGGCATGTATTCTAAGAAATAGATTGTGATAGTGGACGCTCACCACCCAAGATGTGTCTTCCCTAAACGTTGCTCGAATTTGATTAACAACTCTAATTTTTCATGAAACAAGTTCAATACAATATCGTGACATGCGAGAAAAACCCTGGACAGGCTGCAATTCACATCCCAACCACTGGGGGCCACACATTGACACATATAGCTGAGATATCCCATGGCAGTGGCATTACGCATCTCATGAGTATCGCAAAGTCATGTTTTTTATTTATTTTATTTGTAAAGCTGGTCATCTCACACCACACACATCTCAGTAGTACAGTAACTGCCCACAGCCGTCACTTTATTACTCACCTATCCCGGTATCCCAGGAGGTCGGACCCACCTGCTGCTCTCCCCTTCCTAGGGGACCCAGACCTCTGGACTGCTTTGTATCTCCACGCTGGCTGCCCACATGCTTCTCTCCTTTACATCTGGAGGAAAGAAGGTTTGTACACAAACATAGAAGAGGATTATTTACGGTAAGAGCAGTGAGACTATGGAGCTCTCTGCCTGAGGAGGTGGTGATGGTGAGTACAATAACGGAATTCAAGAGGGGCCTGGATGTATTTCTGGAGTGTAATAATATTACAGGCTATAGCTTCTAGAGAGGGGGCGATGATCCAGGGAGTTATTCTGATTGCCTGATTGGAGTCTGAAAGAAATCTTTCCCCCTAAAATAAGGAAACTTGGCTTCTACCTCATGAAGGTTTTCGCTCTTCTCTGGATCAACTTTGCAGGCTGAACTGGATGGACCTCATTTTTCAGGCTTATAAACTATGTTACTATGCTTGATGGTTAGGCCTCTCTTCCTGTGCCCTTAAAATGCATGCATATGCTCCCTATGGGTCTTAAAGACCAGTACACTCATCCTAATCTCCATCCAGTGGCTGGCTAACTTGAGGTACGTAAGGCACCTTCCCCTGTGGGAAGGTGCCTGAGCAATAGATTTTCTATCTTGCTAGGTTACTGCAAAGATGTCTGCTCTGTTGTCTGCCTGTGTACTGACTTTCTGCCCCTTTTCCAGATTATGACCCTTCACTGCCTGACCTGTGCCTGACCCCTATATTGATCCTTTGCTGCCTGCTCTGACCTTGGACCATTTACTGTGCTGCTCATACTATGCCTGCTCTGACCTCAGCCTGTCCCTGACTTTTATTATTTTTTGAACCCATGCTTTTCTGCAACGATGGCTCTAACCCCCCATGGATCAGCTGTCAACCACACAGAGACTAATCCAGGAGACAGCAGCCTGTTGGTTCCCCTGCCACCAGGTCCAGATCCCTGTATATGGGTTAAAGGGTGACTGCAGTTATGACACCCTTAAGTTTAGCTCAAAGTCAACTCTTTTGGTTGACGCAGTCCTTCCACACCCATGTAGCATCTGGATATGTTGAACCAAGAGAAAAAATAAGGAAGGACATATCTATAAAGCTCCCTGGCTCCTGAAACCAGCTAGGGTGTAATGGATGAATTGTTGGCCTCCAAGACTTGCAACCATAAGTTAGAAAAGGCTTAATGTGTTGATCAATTTTCAAATGCACAAATCTCTCTATGTGTAGTTGCTTAGACATGTCCAACAGACTCGTAGCTTGAAGGAGTTGTGCCAGGAAGACAAACTTTTCAGAGCATATTGACATCATGATGGGAACCCTCCTCTGTGAGCCATAAGTGACAGATGCTATACAGGAGGATCTCTCTATCTGGCAGTCTTGAGCTGTCCATGTACTAAATGGTCATCTAAATCTAAATGATTGCCATGTTAAACTACAGTACATGTCCTGTGTAGCGGAAATGCCTGGCTGGCCGTGACTTCCCCTGGGAAATAAGTGGTTTGCTGAAGATGGCAGAACTTGGACCTGGGGCCATCACCTAATCATCCCAGGAACCACAGAGAAGGTCGGTCACTCATGACTCCAGGTGAACACATAAATGCACATCTAATGCAGGAGAAGCAATACAACTTAAAGAGGAGCTGTCCCCTCTTCTGACATGTCTGTTTTAGTAATTACTTGCATTCTCCATGTAATTCCAATTCTGCAGCATCTATTCTTATGACTCTGTGTAGTGCCTTTCCTCTGTAATTTCTACTATAGGTTTATGAAGGAATTGTCAGCAGCTTGCTGCAAAGGTACAGATGGGCGTTTCCAGTTAGGGGGTGTCCCTGCACAATCTGACACCAGCAGCACTGATTGGACAGAGTCAGACATACCCTCTAGTAGTAACACTCAGCAATACCTTTATTGCAGACTGCTGGAAGTTTATTTGTCTCGTTTTGTGCAAAAGTTTTCCACTTTTCCAGCTTTTACGTCATGCTCGCCACTTTTCTAAAAAAAAAGAAATTAAAAGAAAAATAGTGTAGACAAGAAGGGCCTATATGGCCCAGCAAATGTACTGTAGCAATACTTGTGCCAACTATTAGAATGATCTTTTTGGCAGTGCCCAAGTGGTCAGCAACCCTCAGTGAAATACCGCCAGGGTCAGCTGGCCCACAAGAGCACCGAAAGATCTTCCAGCCCAGACCAAAATCATGGGCCACAAAGGTCCAGCAGAAGACAACCCCATTTGAAGGTGACCTTGGAATAAATGGGGATCATTTGCAAAGACTGGTGTTTTACGCTGGTCTTTGATTCCCCACCCTACGCTGCTTAAGGAAGCACCTTGTCATAAATTAGGCGCACCTCTGGCAGTGTGTACCCCTGGCCTGGTGTAAACATTTACACCTGGAAGCAAGTCAATTTCTTGGGGCAGATGTCCCGGTCTATGCCTGGCCCCCGTCATGCCCCTGTCACTCACAAGTAGCAAGGATGCCGTAAAAACACCCACACAACAAAATATTGTCACATGGGCATTTAAAACGGCGCAAAATGGAGTGTTGCAACTTTTTTTCGCCCAAAACTTGGCTTAAAAATGTTAGTAAATGACTCCCACATAAATTTACCAAAACAGACGTGCTATGTGAGCCGACCGGTCTTCGTTAAATATGTAGGAATGTATCCTGACTATAACACATAGGAAGAGGCTTGGGCTTGCAGGCGTGGGTCACCGCCGACCACCATTCTTATGATATACATTTTGATAACCCGCATCTCAAATATGATTTATCTGCATAAAGCTCAAAGGGCTCTGAACCCGGACATATCCCCATCTTCACCCCTCCAGCCCCCCTGATATGAGCATCGGAGCATTTTTCGGCGATCCGATGATGTACCGGGCTCTCCATAAGGACATATCCCCATCTTCACCCTTCCGGCCCCTCTTATATGAGCATCGGAGCTCCGATTCTCTCCCTTGCCCTGCGCGATCTAGCTTTTTTGTTTACAATGGCACACTGCTAGGAGGAGGCTTCAGCCCAGCAGTGTTCCCGGTGATGTCACTGGCACTAAAGGGCAGGCTGTATCAGTGCCCTAGCCTGCAAAACAGCTAGGGCCACTGCTACAGCCCGCCTATCAGAGCCGGTGACGTCACCGGGAACACTGCTGGGCGGAAGCCTCCACCTAGCAGTGTGCCATTGTAAACAAAAAAGCTGGATCGCGCAGGGCAAGGGAGAGCACGTCTGTTTTGGTAAATTTATGTGCTCTCCATAAAACAGCAACTCCGAAGTATCCGTTCCTCTGTAATTCCTCCAGCTTATCTATGAATAAATAAAAAGCTGGGTGTTCCCATTTCCCTTGTCAAAGGGCTGTGTCACTATAGACTGCTTTGACAATTGTCAGCACTGATTGGACAGTATCAGACTGTGTAGTTACATGCCCACAACTAGTAACACTCATTTGTCAACCTTTTCATACCTTTCCAGGAGGAATAGCAGAGGAACAACAAGGAGCTCTAAAAAAAGATGCTCCAGAACTGTCGATGCATGGGGATAGAGGAATTTGCGAAGACAGACTTGAAGCGAGAGATCCTCTTTAAAGGCCATGGTCACCTTCACAGCAATTTTTTTATGATTGCATTTGACTCATTTTGGGCTAAAAATATATTTTTGTTGTTGGAATTTACTAACACAGACATGAGGTAAGAGATCCTTTTTAAAGATCATGGTCATCTTTAGGGCAATTTTTTTGTGACTGCATTTGACTCATTTTGGGCTAAAAATGAATTGTTTCAGTTGGTCTTTATTAAAAATGTTCAGCAGCATATGAGATCAAAGGGTTAAAAATCAGTCTGCTTGCAGTGTATCACTTCTCAGTCCTGTCCACTGATGGCTCATGTGAAGCCCTTATCTCTGGTCTCCTGACCTCATAAACGGCTCACTTAGGCCCCCTGCACACGGCCGTATTTCACAGCCGTGTGCGGGCCGTGGAACCGCGGCCTGGATCCCTCCTGAGAGCTGGAGCGCACGGCGTCACTGGTTGCTATGACGCCGTGCGCTCCCTGCTGCCGCCGCTATGCAGTAATACACTGGTATGATCTATACCAGTGTATTACTGTACTGTGCCGGCAGCAGGGAGCGCACGGCGTCATAGCAACCAGTGACGCCGTGCGCTCCAGCTCTCAGGAGGGATCCAGGCCGCGGTTCCACGGCCCGCACACGGCTGTGAAACACGGCCGTGTGCAGGGGGCCTAAAGCTAAACTCATGTCAAACTGATAAGAATGTGGCTTAAATGAGCAGTTGGGAGATCAGAGATGAGGCTTCACATGAGCCATCAGCTGGCGGAACTGAGAAGGGAAACAGACTGATTTTTAACCCTTGTAATTCAAATGCGGCTGAACATTTTGTTATAAAGGCCAATTGAAAGAATGATTTTTAGCTCAAAAAGAGTAAAATACAATCATGCAGAAAGCATGAAAATCTTGCTTGTTCATACATTGCTTGGATAGTCTTATTTTTGGCAAAAACATGCAGCCCTAGCAAGTAGAATAAGCACCGCCATGGGAATGGGCACTCAACCAGATCCCATGTAAACTCGCCACATGTTGTGAGTTAGTCACGTGATCTGGAGTCGATGTTGTGTCCGGTGTCAGTGATAATAAGCACTTCTCACAATTGCCTTCCTGTGTTGCAGATAACGCTCTCCGCTCTTTCAGGACGAGGCAGCGGCTAACCCGGCGGTGCGGTTTGCACACAGCTCGGTGACAGGGCTCAGGAGCAGGATTGATGCATTCAGACTTGGCTGAGGCCGAGCTTGGCTGCCAGCTCAACTCGTGGAAGCTGCAATTCCAGATTTTGTATTTCCTATCAGCGTGACTTAATGTGACTCTCTCGTCCCCGTAGTTACCAGGCTGGGAGCAACATCTGCTCCTGTTTTCACGCTGATCTCCATATTCTATGTGCGTTCTCTCCTAGAGGTACGGAGGTGTCAGCGCTCAGACTAAGGCAGGCAGAAATGTCGAGGAGGGAGATGTATTTGCAAAAGAATGGTGATCCGGAGATGACCTTGATATATATGCAAGCGTTGGCAGCTATTCCCCGGTGTCTTGTCACTCCATTGTAACTACATCTGAGAAGACGCCAGTCTTGCTTTTCAACGCCTCTTTTACGAAAACAATAATCCGTTGTGACACGAATACATCTTTTTTTTTGGAAGAGCAATGCAGAAGTGTTGCTCAAAGACATTTTGGCGTCTGCAAAAAATCCCGTGATCGGGGTTGCCTCTGCAGCACGATTCAATGAACCCAGATACTTAAGGTGCGACCACACGGTCAGGTTTCCCGATGCAGGACTGCATCATAAAAGGAGAAAACCTGTGAAGGACAGATACAGCTTCATCTCTATTTTAAATTCACTCCTGATTTTGGTTTCCAATTCTGCATGCAGAAACCTGACAGTGTGGTCGCACCCTTACAGAGGAGCTGTCACCTCTTCTGACATGACTATTTTAGTAACTACTTGCTCTCTCCATGGAATAACAATTCTGGAACATCTATTCTTATGGCTCTATGATGTGTCATCTCTTTATTATTCCTGCTAGAAGTTATGAATGAATTGCTAGCAGTTTGCAATGAAGGTCCAGATGGGTGTTACCAGTTGGGTTGTGTGTTCCAGTCTATGCAGGCACTGGTAACATGCTCTGTATACCCAGTATGGTAATGTATGGAAGTGACAGAGTTAATTAACTCTGGACAGCCCCTACAGGAAGCTTGGGTGTGGATCCTGGATTCCCCTAGAGAGTTCTAGTCTGGAGTTAGCTAATAGAGTAAAGATGAGGAAGCGACTCCATGTACTCCATTGCTTAAAGGACTAAACTAAGAGTAAGGCTACATGGTGACACTGGTCACGAGACATCTGTCATGGCCATAATAATCACAGAGTAGAGGTGATCCCATAGAAATTTGCCAGTTGCAAAAAATCCAACCCTGATAGATTTTTGGTGAGTCATGCTGCAATCTCATGCATTTCTATGGGATCACCACTACTCAGCGATCCTGGCAGCGACAGCTGTCGCACAACCAGTGTCGTCATGTACGATGAACGATCTAGAGAAAGAGACAAGAAGGTTCGGAGATCTGCATAGCTGAGCATTGAAGTCGGTAAGGTATCCTGCTACCTAAGCTATTCACACTTTACTGCAGTGAGGAGAATACTGTTGATACACCCTCCAGACTTGGACTCGACAGTAAATCACAGGCACAATTGCAAAAGTGAGATTAGCAGCCATGGATTCTGCAGGAAGAGACTTGAGAAAGACAGAGCGGAAAGAGCCTGATAATTTCAATGCAAAACCGTCTGAGGGGATTTATGTATGATGGGAACTGTGTTTTTGTATTACAACTCCCATGTTGCACTACAGTAAAGAGAGACGTTTATTCTCTTATATTTGGCCGGGTTACTGACTCCTGCACCACATGCCGGCCAATGCACTCGACATGCCATGCCTTGTACCCATTCAAACACCTAACATCATGGGCACCCCAACTACCACAAGGCAGGAGCCCCAGAATCAGGGTGTGCCCCAATGGAAGAAAGGGTGCACCTTCCTTTCCCTGCTCAGCCCTAGGGAGCGACGGTGTGAGGAAAGCCACTGTGATTGACTGTGACAGCCAGAGCTGCTACCACTCCCACCCTCTGCTCTGGCTCCTCCAGGACCTGCTGCCCTCTCTCTCTCTGAAGGACCTGTGCTGAACAACACAGACAACTCATTGATGCGAATGGACATTGTGTAATGCTTCATTTCTCCTGCAGTGGCGCTGCAGGGAAACTGAACATGCTTATTGTCAATGGACCTAACGAGTAACACTTGTCCAAAGTAGAGAACCCCTTTAATTAATTTATTTAAGGTAGCATGCATCCAAAATTCTATATGAATCTGCTGGGAAATCTGTACCTAATTGCTCATATTCTACCGCAGATTTTCCGGTAGATTCCTGCTATGACATCCATAATATTGACCTCCCCTGGTACTTCCCCGGCTTCCTTGCTGATGCCATTTTCCGTACAGCCCAGCCTCCTGCGATGACGCCCTGTCGCTTGTGACCAATGTAGCCTGTGATTGGACTTGAAGACTTCGCCAAAAATCTGCAGGTAATCCTCCGCAACATTTAGGATTTGTCGTGGATTTTGATTCCCCCATTGACTCAGTAAGTGTCATGGGTAGAGTCATGGGAATCAAGATAGTGCGGAGGTGCACCCCCTGAGCTGCCACCCGGTCCCCTGTCCCTGCCTACTTGCACCACCCGCCCTACTAAGTGCAAGCAGAGAGAAAGAGCGAGCAGGGAAGAGGACAACCACTGAGAAGTTACAATAAGCTGACAAGAGTTAGAACAAAAACGGAAGGCGAGGAGGGTCAACTAGCCGAGGTCAGTCCAGGAGGTCACGTCACAACAAGGAAAGAGGCAAAGACAAATCCGTAAACAAGCCGAGGTCAAAATCCGAGAGGTAGCGTCAAGGTACAGGGAGCAGGCAGAAGAGGTGTCAAGAGGCGGATCGAAGTTCAATTCCAGAGGTAGCTTAATAACAATAAAGTACACAGCCTATAGGATGAAAATCACAGGCAACCTGTAGCCAGCAGGCCGCCTGTATTTATAGTGGGGAGTAAGGGTCATGTGACGTGGGCAGCGTCACATGACCGACAGACAGACAAGTCGAGCACCAAGTGATCAGCTCGAGGCAGACCTAGGAGCCTCCCAGCTAGCAAAGCCGCATCGGGAACGAAGCCAAACACAGATCCTCTCTCCCGAAGGTAAGCAGCAGGTCTGCGGCTGATGGGAGACCGAGTGCGCCTTCGGCGTCCCGGTACAGTAAGGCCTCTTTCACACGGGCGTCGCGTGTGAGGGTCGGATAGGATGCGGGTGCGTCACGGGAAAATTGTGCGAGTAGGTACGCAATTGCAGTCAGTTTTGACTGTGATTGCGTTCCGATGTTCAGTTTTTATCGCGCGGGTGCAATGCATCTTGCACCCGCGTAATAAAAAACTGACTGCGGTACCCAGACCAGAACCCGGACTTCTTCACTGAAGTTTGGGTTTGGAATCGGTGTTCTGTATATTTTATTATTTTCCATTATAACATGGTTATAATGGAAAATAATAGCATTCTTTAATTCAGAATGCCAAGTAAAAGGTCCATTGTGGGGATAAAAAAAAAGAAACTGACCTTATCCACTTGATTGCGCAGCCAGGCTCGTCTTCTTTCTTCTTCTTCTTGCAGGACCTGGCTGGAAAAGGACCTTTGGTGACATCATCACGCTCACCACGCGGTGAGTGCGGTGACGTCAGCGCAGGTCCTGCTGAATGAAGAAAAAAATCTATCTTCATTCAGCAGGACCTGCGCTGACATCACCGCGCTAACCACGTGGTGAGCGCAATGACGTCACCAAAGGTCCTTTTGCAGGTCCTGAAAGAAGAAGCAAGAAAAGGATGCCCGCTGCACAATCAATTGGAACAAGTAAGTAATTTTTTTTTATTTTTTAACACCTCAATCTACATTTTACTAAGCATTCTGTATTACGAATGCTATTATTTTCCCTTATAACCATGTTATAAGGGAAAATAATACAGGGAATACACTTTAATGGGGTCCGAGGTTGTTTTCATCCCTATCATCTCCTAGCAACCATGCGTGAAAATCGCACCGCATCCACACCTGCTTGCGATTTTCACGCATCCCTATTCATTTCTATGGGGCCTGCGTTGCGTGAAAAATGCAGAATATAGAAGATGCTGCGATTTTCACGCAACGCACAAGTAATGCGGGAAAATCACTGCTCATCTGAACAGCCCTATTGAAGTGAATGGGTCCTGATTTAGTGCGGGTGGAATTCTCGCCCGTGTGAAAGGGGCCTAAGAAAAATCTGCAACGTGCCTGCAACTCCACCCAGCAAGTAATTATCCCCAAGGAAAATGTATGCAGCATGCAGAAGAGTATTGATGATGTTCTAATCCACAAATACAGATGAAAAACCTGCAGCAATTCGGGCACGTGCAGGCAAGACCTTAGAGGTGTGGGTGTAGGGGACGGAGGGTGGCTGTGACCTTTTTTCTTAAGGTGACTTCAAACACGTCACCTGCATTCCTCATCAGATATGACCAGCTGGGATATTATAAGATGTTTCTGACAAAGTTTGAACCAGCCAGGAGAAATTACAATGACTGAATCTGTGATAAAATCTAGTCGTTGGCCCAAGGCTCATTATGACCTTACAAAGAACAAGCCGGTGTAATGGTTGTAAACTTGCTGTTGAGATGTGCGCAAGGCGGCACACATCAGATATCTGTCACAATTATTCCAGGCTCATTGTAGATTGTTAAAGAAACATAAATCTTATATAGACCTTATACAGTATACATATACATATACAGTACTGCCCATAATTATTCCTACCCCCGGCAAATTTTGACTTAAAGTTACTTTTATTCAACCAGCAAGTAATTGTTTGACGGGAAATTACATAGGCGTCTCCCAAAAGATAATAAGACGATGTACAAGAGGCATTATTGTGGGAAAAAATAACATTTCTCAGCTTTTATTTACATTTGAGCAAAAAGTGTCCAGTCCAAATTTATTCATACCCTTCACAAACTGTCACAGTCTGTGGGAAAATCCAAAGTTTTATACCATTCCAAATAGTCCAAGCTGTTCTGAAGCCTTATAATTACCCTGATTAATTGGGAACAGCTGTTTTAATCGACTCAACAGGTGAAATACAGCAGCTCTCTGCAGTTGGTTTGTGGACAGTCATGGCTAAGACAGAGGAGCTCAGGGAGGACCTGCGGCTGCGCATTGTGGCTGCTCACAAGTCAGGAAAAGGGCTACAAGGCCATTTCTAAATGTTTTTAAGTTCCAGTGGCTACAGTGCAAAGTATTATTAAAGAATACAAGATGTTCCGCACTGTGGAAAATCTCAGAGGACGTGGTCGGAAGCCAAAAGTGACACCTGTGCTGCCAGGAGGATAGTTAGAGAGGTGAAAAAGAATCCAAGGATCACCACCAAAGCCATCCTGGTGAATCTGGGCTCTGCTGGTGGCAATGTCTAAAGGCAGACAATCCAACGGACACTGCACACCAGGGGCGGACATTCCGCCTGTGCAGCTGGTTCAGCTGCACGGGGGCCCAGCGTGCGAGGGGGCCCATACAGCTTGGACTGGTCCATTGGTGAGTGGGGCCCCCTTCCTGAACTTCTGACTGAAAGATAATGTGCAGCTCAGGACTAATTCATAGGAGAGTTAACAGGTGTTAGTGTAATCATCACTCCTGGTCAGTAAGGCTGTGCCAACAGGGTCTGATTTTTACAAAATAGTGGGAAAAAAAACACCAAATTTTTACGCGATTTTCTTGAAAATAGGACCTTGTGGACCCAACCTTACTGACCAGGAGAGCTGATTGGTCTAAAAACTGTCACTCATAAGCACTGACAGGCTCTCCTCCAATGGGCCAGCACTGCTAATCAGTGAGGAAGGAAGGACCCACTGCTGCTGTGTGGAGACCGAGCCCTGCTGCGAGAAGGGGGAGGAGCCTGAGCCTGCTACTGAGAGGGGGAGGAGCCTGCTACTGAGAGGGGGAGGAGCCTGGCTGAGGCCACGAGAAACAGCAATACAGCCAGGGGGTGAGGAAGGGATCTGTATGTAATGTAGTGTAAAATAGTTCCTACATGTATGACAGTGTGTGTATGTGAGAGTGCCTGCATGTGTACAAGTGTGTATGTGAGAGTGCCTGCATGTGTGAGAATGTATGACCGTGTGTATGTGACAGTGCCTGCATGTGTACAAGTGTGTATGTGACAGTGCCTGCATGTGTGAGAATGTATGACCGTGTGTATGTGACAGTGCCTGCATGTGTACAAGTGTGTATGTGACAGTGCCTGCATGTGTGAGAATGTATGACCGTGTGTATGTGACAGTGCCTGCATGTGTGAGGATGTATGACCGTGTGTATGTGACAGTGCCTGCATGTGTACAAGTGTGTATGTGAGAGTGCCTGCATGTGTGAGAATGTATAACCGTGTGTATGTGACAGTGCCTGCATGTGTGAGGATGTATGATCATGTGTATGTGACAGTGCCTGCATGTGTGAGGATGTATGACCGTGTGTATGTGACAGTGCCTGCATGTGTGAGGATGTATAACTGTGTGTATGTGAGAGTGCCTGCATGTGTGAGGATGTATGACTGTGTGTATGTGACAGTGCCTGCATGTGTGAGGATGTATGACTGTGTGTATGTGACAGTGCCTGCATGTGTGAGGATGTATGACTGTGTGTATGTGACAGTGCCTGCATGTGTGAGGATGTATGACAGTGTGTGTATGTGACAATGCCTGCATGTGTGAGGATGTATGACAGTGTGTGTATGTGACAGTGCCTGCATGTGTGAGGATGTATGACCGTGTGTATGTGACAGTGCCTGCATGTGTACAAGTGTGTATGTGAGAGTGCCTGCATGTGTGAGAATGTATAACCGTGTGTATGTGACAGTGCCTGCATGTGTGAGGATGTATGATCATGTGTATGTGACAGTGCCTGCATGTGTGAGAATGTATGACCGTGTGTATGTGACAGTGCCTGCATGTGTGAGGATGTATGACCGTGTGTATGTGACAGTGCCTGCATGTGTACAAGTGTGTATGTGAGAGTGCCTGCATGTGTGAGAATGTATAACCGTGTGTATGTGACAGTGCCTGCATGTGTGAGGATGTATGATCATGTGTATGTGACAGTGCCTGCATGTGTGAGGATGTATGACCGTGTGTATGTGACAGTGCCTGCATGTGTGAGGATGTATAACTGTGTGTATGTGAGAGTGCCTGCATGTGTGAGGATGTATGACTGTGTGTATGTGACAGTGCCTGCATGTGTGAGGATGTATGACTGTGTGTATGTGACAGTGCCTGCATGTGTGAGGATGTATAACTGTGTGTATGTGAGAGTGCCTGCATGTGTGAGGATGTATGACTGTGTGTATGTGACAGTGCCTGCAAGTGTGAGGATGTATGACTGTGTGTATGTGACAGTGCCTGCATGTGTGAGGATGTATGACAGTGTGTGTATGTGACAATGCCTGCATGTGTGAGGATGTATGACAGTGTGTGTATGTGAGAGTGCCTGCATGTGTGAGGATGTATGACCGTGTGTATGTGACAGTGCCTGCATGTGTGAGGATGTATGACAGTGTGTATGTGACAGTGCCTGCATGTGTGAGGATGTATGACTGTGTGTATGTGACAGTGCCTGCATGTGTGAGGATGTATGACTGTGTGTATGTGACAGTGCCTGCATGTGTGAGGATGTATGACCGTGTGTATGTGACAGTGCCTGCATGTGTGAGAATGTATGACCGTGTGTATGTGACAATGCCTGCATGTGTGAGGATGTATGACAGTGTGTGTATGTGAGAGTGCCTGCATGTGTGAGGATGTATGACCGTGTGTGTGTGACAGTGCCTGCATGTGTGAGGGTGTATGACCGTGTGTATGTGACAGTGCCTGCATGTGTGAGGATGTATGACCGTGTGTATGTGACAGTGCCTGCATGTGTACAAGTGTGTATGTGACAGTGCCTGCATGTGTGAGAATGTATGACCGTGTGTATGTGACAGTGCCTGCATGTGTACAAGTGTGTATGTGACAGTGCCTGCATGTGTGAGAATGTATGACCGTGTGTATGTGACAGTGCCTGCATGTGTGAGGATGTATGACCGTGTGTATGTGACAGTGCCTGCATGTGTACAAGTGTGTATGTGAGAGTGCCTGCATGTGTGAGAATGTATAACCGTGTGTATGTGACAGTGCCTGCATGTGTGAGGATGTATGATCATGTGTATGTGACAGTGCCTGCATGTGTGAGGATGTATGACCGTGTGTATGTGACAGTGCCTGCATGTGTGAGGATGTATAACTGTGTGTATGTGAGAGTGCCTGCATGTGTGAGGATGTATGACTGTGTGTATGTGACAGTGCCTGCATGTGTGAGGATGTATGACTGTGTGTATGTGACAGTGCCTGCATGTGTGAGAATGTATGACCGTGTGTATGTGACAGTGCCTGCATGTGTGAGAATGTATGACCGTGTGTATGTGACAGTGCCTGCATGTGTGAGAATGTATAACCGTGTGTATGTGACAGTGACTGCATGTGTGAGGATGTATGACCATGTGTATGTGACAGTGCCTGCATGTGTGAGAATGTATAACCGTGTGTATGTGACAGTGCCTGCATGTGTGAGAATGTATGACCGTGTGTATGTGACAGTGCCTGCATGTGTGAGAATGTATGACCGTGTGTATGTGACAGTGCCTGCATGTGTGAGAATGTATAACCGTGTGTATGTGACAGTGACTGCATGTGTGAGAATGTATGACCGTGTGTATGTGACAGTGCCTGCATGTGTGAGAATGTATAACCGTGTGTATGTGACAGTGACTGCATGTGTGAGGATGTATGACTGTGTGTATGTGACAGTGCCTGCATGTGTGAGAATGTATGACCGTGTGTATGTGACAGTGCCTGCATGTGTGAGGATGTATGACCGTGTGTGTGTGACAGTGCCTGCATGTGTGAGGATGTATGACAGTGTGTGTATGTGACAGTGCCTGCATGTGTGAGGATGTATGACCGTGTGTGTGTGACAGTGCCTGCATGTGTGAGAATGTATGACCGTGTGTATGTGACAGTGCCTGCATGTGTGAGGATGTATGACTGTGTGTGTGTGACAGTGCCTGCATGTGTGAGGATGTATGACTGTGTGTATGTGACAGTGCCTGCATGTGTGAGGATGTATGACCGTGTGTATGTGACAGTGCCTGCATGTGTGAGGATGTATGACTGTGTGTATGTGACAGTGCCTGCATGTGTGAGGATGTATGACCGTGTGTATGTGACAGTGCCTGCATGTGTGAGGATGTATGACCGTGTGTATGTGACAGTCCCTGCATATGTGAGGATGTATGACCGTGTGTATGTGAGAGTGCCTGCATGTGTGAGGATGTATGACTGTGTGTATGTGACAGTGCCTGCATGTGTGAGGATGTATGACTGTGTGTATGTGAGAGTGCCTGCATGTGTGAGGATGTATGACCGTGTGTATGTGACAGTGCCTGCATGTGTGAGAATGTATGACCGTGTGTATGTGACAGTGCCTGCATGTGTGAGGATGTATGACCGTGTGTATGTGACAGTGCCTGCATGTGTGAGGATGTATGACCGTGTGTGTGTGACAGTGCCTGCATGTGTGAGGATGTATGACCGTGTGTATGTGACAGTGCCTGCATGTGTGAGGATGTATGACCGTGTGTATGTGACAGTGCCTGCATGTGTGAGGATGTATGACCGTGTGTATGTGACAGTGCCTGCATGTGTGAGAATGTATGACCGTGTGTATGTGACAGTGCCTGCATGTGTGAGGATGTATGACAGTGTGTATGTGACAGTGCCTGCATGTGTGAGGATGTATGACCGTGTGTATGTGACAGTGCCTGCATGTGTGAGAATGTATGACCGTGTGTATGTGACAGTGCCTGCATGTGTGAGAATGTATGACTGTGTGTATGTGACAATGCCTGCATGTGTGAGGATGTATGACCGTGTGTATGTGACAGTGCCTGCATGTGTGAGAATGTATGACCGTGTGTATGTGACAGTGCCTGCATGTGTGAGGATGTATGACCGTGTGTATGTGAGAGTGCCTGCATGTGTGAGGATGTGTGACTGGTGTATGTGACAGTGCCTGCATGTGTGAGGATGTATGACCGTGTGTATGTGACAGTGCCTGCATGTGTGAGAATGTATGACCGTGTGTATGTGACAGTGCCTGCATGTGTGAGGATGTATGACTGTGTGTATGTGACAGTGCCTGCATGTGTGAGGATGTATGACAGTGTGTATGTGACAGTGCCTGCATGTGTGAGAATGTATGACCGTGTGTATGTGACAGTGCCTGCATGTGTGAGGATGTATGACTGTGTGTATGTGACAATGCCTGCATGTGTGAGAATGTATGACCGTGTGTATGTGACAATGCCTGCATGTGTGAGGATGTATGACCGTGTGTATGTGACAATGCCTGCATGTGTGAGGATGTATGACTGTGTGTGTGTGACAGTGCCTGCATGTGTGAGGATGTATGACTGTGTGTATGTGACAGTGCCTGCATGTGTGAGGATGTATGACCGTGTGTATGTGAGAGTGCCTGCATGTGTGAGGATGTATGACTGTGTGTGTGTGACAGTGCCTGCATGTGTGAGGATGTATGACTGTGTGTATGTGACAGTGCCTGCATGTGTGAGGATGTATGACTGTGTGTGTGTGACAGTGCCTGCATGTGTGAGGATGTATGACTGTGTGTATGTGACAGTGCCTGCATGTGTGAGGATGTTTGAAAAAGAGCGGTTGCATGTATGAAAGTCCAGTATGTGTGTTAGGGCTCATTCAGATGGCCGTATGAAGGAGTCCGCATCTGTTCTGCAATTTTGCAGAATGGGTGTGGATCCAATCATTTCAATGGGTCCGCAGAAGATGCGCGCGTCACATCGTGTCTTGTCCACATCCATGTCCTTTCCGCAGCCCTGCAAAAACGATACAACATGTCCTATTTTTATCTGCAATTGCAGAGAAGAATAGGCATTTTCTATCATAGGACGCACGTGGCCAGTCTCCGTGTTTTGTGGATCCGCAATTTGCGGACTGTAAAGCACAGCCGTCCAAATGGGCCCTTAGGCTGGCACCAGAAGGTGGCTGTGGCTGCAACACACATTGTGCAGCCAAAGATTGCAGCGACACTACCATACATCGCAACTAGTAAAAGTAAATGAGGTCTTGACGGTCACAAAAATATCCAATCTGCTGAATTTCTTGCAACTTTTCAATTGTGATTTTAAGAAACTTCAAGTTCACAATGCGACCCCGTTCATTATAACTAAATGCATCGCAGCATTGTGTCCGCTGTGATCCTTGGTTGCGCGACACATTGTTGGCCAAAAGTACTGTGCAGCCTTAAAGGGGTCACTGTATCTATTGTATATATTTACGTCTGTATGTGTGGTTTGGGGAGGGGGGGGCAGGCACATTCTTTGCACAGGGGCCCTCCGCTGTCTGTGTCCGCCCCTGCTGCACACTGCTGGGTTCCACGGATGCAGACCAAGGAGGACCCCACTTCTCCAGATAAGGCACATAAAAGCTCGCTTGGCCTTTGCAAAAGCTCATCTGGACAAAGAAGAAGTCTTCTGGTCTTCTGTGTTATGGTTAGATGAAACAATAATTTAATTGTTTGGTCACAATAATGTTTCCTTCATTTGTGCTCGGATCGGCTCATGATGAGAGGATACCCTACCTAAGCCTATACTCCCCCCCCCCCCTACCTAGAAGCAGCAGAGTTATGCCGGAACTGCTTATCGAAGAGTAGCCTAAAGGGGGCCACACCAATGATGAGTCCTGAAAAGAAGGGAGGGCTCCTGGGTGGGTCGAAAGCATTCGAACGGACAAGTGGGGGCAGGAGAGCCAGGTTTAAATAGTTAAAGCCCCGCCTCCCCTCACACAAACACGGCACTCTTAATTGCCTACCACTTGTGCTCGGATCGGCTCATGATGAGAGGATACCCTACCTAAGCCTATACTCCCCCCCCCCCCCCACCTAGAAGCAGCAGAGTTCTGCCGGAACTGCTTATCGAAGGGTAGCCTAAAGGGGCCAAAAGAACCATGCATAGGAGTTTGAAAAGACTTTAATAACAGAAAACTACAAAACCAAAACTCGGAAAGCCAGTGACATTTCGTATTGAGGATCCGATATATATGGCATGTAACACGCGGAACTCCAACGACCCAACCGTTTGATGACATGTACTGGCACCTTATGCATGGACGCCGCAGCTGCAGCGCCAATGCGGAAGGAATGTCCTGTGATCGAGAGAGGATCGACCCCTGAACCTGTCAATAAAACCCGAATGTGCCTAAGAAAGGCCGCGGTGGTTAGCCGGGCATTGCCTAGTTTGAGTAAGGGAGAACATGCCGGCTTGGACTCAATACTACGTAGCCAAGCATCCAAGGCCTGCACCGGACACCATCTGTTGGCCGTGGGGAAGTACCTGACCTCCGCCGATTCCCCCGGCCGTGACGTCTTGGATGAGGCCAAAGTGAGGACATAGATGGACCCGCGCCGGATGAGCTGACCTTTCTGCAAGCACCCAGTCGGCGTATTGGTGCCCATGAGCTTGCGTGGCCTGAGGAATCCTTAGAAGGCCAGGTACAAGGCTGTTTCTACCAGAGCGCTTAATTGCGGGCCGAACGGTTTACGCTGCAGTTTGTCTGTCACTGACCTGAACAAGCTACCGGTAAATGGCTGACGCACATGTCGTTTCACAACAGACATCTTGCGCAAACCCTTCAACGCCGCTTTGATAGGGTGGGCGGAGAAAAATGACGGTAGGTCCGGATGTAGCATGTACCAATGGTACTGAATACCTGCCAGGTATAGTTTAACTGTGCTATGGGACAGGTTTAATTGAGAGTGGCAAAACACGATGAAGCCCAATAGGTGAGTGATAGGCCCCAGGCCAGCGGCCGGGTAGGTGTTCTCATATTGCTGAAACAGGCGCCAAGCTGTCTTGTAAGCCCTCAGAGTATTACTGGACAAGGAATTGGCCATCAGTCTCTTAGCTACGGTGAGCTGAGAGACTAGTCCAAGCGCAGCTGGGACTGGTGAGGAATTGGCGTTGGCAACCGATCTGCCCCTGGACAAACCTGAAAGAAAAGTGGAAAATTAAGGCGGGACAGGGCATCTGCAGCGATGTTGCGGTCTCCACTAATGTGTCTACATATAAAACGAAAATTATGCATCAAAGATAGCCAGACGAACCTCCTCACGAATGACATGACCAGTTTGGAACTAGACCTGCCCTTCATGATAATGTCCACAACTGCCGTATTGTCAGTGAGGAATAGGACCGTACAGTTTCTCCACAGCTCGCCCCAGGCCACTTCTGCCCCCACTAAGGGATATACCTCAAACAAGGCAGAACATGAAGAGAAACCTGGGATGGACGCGACCTCCGGCGGCCAAGGACCAGCGAACCAATGGTTGCCGTGCAGTGCGGCGAAGCCGACTGACGATGAGGCATCAGTGTGGACTACTGGAGACTGGTTCGAGACCACCGGAACGAATAGTGACACACCGTTCCAGTGAGTCAAAAACCTATCCCACATCACCAGGTCAGCCATGGCCTCTGGACCTAAACGTACCATTTCGTCCTGCGCGCAAGCCAGCGGGAGCAGTGCCAAGAGCCTAGATATGAAGGACCTACCTTGGGGAATGATGCGCATGGCGAACTTGAGCATGCCTAACAGGGATTGCAGGTCCGCTCTGGAAGCCACTCTTACTTGAGCCCACCTATGCACGACCTGCCTAATCCTGTCTAATTTATCAGGTGGGAGACTCGCTTGCAAGCGCACTGTATCTAAACGTATTCCCAAAAAGGTAATGGTGGTGTCGGGGCCTTCTACTTTATGAGAAGCTATTGGCACATTGAGATCTGAAAATACCGTCTGCAAGCGCTGTAGGTCCTGCGGCTGCCGTGCCAGGGGCTCGATAAGAAGTAAGTCGTCCAGGTAATGTGTGACGTGGCTGACCCTAAAGACCTCTGACAACACCCAATGCAAAGCGCTAGCCAACTGATCAAAGAGCCACGGACTAGACTTAGACCCGAAGGTCAGTTTGCTGGCAAAGTAGTACTGCCCTTGCCACTTAATCCCATGCCACTGCCAGAGCTCTGGCTGGATGGGAAGCAGTTTAAAGGCGTCTGTGATATATGCCTTGGATAACCAGGCCCCTCTCCCGAACTTGAGTATGACCTCAATAGCCTCATCGATAGAGGCGTATCTCATGGAGAATTCGTCCGAGGGGGATCAAAGAATTCAGACTGGTAAGGAATGTGGGGCCGACAAGTCGTAAACCAACCTCTTTTTATTGGAAAACTTGCCAGTCACCACACCGACCGGGTTAATCCTCCAGCAATCGAACGGAGGCTGCTGCACTGGGCCAATCACATAACCCTTGTCTAGCTCAAGTTGGATTAATTGCGTGACCGTCTCGGGATCTCTGGTAGCCGACAACAAGTTCCTGCACTCATGCGGGGCTTGAGGAAGGGCAAGCAAGCCTGTGTGGAAGCCGTACCGCAAACCGTTGAGCACAAACTGTACCCAAGCTGAGTCTGGATGTCCGGCTAGGAAACAGGCGAGGAGATCCACGTTAACCACGCTTAGTCATGCGTGACTCCCCCCTCTTTGCGTGCAAGCGACGCGGGGGTGGGCCCTGAAACACAGGGTACACAAGTGCAACAATCTGCATTGATTGTAGTGACATATCGCATAATTAAAGTTGTTGCATAACGGTGACTTGCCGAGGTACTTCACCGGGCGACCCAACTTGTCAATAGACGCGGAAAGCCTACTAGCCGGCTGGGCGGGGAGAACGCTAGATACGGAAGGCCCAGCTGCGCTACCGCTCTCTGAACACGAGCCGGCCGTGTGGGCGTAAGAACCGCAACCAGTGCAAGTTGGAGCCTTCAAACCCACAAAGTGACGGCAAAACAACTCGGTATCCACCCGTGACCAATCTATGACCTGCTTGCACTGAGCGAGTGTGGCCGCTGCCTTGGCCGAGAAGGAGCGGTGATAATCATAGAAGGCAGCGCCTCCATATTTGTAGCCTAGATCGATTACTTTAAACAAATACAGGTCAAACTCCTCCCTCCTAAGGGGGCTAACAGAGCACACCACATCCCGGTAGAGGCTGAAAGCCAACACAAATTCGGCAACATTTAGTTTCCTGTTCAGCCTTGTGTCCCTAGACTTGAGCACAACAGAGACCTCTCCGCAGGATATGGTCTTGTTGTCCGGGGCTTCGTGTGCTGGTACGAGAAGAGACGCCAGATTGACGTCCTTTCCTTCCAGAATTTCCTGCCGGATATTAGCAGGTACAAAGTGGGATGGTGCTATTGTAGAAGAAAAGCTGGACCCACCCGGCACTGCGGAGGCTGATGAACTGGCGACGGGCACCGTCTGCATTCCTGTATCGAACGCTGCAGGCCGGGCCTCGACAGTCTCCAGTCTAGCCTGCATATCTGACACAGATGCACCCATGACGTTGATAGCAGCATGCAGCTGCGTGAGGGAAGTCAGAATGGTACTAAGGGAAAGCTCCTCTCGACTAGGAGCTGCCACAGAAGGTGGTAAAGTTCAGCCTTCCTCGCGGAGGCCGGGAACGGAATCCCCCTTCTTGACAATTCTGCCGTCAGCTTAGGGACGGTCCTCACCCTTATCGACAACTCCGCCGACCACTCGGACTGCTGCTCCCCGCTGTCCCGAGAAGATGAGGACCCCTCCGGTAGAAATTCCTGAGACATCTCCCTACTGAAAGAAATTCAAACTCAAGTAACCACACCAAGGCTAACAACTACCTACTGGCCAGACTGGCCAGACAAGGCAAGATCTGCCCCAGGAGGGAAAGCCTAGCACCCGTGGCTAAGGTCCGAAGGTGCCCACGGTCGTGACCAGAAGCGCTGCCAGGTCTGCCGTCCTGGCCGGGTAGGGATTCTGAAGTCAGCAGTCAGTGAGAAGGTCCAGGTCCCGTAGAGTTTATGATCGTGGCCGGGTGAAGCGGCTAAACTGACAACGGCACGGCTAAGGTCGTTATTGTGACTGGAACCCGCTGGGAGACTGAGGCCTGACCGGACCTTCCTGTGACCGTGAAGGCTGAGCTCCCAGGCCGTGGCTGACCCGTGTGCGTAAACGTGATGCAACTTTCCCGTAGATATACCCACCAAGTGCCTGTAGCCTGTGGACGTGACCGACTAGCCCCAGTAGTCGTGAGGGGACCCTACATCGAGAGTAGCGGTAACGGACCATTGCCAGTAGACGTGGTAGTATTACCTCACGAGTCTGTTGACGTGAGACTAATGCCTGCAGTCGTGGCAGGGCTTTATAACGAGTCTGTAGTCGTGACAGACTAATGCCTGCAGTCGTGGCAGGACTTTATAACGAGTCTGTAGTTGTGACAGACTAATGCCTGCAGTCGTGGCAGGACTTTATAACGAGTCTGTAGTCGTGACAGACTAATGCCTGCAGTCGTGGCAGGGCTTAATAACGAGTCTGTAGTCGTGACAGACTAATGCCTGCAGTCGTGGCAGGGCTTAATAACGAGTCTGTAGTCATGACGGACCTGGCAAAAAAATTAAAAAAATTTCCCCTTCCCACCAAAGGCCACGACTGTAGACGCCACCCTACAAGACATGCGTCAGCGGCCTGAGCATAGATAGGCCACAATACCCAGTCCCCCAAGCCCACGGAGGAGTAAAGGGGTGGACCACGCCTGCGCACCACACCTGACTCACCTGGCGGCCATGACAGCCACAAACCCCGCAGTACCGCAAAGTAGCCAACCACCTGCGGACCTGAATAGACAAGGACAGACATGTGAGTAAGCGAACCCCGGCTGAGTAACCCCTCACCCACACAACTGCTCCCTAGCTAACAACCAGCATGTCGTGGCTGCGCCCCGTACCGACCCCCTAACTTCCAACGTATCGTATGGGCTATGGGCGACCAGGTTACACGCCTGAGGCGTAGTGGCAATCCTAACGGAGACGCTGCTGAGAACCCAGTGGGCTATTACTAATTATATCGCTCTACATCTGTACCTGTAATGCCCCCTTTTTTTTTTTTTAAACACCCCTTTTATCTATTTATCATTTTTTTTTTTTTTATTTCCTTTATTTATTTATATCCCCTTTATTTATTTATATATTTCCCTTTACATTTCAACGAACTGATGCCTGCCCCAGTGTGCCTAGAACTAGTTTTGTTTATGTTCTGTTAATGTGCCAAGTGTGAATAAACACTGAATACTGGTTAACCCCTTCAGTACCGAGCCAGTTTTCACCTTAAATGCAAATCTGACATGTGTCACTTTATGTTGTAATAACTTTGGAATGCTTTTACCATTTTGAGCTTGTTTTCTCGTGACACATTGTACATCATGATAGTAGTAAATTTGAGTCTATATATTTCACCTTTACTGTATTTATAAAATAATCCAAAATTTACCAAAAATTTGGAAAAATTCTCAATTTTCTAAATTTGAATTTTTCTACTTTTAAAACAGATAGTAATTCCTCATAAAATAGATATCAATCAACATTCCCCATATGTCTGCTTTATGCTGGCATAAATTTGTAAATGTCATGCTATTTTTTTTAGGATATTAGAAGGCTTAGGAGTTTAGAAGCCATTTTTCAAATTTTCCACTAAATTTCCTAAACCATTTTTTTAAGCACCAATTCAGTTATAAACTGATTTTGATTGGTTTATGTAATGGAAACCACCCGTAAATGACCCCAATTTAGAAACTACAGCGCTCAAATGATTAAAAACTGATGTTAAAAACTTTGTTAACTCTTGAGGTGTTCCACAAGAATTAAAGGAAAATGGAGGTGAAATTTAAAAATTTCACTTTTTTGGTCAATTTTTTATGTTAATCATTTTTTTCTTGCAACACAGCAAGGATTAACAGCAAAATAAACCTCAATATATATTACTCTGATTCTGCAGTTTACAAAAATACCCCATATGTGGTGGTAAACTTCCCTATGGGCACGTGGCAGTGGTCAGAAGGAAAGGAGCGCATATGGATTTTGGAGGCAGATTTTGCTAGAATGGTTTTTGTACCATTTTGTATTTGAAGAGACCCTGACATACCCATACAGTGGAAACCCTCCAAAAGTGACCCTATTTTGGAAACTACACCCCTTAAAGAATATATTAAGGAAGGTACTGAGCATTTTGACCCCCTAAGGCCCCTTTCACACGGGCGAGTTTTCCGTGCGGGTGCGATGCCTGCGGTGAACGTATTGCACCCGCACTGAATCCTGACCCATTCATTTCTATGGGGCTGTGCACATGAGCGGTGATTTTCACGCATCACTTGTGCGTTGAGTGAAAATCGCAGCATGCTCTATATTGTCCGATTTTCACGCGACGCAGGCCTCATAGAAGTGAATGGGAAGCGTGAAAATCGCATAGCATCCGCAAGCAAATACGGATGCGGTGCGATTTTCACGCACGGTTGCTAGGAGACGATCAGGTTAAGGACCTTTGATGACGTCACTCCGGTCATCACATGGTACGTCACATGATCTTTTACCATGGTGATTCACCATGGTAAAAGACCATGTGATGACTGGAGTGACGTCATCAAAGGTCCTTAACCTCTATTTCATGCCGCAGCTCACCCCAGGTCCTGTTCAGCGCAGAGGAGACACAAGGAGATGCCGGCTTCGCGATCAAGTGGACTAAGGTGAGTTAAATTTTTTTTGATTTTTTTTTAACCCCTCTAGCGCTGTTTTACTATGCATTCTGTATTCAGAATGCTATTATTTTCCCTTATAACCATGTTATAAGGGAAAATAATACAATCTTCAGAACATCAATCCCAAGCCCGAACTTCTGTGAAGAAGTTCGGGTTTGGGTACCAAACATGCGCGATTTTTCTCACCCGAGTGCAACGCATGACAATGTTTTGCACTCACGCGGAAAAATCGCGCATTTTCCCGCAACGCACCCGCCTCTTATCCGGGCAAAAAAACTGACGCCCGTGTGAAAGAGGCCTAAGCGTTTTACAGAATCTGAAAACACTTGGCTGTAAAAATGAAAAGTTACATTTCTTCCAAGAAAATGTTGCTTTAGCCCCAAATTTCTCATTTTCACAAGGGGTAACAGGAAAAAAAGCACCCCATATTTTGTTACCAATTTTCTCCTGAATACGGCAACACCCCATATGTGGTGGTAAACTGCTATGGGGGCACATGGCAGGACTCAGAAAGGAAGGAGCACCATATGGCTTTTGTAGTGCAAATTGGTTTACGGTTGGCATTGGTTTTTATTTTTTAAGTGATTGTCTTATGTGGGGGCTAATTTTTTGCGGGATGAGGTGATGGTTCCATTGGTACCATTTTGGAGTATATAAGACTTTTTGAGCGCTTGGTATTACACTTTTTGTGAGGCAAGGTGAGGCTTTTTTGGCATCTTTTTTTTAATTTTTTTGTACAGCATTCACCTGAGGGGGCATATAATGTGATATTTTTATAGAACAGGTTGTTACAGATGTGGCAACATCTATTATGTCTATCATTTTTATTTTTGTAAAGTTTTACACAGTGAAAGCCTTTTTGAACAGAATAAAATCTTGTTTTTGTGTTGCCATTTTCTGAGAGATTGTCTTAGGTAGGGTCTCATTTTTTGCGGGATGAGATTACGGTTTTATTGGTACCATTTTGGGCTAAATACACCTTTTTGATCACTTGGTATTACACTTTTTGTGAGGCAAGGTGACCAGAAAACTGCTGTTTTGGCACAGTTTTTTTCTTCTTTTTTTTTAAGTGATATTTTTCTAGAGCCGGTCGATGCGGACGCGGCGATACTTAATATGTCTACTTTTCTCTTTTTCCCTTAAAATTATTATTTTTTTACTTTATTTTGGGAAAAGGATGCTTTTTTTTTACTTGAAACTTAATTTTATTACTTATTTTTTAACTTTATTTTTTGTCCCACTTTGGGACTTTTGGGGGTCTGAACCCCTTTACGATGCATTACAATAATTCTGTATTGTAATGCATTGGCTGTAAGTGTGTTACCAACACACTTAGGTCCCTTTCACACAAGCGTTATTTCCGCGCGGGTGCAATGCGTGACGTGAACGCATAGCACCCACACTGAATCCTGACCCATTCATTTCAATGGGTCTGTGTACATGAGCGTTGTTTTTCACGCATCAGTTCTGCTTTGCGTGAAAATCGCAGCATGTTCTATATTCTGCGTTTTTCACGCAGCCCTGGCCCTATAGAAGTGAATGGGGCTGCGTGAAAAACGCATTGCATCCGCAAGCAAATGCGTTTTTTCACTGATGGTTGCTAAGAGATGTTGTTTGTAAACCTTCAGTTTTTTATTACGCGCGTGAAAAACGCATCAAAACGCATTGCACCCGCGCGGAAAAAAACTGAACAACTAAACGCAATCGGAGTAAAAACTGACGGAACTTGTTTGCAAAATAGTGCGAGTTTCACTGAACGCACCCTGAACGCATCCGGCCCCAATCCGCAACGCCCGTGTGAAAGGGGCCTTAGGCCTCTTTCACACGGGCGTCATGTTTTTTGCCCGGATAAAAGCCGGGTGCGTTGCGGGAAAATGCGCAAATTTTCCCGCGCGAGTGCAAAACATTGTCATGCGTTTTGCACTCGCGTGAGAAAAATCGCGCATGTTTGGTACCCAAACCTGAACTTCTTCACAGAAGTTCGGGCTTGGGATTGATGTTCTGAAGATTGTATTATTTTCCCTTATAACATGGTTATAAGGGAAAATAATAGCATTCTGAATACAGAATGCATAGTATAATAGTGCAGGAAGGGTTAAAAAAATAAAAAAGTTAACTCACCTTATCCTCTTGTTCGCGTAGTTCGTTCCCGGTCTGTTGTTTGCTAGCTGTGGGCTTGGGCTAAAGGACCTGTGGTGACGTCAGATCACATGCTCCAATCACATGGTCCATCACCATGGTGATGGAGCATGTGATCTGACGTCATCAAAGGTCCTTTAGCCCAAGCCCACAGCTAGCAAAGAACAGACCGGGAACGAACTACGCGAACAAGAGGATAAGGTGAGTTAACTTTTTAATTTTTTTAACCCTTCCAGCACTATTATACTATGCATTCTGTAGTCAGAATGCTATTATTTTCCCTTATAACCATGTTATAAGGGAAAATAATACAGTGAATAGACTGTCACCTAGAACCCATGCGTGAAAATCGCACCGCATCCGCACTTGCTTGCGGATGCTTGCGATTTTCACGCAACCCCATTCACTTCTATGGGGCCTGCGTTGCGTGGATTATCGCACCGCAACGCACAAAGAGGAGCATGCTGCGATTTTCACGCAACGCATAAGTGATGCGTGAAAATCACCGCTCATGTGCACAGCCCCATAGAAATGAATGGGTCAGGATTCAGTGTGGGTGCAATGCGTTCACCTCACGCATCGCACCCGCGCGGAATACTCGCTCGTGTGAAAGGGGCCTTAGGCCTCTTTCATACGGGCATCGCGTGCGAGGGCCGGACAAGATGCAGATGCGTTGCGGGAAAATGCATGATTTTTCCGCACGAGTGCAAAGCGTTTTAATACGTTTTGCATGCGCGTGAGAAAAATCGGCATGTTTGCTTCCCAGACCCGAACCCGGACTTCTTCACTGAAGTTAGGGTTTGGGTTGGGTATTCTGTAGATTTTATTATTTTCCCTTATCACATGGTTATAAGGGAATGCTTAGTAAAATGTCCATTGAGGGGTTAAAAATAATAAACAAATTTAACTCACCCCATCCACCTGATCGCGTAGCAGATCTCCTCTTTTTCTACTTTCTTCAGGACCTCGCTAAAGGACCTTTGATGACATCACTGTGCTCATCACATGGTCCATCACCATGGTCCCCATCCTGATCGTCCCCTAGCAACTATGCGTGAAAATCACTTGCTTGCGGATGCTTGCGATTTTCACGCAGGCCCCATTCACTTCTATGGGGCCTGCATTGCGTGAAAAATGCACAATATAACTATGTTATAACGGAAAACAAAAACGGAAGCCATAACGGTGATGTGAACCCGTCCTTACTCATGTATGCTGACATTCAGTGTTGACAAGGGGTCGATACGTTTCACAGAATTATAAATTCTTTGAATTTTTAAGTTAAATGGATAACCCGAGCTCCCTCAGCATTTTCCGTTTTCTGTATTATGCCTTCCTACTGCGTTTCTGCATTGACCTCTATAGATTTGCAACCTTTTACTGATGTCTGTCTTGTCTGCTGTCATTGGAAACATTCTTTTCTCGTTGTCTTACTTTCTTAAAGAGGACCTTTCATCACTCCAAACATTGTAAGATAACTATCAGACTGTGTAGAGCGGCGCGCCGGGATAATAGTAAGTGCAGTGAGATCCCGGGCGCCGCTCTACACAGCCTGATAGTTATCTTACAATGTTTGGAGTGATGAAAGGTCCTCTTTAAGGATATTTCCCATGGTCATTATCTCCTTTATATCTGTCATAAGTAAGTACAAGGAATTATCAAGGATGATAGGTATATGTCACCGAGGTTCCTGGCCTCAGTGGAGTAAGAGCCGTTTTTTATGTGCCAGCAGCAGTTGCTGTTTGACACCTTAATACTTAGTATGTCTGTATATCTGATCCGGGACAGCTCTTACTGGGAGTAGTCAAAGTGCTGGGTGGGTGACTACTCCCCATGTTCCAGGCCGGGTTTTGCCAGGCCTAAAAACCAGCCAGCACTGCCAGGTGAGGAGGATTACCTCAGTCTGACAGTGGAGCTCAGGAGGTGTGTGTGCTGGGATCTGAGGCTTGTGCCGTGCTGGAGGGCTGAGACCCGTCTGTAAGGGAAACTGGCCCCCTAAAAGCCTGCTATGGACTGCTGGAGGCAGAACTGCCAACAAGGTGACCTTTTGCTATGTGGACTTTCCATCGTGTGTGAACTAACACCAAGACTGCAAAGTGACGTTTTGATTTTGCTTTATGTGTGAATAAACACGGAAGTTTGATTTAAGAACCGGTAATTTGCCTCTGTACTGCGTCCGCACACCCTGTCTACCAGAGCCAATCCCCACACTGTGTTTCTACCAAGAAAGGATTAAATAAATGCAGATACAAGGACATCAATCAAACCTCCCCACTCCCACCGTTCATCCAGCCAGGGACTCTCTTATAATATACATTGCTGTATAGGTGATGCTGCCTATATCAAGCAATCTTCCTGACAATCCCCAACGTTGCAGAAAACCTCATCCAAGCTGAGATAACAGAGTCCCAGCCTCAGGAACGACAGAGTATCTGCAGCAGCTAATGGAAAGCGGGTGGAGGAGTGTGGAGGGGTGTATGAGAGCGTTGTACAGGCGGAACCAGAATGTATTTCCTCAGCCTCATTCAGATCAGCCTGCCAGGCATATTGTGCAGAAACATTACGCCCAACTAGGACGCACAGGAGCAAAGCACAGGCCAGATGTCTAGTATCGCTACCAGGGAAGATGGAAGAATCCAGAGAGAGAAGTGTTTGTACAAGAAAAAGCATTCCGAAGCTTTGATACTGAATGCTCACTTTGCCTAAAATAGCCTAAAGATATCTAAATAAATCAGGCTCTCCTCTGCTGGGAGAAGTGAGAACTTCACACCGTAAATTGAGCAGAATTCTGCCTAGAACCCAATGAATGCAGACATGGGGCAATCTCTTCATTGTATCGGGCAGGGTTCATCCTTTAACTGCTTGTGTTTTTTTACCGGCAGCAATAACAAAACAAAAAAACCTCACACCTGCGCGTGGAAGTATCGCACCATATAAGGGAAAACCTTGAAAAATGTCCAACACCAGTTCTTGCTGCCAAAAAAAAAAGTCTCTTTACTCTTTATTGAAACCCTATAAAATTGCATGCAGATAAGGTGGAAAAATACTGATGTGTTTCGAACTAATACAAGTTCTTTCTTTCAGGGGTAGTCTCTCGGTTAAGTTGTTTAAGGCAGCTTTCAGCCTCAGGGATGAAGGTTCTTCGACTAGGCTTAGTTCCCAGCGGTGTACTTAGCCTTTCTGCTGAATGAGGCGAAAACTAAAATGGCGCATAACGGAAACCAGATGCATCCGTCATGCTGCCCATTGAGTTAAATTATGATGGAATGCAAAACGGAATGCCTCTTGAAGGCTTCCGTGGTGCATTCCGTTATAGCATTCCAAATCCATAACAGAATTGCACTAATACCCGAACCCAAACTTAAAAAACACAAGTTTGCTCATCCCTACTTATAATGTTTGCCAGTAAAATAATTCCCCCCTGCAATGTGTGGCAGTACAAAAATACCCTCTTATGTGTGTCAATACAAAAAATATTCCCTTATGACATGTGCCAGTACAAAAAAAAACTTTTAGTGCTCCACGTAGAAGAAATGTCCCCATAGTGGTCACCATAGAATGTGTGCCAGTACAAAAATGCTCCATTGTAATGTGTGCTAAGTACAAAAAATCCCACCTTATGTGCCAGTACAAAAAATACTCCCTTCTAACGTGTGTCAGTACAAAAAAACTACCCCCTTTTAGTGCCCCCAGTACAACGAATGTCCCCACAGTGACCCCCTAATAATATGTGCCAGTACAAAAATGCTCCTTTTTCCAGCCAAAAAATCCCCATAGTGCTTTCTCCAATTACAAAATAATGACCTTCACCCCATTGTGGCGGAACAGAATGCTTCCAAATAAAAATAATAAACTCAAATACTTACCTCCATTCTGCAGTGCAACACGCAGACCTCTTCTAGTCTGTGCCCTGAGCTCTATGCAACCGGGCTCAGGCAGTGCGATAATGATGACACCGGCCTCTGATAGGCAACATGAACTAGGACTAAAGAATGTTAGAGGAAATGGTGGGTCAGGGAGACATTGCTCCCATGACCCGTCGCAGCATTCAGTTGTTCTGAGTACAGCAATAGAGTTGAATATGTAGAGATGAGCGTTTCCACAATGAAAGCGCTCATTGCCCAGGGCCCTTCCGCTGCCCCTCCCTTGCCCCCTCTTGGTGCTGCCTGAGGTGACCACCCTACCTCATTGGTGGTGCACCCCTGCTAGTTCCCAGGAACTCACATATATACGTCTTCGCAAAGACTCTCTAACCAAGGGGCAGGAGCAGCCCATCACCCAGGCAACTGCACTGAAAAGCTGCCATTTAACAATATGTTGCCCAAACATGACCATTAGGGATTTACTGTGCACAAGTAAAAAGAAGACACCATAGAGTGCTTAGGCAATAAATGACAAAATGTAACTCTTTAGCAGTGATCTTCTGGGTCACTGCATACATATTAGATACATTATTGCAGATTAAAGTTCAGTTCCAAGTTTTAATAAGACCTAAAAGTAATTTGGGAATGAGGGTCCAAGTAGTTACTGATCTAACATGAAGGTCTTCAAAAAGTGGGTTTTCAGCAAGCGTTCAGCTGGAAGCTATTCCTCCCGCATCCATTATACACATGCACACTTGATTCAGCCAAGCATGCATGTATTTTCATCGGGAAGATGGGAGTAAGCCGCTGCCAGACACCTCTATCGGTGGATTATCTCCTGTGAGAACAAAGAATAGGGCATGTTGAAAATCAACAGGCCAAACCCTTCTTTCCCCTGACATCTATAGGAGGAGAGTTGGCACAAACGCCTCCTGATACACATAAAATAGTTGTCCGGTCTCGCCAAATCGGACGGTTTGGCTAAATTTGCTATTTTCTGTATGGGCACCGAAAGGAAGTTTTCAATATCATGAGGTCATCAATATCATATTGATGGGAGTTCAGCTCCCAGCACCCCCTTCCGATCAACTGTATGAAGAGTATCCGGTGAGCACCACAGTCTCTTCCTATGTCGATGACATCATGTTCATCAGGCATGAAGGGACCTAGGGTGCAATACCAAGCTCAACCGCTATACAATGTACGGCACTGTGCTCGGTATGCTGTGAGGAGGCTGCAGCCCTCACTGGAGCACCGCGGCCTCTTCAAATGGTTGATTGGTGAGAGTGCCGGGAGTTGGACCCCCACTGAACTGATATAGAGAAAAACCCTTTAAGAATCCATAAGTTGTTGGACAGTTTAGAGTTCATGCATACTTACCAATACTTATGTTGGTAAAATTGGGGCATCTAAGCCCTGCCCCGTGAACACCCACTTATAGGTGGGGTTTACATTAGCCCCACCCGATTTCCAGCCCCAGACCGCCTGAATTTGCCAAGACTGTTGGGAAATCGGGAAGAGTTCCAGCATAGTTGGCAACGAAGGAGTACTGGTAATAGGCAGACGTTGTGTAGGATGATGTCAAAAAAATCTCAACTTCAGTACAGAATACATTAATTTTGCTGGCAAAAAAAGGAATTCTGCTTAAACCAAAAATTTGAAAGACAAACCTAATAGTCACACCATGTTCCAGTCCATATAATTTTAATGCAGAAGCTGTATTTGGGGGCCTGCGAAGGTGGCGGGATCAAACGTACCTTTTCATATTACCAATACCTATTAATACAGATACTACGGGCAGCTTTTCATTATCCAACCTGCAGTGATAGTTTCAATATGGAAGATTGAAGATCCAGTATCTTGCCTTTTAATTAAATTTATCCTGCTCACATAGCTTTGGAATATGATCAAATTTAATTAGTCCGGGCCTGTGATTGGCAGTAGGAACCATCGAGCGCAAATTAACAAAGCTGCAATCCTGAGGTTTAATTAGAAGGAGTCTGACTTGTATATGATTTCTCCAGTCTAATGCAGGGCCCAGAGGTTTAATAAGAAGTCATGTCTGCTGCTCTTCTCCAGGCTACTCATGAACGTCTGTGACAATGGCTTCTGGAATCTCAAGGTTGTCACCAGTAGATTCTTTGTGACTCTGTGCATGCGAGGGAGTGACGTATGTTGGGTATACACCGTGTCAGCCTCTTTCAGGACTTTAACTACCATAGTGGCAGACCGTGCGACTGCTATGGGACCCAGGGCAAGAGGGGGCCCAGTTCGGATCATCTCCTCTTCTATTGTGGGGTGAAAACTTGGTCAGGACTCCACCCTCTAAAGGAACAACTTTTAGCAAATAAAGGCTGTGGAAAAAATGGCCCAAGGATCATTGAAATGGGTTTAGGCGGAAACCCTTCTGTCCTGTGTGGGGGCCTGGTTTGATCCTTGCTATGGGTCCCTTACTTCTCTATGTACGCCACTGGCCTCTTTATATAGGCCTTGCCACTAATCCTGAATTTGTAGCGACGTTCCGAATTTTCAGGGACAGTCCCGACAAATTCAAGCTGAAAATGGGCAAAGCTTATTATATATCTTAGGGTGTGTCAAGTCAGAGGTAGAAGGAAGGAAGCTAGCTGAGAAGTAAGGAGAGAGGTAGTGATGTGTGAGGAGCAGGAGAAGCAAAGTCCAGTATGTAGCTGCCATTTTAGCCGCTTGGCCCTGGCCAAGCTGAGGTAGTAGGGAGACCATTCTTACAGCTACCTAGCACAGACCACAATAAACTGTGGATATAGAGAAAGTCTAGTGGAGATAGAAGCAGCCTTAGCTCATGGACTCCAGAGCACCAGTGACCGGGAGAAGCCTAAAAGCGCCTGGACACAGCCTGGCGACTAGGCGCAAGGTTGTCCTTTACCACATACCTCTATGGATATTGTGGACCAGTGTTTCTGAAAGCAACCAGTGCAAACAATGGAGCAGAGGATTCATGCCTGCCGTTAGGGAGACCAACCTGTGGGTTGCCAAACACAAGTAAGAGTCATTATTATATTCAGTATCTGGCGGCTAGAGTGTGGACATAGTGAGGACAGTTAGAAAGGGACTCTCTCATGCTAGCCAAAGGAAAATCTCAATGCACCTACTGTCAAGCCTGTTACAAGGATTGCAGCTAAGCCAATCGTGTATGCATCGCATCATATGGGTAGTCACCCTTGCCGTGTAAATGTACTGCACTAACTACCTCAAGGTAATTGATTAAGTAAAAAGTTCTGTTGTTCACGACCATTGACTCCTCAGCCTTTCTACTACCTTCCTTTGCACCTAACGGTACTGGCGTCACGAACACCAGGGACCCTGCCTCCACGGCACCTTAAACCATTCCACCGAGGGCACCTCAACCACCATCTGGCGGGAGTCCCTGGACAACAGAGTGTGCCCCAAAGGAACTGGTGCTGTCCTTCCAATTACTGCACACCAGCCCAGGGAGCTCTACAGAACAGTGAGTAAACAACTACTACCCCCATCGGCCCACCAACACTCACATATTGCCCCTGCGGCCCGGTCGCTGCAGGCATACCTCTGTCTAAGAGGTGGGGCCTGACCCTGTCTCTACAACTGGGCGGTGTGCCCTCTGTTCACTTCCATAGGAGTTCCGAAAATAGCCGAGTGAGCGAGCAAGCTCTGCTATTTTTTTGATTTTTTTATGAAAGTCCCATAGAAATGAATAGAGAGTGCACCATGCACCGTGCGGACGCAGGTCCCTTCACTTCGGTGGGACTGCCGGAAACAGCTCAGCCAGCACTCTCTATTTTTACAAATAAATGGAGGGTGGCCACGCATGAGCAGTGCACCCTCGTTCACTTTGGGGGCTCCGTTCTAGAAATACAGAGCAGCACCTATCTGACATTGGTCGCATATCCTAGCGCTATGACCCCCAATGTCTGAGATGATACAAACCCTTTAAGAAACTTTGCTAAAAGCAGGACGTGGTATAACACAAAAAATAAAGATTACTCACCCTGCCATACGTCAATTATGTGAGTGACGTAGGACCATGCAAGGACCACCGTAGTAGTGGCGCCAGAGTGCTTGGTGAGTTATTTTTATGTCATTTTGCCAGCTGTTAGTGAGGTTTCTTACAATCTCGAACAACCCCTCGGTCTCGTGCGGAAAAATGAAACATTTAAGTTAGATCATGTAAAACATAGCAGATTTTTAACTGGAATAAAAAAAAAAATATATAGTTGGAACCCAGGGTAGGAATGCCAGAGAGGTGTGGTGGTGGTGGTGGTGGGGGGGCTAATGTCCCTTAAGATGTGCACTTGCTCCTACCTGGATACAGTAGAATCCCAGGCGTTGTCGTGCGCAGCAAAATCAAGGGGTAGTTGAATGGTGGTATGAAGAAATAAATTGAGTAACAATTGAGTAAACTTGATAACTTGATAACAGCTTTACTTGAATAAACTTTCATCAGACAACAATCTTCCAACTTTATCTCGGTCACCAGCAGGCTTTGGCATAAATTCTGGCAGGCGAACACACTCGACTCTGCTGCATCTGTTACTTTCTGGCTCTGCTGTGCTGACAGGATTAAATAGGAACTTTTCCTCTCTGCTGTACTTAGCTTTCTGTAGTTTGACTCTCTCTCTTTATCTTTATCCAGGGAACGTTTACTCCTGGCTCCTGAGGCTTGTAGCTTGGGCTTGTAGCTGATGGTGCTCTGCTGGCTTTAGCAGGGCTCGCCTGGCAGGGACGAGCTCCTGCAGCACAACCTCCCTTTTCAGGGGGTACTCCATACACACTGACCTTCACTAACTAAACTCCTCCTTAGAGGGAGAGAAGAGAATGGAAAGAAAGTTCTATCCTCTGTCCCTGTAGCTCTGCCATTGTTGCCGCCATCTGCTGGTGAACCAGGCACATTACATCATAACGTAACAGTTGCATAGAAATAAATATACACATTTTGAAGGATCTGGAATAAATACGTATGATGGCATTATATTAACCATAAAAGATAGTAGAGAGGTGTAAAAGGTGGTAATGCACCTCTGGGGCATTACACATGGCCGTTCTGCAACTAAATAGAACATGTCCTAAATTGTCCGCATAACGGACTGTTCTATTAGGCCGGCCCTTATGTTCTGCAAAATGCGGAATGCACGCGGCTGGTATCCATGTTTTGCGGACCGCAAAACATTCAACGGTCATGTGAATGAGCCCTTAGAAACGGGGTGGGGAGTGAGATCTGCAAGTAATAGCTGCAGCTCTGATCTCCTTCCTGACCTGGTTTCTATAAGGTTTTATTCCTGGTTGTAGGCGCAGTTAGCATCTCAACATTGGAAATATCCAGCAGACATGTGCTGTGCATGAGTCAATTAAAGATTGCATGGCGCATGCGCCGATTACAGGGCCGGGCAAAAGGATGTTGAAGATGCCGGGCGCTTTCAAACAGGAGCCACACAAGTCTATGTCCCGTTTTAGTGCTCTAGAGCAGGGATGGCCAACCTGAGGCCCTCCAGCTGTTGCAAAACTACAACTCCCAGCATGTCTTAACAGTTTACTGCTATTAGGGCATGCTGGGAGTTGTACTTTTGCAACAGCTGGAGGGCCGCAGGCAATGTACCATTCCTCCGTTATTCCAATTGGAAATTTGTGAATAAAGTAAAAATGGGGTGTTGTCACACCTGCACACCTTCATGTCCCATCAGTGCCAGGCTATGTAGGGACGCATCCCTTTGGCAAGGGCAATGATAATACCCACTTATCAAAAAAATATCCACAACAGACCATTTTGCAGTTTGCAATCTGCAGATCTGCAAAATACGGACACTGGCCGTGTGCCTTCTGCACTTTCTGCGAGCTCTATTTTAGAAACGGACAAGAATAGGACATGTTCTTATTTGCGGAATGGCCGCACAGATACAGACAGCACAAGGATGACATCTGGTGCTAATTATGTTTTTTGTGGCCCCATAGAAATGAATAGGTCCACGTGCCATCCGAAGAAAATACAGATCAGACGAGGACCTTATATGAAAAGATATTCCCGATTTCATAGGGAATAAAAGGATTTACCAATTGGACTGATCGACCATCTTTAGAAATTCATACATTGTCAGACATTTTTGTGTCATGGGGTCTATCAATTTCTATGAATTTCCGTTAAAAGGGTTATCCCACTAACAATACTTAAAGGGGACCTGTTAGCAGGATAAACCCTATGAAACCATTCACACTGCCTGGTAGGGTTGATCTTACTGATTAAAATGATACCTGTCTTGTGAAAATCGGTTGCGGCGTTCCTAAGAATAAAGACTTTTGTTCTTTAAACAAAAGAGGACTTCAGTGCAATGAGGGGAGGAGCCTAACTTCTTAGCTTTCCTGTGCTGGCCACACCCCACAGTACCCTGAGGTCCTCATTTTTATAGAGAATAAAAGTCCTTTTACTCGGGAATGCTGCAACCGATTTTCACAAAACAGCTATCATTTTGATCAGCAGGGTCAACCCTACGAGACGATAGGCCTGGTTTATTAGGGTTAATACTGCTCACACGTGCCCTTTAATACTAACAGTACCTGCATTCTTGAGATCACTGCAGGTCCACTGAGTTGGACCCCCAGTGATCAGATACTTATCCTCTATCATGTGGTTAAGTATTGTCAGTGACTTAACCCCTTTAACTGAGAAAGGGGGAGAGGACCCACGAACAGAGATATGTATTAAAATGATGATTGCGGTCTAAATTATGTTTAATTAAATTTTCATTTTGTCGGATTATTTCTGCTAAATACACAGTGATGTGATTGCGCAATTAGGTTGATTTATTCCGCCGCTCGAGTGGCTGAGAGAAGAGATGAATGGGGATGGGAGGGGGGGTGGGTGACTCTGAGAAAACTAAAAGATGAGGTTTACAGAAAGAATATCTGCTCTAAATAAGGATTCTTGGGTAAGGATTGTCTTCATGGAATGGAATGGTTCGAAATAAGTTTCAGCCATTTGTTTGGCCTATGGGGGGGTATTATTTTTCCTTCAGGAGAGCCTCTAGGAGGTAGAAGAAGTCTTATAGGCCAGGCAATGCTCCTCTGGGTTTCTGGGAAAAGAATATGCAAATTAGCTCTCTTTCCAAAAAGAAAAGAAAGCTGAACTCTGATGCTACCAAATTGCTTGCTGTATATACCTAGAAATCCTCCTCACATATACCGCCAATGGATCATAGACAAATGTAGGCTCAAAGAATGTCCTCTTGCCCTGTGCCTATTGAGAAGCCAAGCCTTTGTCAGTTCTCTAGGGTTGTAACTATCCGGGGTGCAGATGTCCAAGCCCTGGAACCTTAGGAAGCATAAAAAGTCACCTGGTCCCATTGAAGGAGACCAGTACTATACATGGCGGATTTTGCATTTGAGTCCAAGAACCTTCCACAATCGTCTTAGAGAAAAGCAATGAGAATAAGATAATAGTCTTGGAAAATACAGATATTTGAGATGCGTTGTGTTTTTTTTTCAATTTTTTACGGTGTGACCACTTTAGTGGTCTATATCAGAGGCCAATATTGTCTTTATTTTTACTGCATATTTACTTGCAAACATCTGTGCAATTCAAAAAGTATTACTGTCACGTGGCCAATTAACATTTAATGCTCAATTTCAGAGGCTGCGGGTTCTCGCAAGGCAGAAATTTTCCAATAAGCTGTAACGTTATTTCAGCACGTTACGTGCTCAGCATGTATGGATAGTGTACGAGATGGAAAAAAATATGTATGCTGTATCAGGATAAGCAAATGCAAGAGAATGGGATGTCTCAAGAGAAGGAAAAAAATCTATTTCTAAAGCTTTATTCACGCATGTATGCTGGCTCTGTAGCCTACACATGTGGAGAAGGAACAGAATATGGAGTCTAAGGTGGTGCTCACTGATATTTTGTATGGATGCATGCCTTGTATATGTAACCTCCTTAGTGCATTGTGACGTACAGTACAGTCCGTGTAAGAGCCCACTCCATATAAGTGAATGCCGCATCTCATGCTGCTGACACCCATCTGCAGTGTGAGATAATGCCAATACCATCTCCTGACTATGGCATGTGAGCAATTAGACATGGTCGGACTGGCTCACCAGACTATTAGAGCCCAAGCTCTTGAGCCCCAAAGGTCCAGGAGAAAAATCCATTTGACTTGCCTTTGGAGCCAATCACTTGCCACTAGGGTCTTCAAAACCTCTTAGACTTTATGGATGATATAGGGGTTGGGCCTTGATGATAATTTCCTCTGGTATTCCCAAGGAACCCCAGTCCGAAACTTGAGGGAGGGGTTTCCTCCGTATCCCAATCGGCCCCCCCATCCTATGACGCCTATCATGGGGTACCAAGCAGATGTCATCGCAGACAGTGGCCTAATGCAGGACCCTAGACTTGCCATCTTTAGTACTCCTATGACACCTTGCCAGAAGCTTTATGTAATAAAACCACAGTACACTGCAATACAGAAGTATTGCGATGTATTGTACAAATGATGCCATGTTTCCTAGAGGATCTAAAATTCAAAAAAGGAACATACATTTTTGGTGATTTGATTTGGGAGAATTTTGGGGTGAGAGAGAAAAATGTATAAAAAATAAATAAAATAGAAAGAAATAGTCCTAGGAGACCTCATACACAAATTTTCAGGCCGATTGCAGCAATTTCAATTCAAGTACAATCGATTGTGACCGAAATTAGTTGACCAATTCAATGACAATCATTTGTGTTGTTGGGGCAACTCCCCGGCTGCCATATAGGCACTAAACCCTAAGGCCCCTTTCACACGAACGATCCGGATTAGGCCCGGATGCGTCCAGGAAAACTCGCACCATTTTGCAAGCAATTGCAGTCAGTTTTGTCTGCGATTGCGTTCAGTGGTTCAGTTTTTTTTTGCGCGGGTGAAATGCGCATTGATGCATTTTTCAAGCGCGTGATAAAAACTGAAGGTTTACAAACAACATCTCTTAGCAACCATCAGTGAAAATGCATCACACCCGCACTTTCTTGCAGATGCGATGTGTTTTTCACGCAGCCCCATTCTCTTCAAGCCTTGCGTAAAAAACGCAGAATATAGAGCATGCTGCGATTTTCACGCAACGCACAAGTGATGCGTGAAAACCAACGCTCATGTACACAGGCCCATTAAAATGAATGGGTCCGGATTCAGTGGGGGTACAATGCGTTCACGTCACGCATTGCACCTGCGCGGAAATCACACTCGTGTGAAAGGGGCCTAAAACACACTCGAGAGAATTTCGTAGGAAGCCAACTTGCCTATTTTTTGGAGTGCGGGAGGAAACCCACACAAACACGGGGAGAACATACAAAACTCCATGCAGATGTTTTCCCTGGTCAGATTCACTCATCTCTACTGAGAGACCCTGAGGGGGGCAATTTTATTCACTTGGAGTTTCATGAGGAGTATCTGACCATTATATGAATGAGTAGCTATCACTAAATTCTTTGCTCAGAGGTCTCCATCAACCTTGATTTGGCCAGATAGCTATGGTTCTCTCATGTATCTGATGATGTCATCATGCCATCAACAATGCATCGTCATGTACAGTAGGATCATCACATGCAGTAGGAGGCAAGAAGACAGAGGAACAATGCAGAATCAATTTAGTATATTGAAAAATTCATTATTCATTATTTTAGAGCCAGGGAACTTTTTTCTTTTTTGTTTAATCACCTGCAGTACCCTTTTACGATTACGCACCAGTTGAATGTGCTTAGATAGATTGACACATTCATCCAATTGACACTTACTAATGGGATAAAAGGAACAAACTACTAATTATAAGCCCACTATACAGCGGCGGGGACGCCATTATGCTCGCTCCTGGGGGCTCCTTAAGATGTGATGCGTGCTCCTTGACATGTGACTACTCCTTGACACAACAAATTAGTCATTGCCTCGCTGAGCACTTGGCAGCCCCTTGTGACTGGTCATGAGCGGTCTTCACCGATCTTCCAGGCCTGGAGCTGAGATTTTTAGGACAATAGTTTGTCTTAAGCAGAAAACTCGTCAATATCCAGAATCTGGAGGTGCAGCGATCTAATTATTTGGAGATTAATGAAGCAAGATGAGATTGGTGACAGGGTGGTGCATGTCATGGCGAGCTGCAGGGAACTAGGTAATGACGCACACAACATCTAATCATCCACCTGCTTCTCAGCCAAGGATCCTGAAATGGTGCCTAGGTCATCAATTTGCTGGCAGGATGACTGAAAATGCTTTCTGTAACGCAGAAGTAGTGGCTCCCACAGAAATGATCAGAGAGACCTCACCATGTATTTCCTTATCAGAAGAGACATGGGTTCTGGAGACAGGTGTGGAAGCCAGAGGATCCAGTAGATATGCCATGAACAGGGTTGGTGTATTATGGTGGGATCAGAAGTTTGGAAAAAATAGACTTAACACGGCTTAGGTGAAAAAAGAGTTTACTAAACTATGATAAAATATATATAAAGACAAATAAGTAAAGTAACAGTCACCGAGAGTCACCAACAAATGGGCCAGCTCCATTGACCAGTGCCCAACATTGCACTTGGTTGACGCCTAAGGCCTCATGCACACAACAGTTTTTTTGCAGTCCGCAAATTGGGGATCCGTTTTGCGTTGCCGTTTTTATTTCCGTGTGTCTTCCGTTTTTTGGGCGGACCGCCTCAAAAAAAGGAAGGTAAAAAAAAGTGTCATTTTAATATCCCCACCCAGGATACTGGTCACCAGGCAACTGATTCTACAACAATGGACGTGGATGACAGATGGTTGCGCATCCGCATTTTTGGTGGTATCATTGACTTGAATGGGTCCGCTAACCATTTTTCGCGGACAAGAATAGGACAGGTTATATTTTTTGGACAGACTGGACCACGGACCATCGACGCGGATAACAAATGGAGGACTATCCGGCTCTATAGAAATGAATGGGTCCGCATCAGAAATGCTAAAATCGGCGGCGGAACGGATGCGGAAACAAACAACGGTCGTGTGCATGAGGCCTAAATTATATAAAGAGAGGTGATGGTAGCAAGACATCTTACCCTGATGATGTCTTCAGTGGAGCTGAGCTCTCTGTTCCAAAACAGAGGGGCACATTTATTAAGACCGTCGTTTTAGAAGCTGGTCTTAGTAAAGCCCTAAACTGATGGTGGATCCACCGAAGTTACGAAGAGGCACCGATCTCTCCATAACTTTGGCGCATCCAGAGCCAGTTCTAAATGTAAGACTTCCGAGCTGTCTTACATTTAGACCTTTTTCTATGCCTAAAACAGGCGTAGAAAATGTTGAATGAGACGGGTCTGCGCACACGCCCTGTTTACAATTTTGGACCTGGCGTGAGCGGGACGAAGTCGCAGATAGTGGCACAACTAACCTTTGCCCGCTATCTGTGCCTGAAATAGGCCTAATTTAGGTGTATTTCAGGATAGTAAATTACCCCCTAAGTGTTTTCTAGTCTCCTTGCCCCTCCTAGCCCCACCTAAAGGTTAGTACGCATGTACAGTTACCTCACACTGCAGAAATAAGGCAGGTATAGACCTCACTAAACAACTGCATACAATTAAAGGGGAAGAACCAATTAAAAACCTTGCTTTACAGTTGGACTGATCCACCAGAGTACCACAGGATCCATAAGCTCTGATGCCATAGTGGTCTCCAAAGATCCAGGGGAAAAGAAAACATTGTGACTGCCTTTGGAGCCAAGCACTTGCCATTAGTCTCTTTCTTTGATCCAAAACCTATTACATTTAATGCATGGTGTAGGAGTTGGGCCTCCAGAATAATTTCCTGCGGTGGGTCCCAAGTAGCCCAGTCCGATACTGGCCATGACGGTCTTCCAGCCTATCCAACCCCCAGGTGACCACCAATGATCACCCAGACAAAGGGGCCATGGTGATCTAGCCACAGCCTTACATGATACTGCAAATATGTCTTAATGTCATCTAATGCATTTGTACCATGTCCTTCACCCTGTGCATATTTATTCTTATGTAACTGGTTATGTTCATGCGATAGCCTGGTTCACCAGTAGGTGGCAGCAACACTCGGCAGCGCTGGTTAGCAGAGGATGGAACCTTCTTTCCGTCTCTCTTGCTCCCTCTAGGGAGGAGATTAGTCAGTTCCAGCCTACCCCTCCAGGGGAGATGTTGTTTGTCTAGCTTGCCCCCTGCTAGGGGAAGGAAGCAGAACTCGTCTCTGCCAGACAGGCCCTGCCTGTGAGTTCTAAATGGTTGCATGTCCCCTCCTGGGCTTGCATTGCCTAAAGCCAAGCTAAGGAAGCTTGAAGCCAGGAAGAAGTTTCCTTAGGATTACAGTGAGAGACAGACTACAGATAAGTTAGAAGTTGCAGCAGAAAACAAGCTGAAGGAAAATATTCCTATTTAATATTGCTGACATAGCAGAACTCAGAAAGCATAGAGAAGTTTGTTGTAGATGTTGTTTGCCTGCCAAATCCATGCTAAAACCTATTGGGAACCAAGTCGAGTTCTGTGGATTGTTTTGGAACAGATTTATTCAAGTAAAGAACTATATGCAAAGTCGGGACTCAATTATTCCTTCCTCATCCAAGTTAATAACCCCTTTTGCACTGCAACAGACGACGACGTCTGGGATCCAAGGATATCCAGGTAGGAGCGCGTGACACGTGCATACAACACCTTCAGGGAGATTGTAGGTCACTCTACACCACTCTGGCAATCCTACATCTGGGTACCAACCAGGGACGTCGTTAGGTCAAAAGATTCTGGGCTGAAGCCCCAGATGTTTTGTCCAGTGCCCCGAATGTTTATGCTGGTGGGATTTTTTAATTTATTAGGCTATTCCTAGCCATCTGGACAATCCCACAGATCATCCCCCAACCCCCTATGTACTTGTTCTGCTACTTGCAGGCTGCGCGGGCATGAGTTCAGAACTTCAGTCACTTTGGTCCGCAATTCTGTTCTGCGGCGCGAGATCCTGCTGAGGGAGGTCACAGGTCTCACGGGATCACGCGCCGCAGAAGAGAATTGGGGACCGAAGTGACTGAAGTTCTGAACTCATGCCCGCGCAGCCTACAAGTAGCGGAACAAGTACAAGGGGGGTTGATGGGTTCCAACTTCCTACACTTGTTGATGGGTTCCTTCACAGATTAAAACTGATGGCATCCCAGTGCAGTGTCCCACTCAAGTAACCGTGGGCCCCGCAAACGTGCTTTTATCATGTATTAATGTCATGTGATATGCCTGTATTTTGTATTTTATCACCTGTCATATTCTCCATGTCACAATGTGATTTTACATGCAAATATCCAGGCCTAGTCAGGGTGCACTACACTTGATTCCCCACAGGATGGAGCAGTGTCAGTGTGTATAAATAGCTTAGCTCAGACCTAAATTAGGCTGTGCAGTCCTGTGCCATGTGTGCAGTCCTGTGCAGTTGTGTGCTGTCCTGTACAGTTGTGTGCAGTCCTGTGCAGTTGTGTGCAATCCTGTGCACTTGTGTGCAGTGCTGTACAGTTGTGTGCAATCCTGTGCACTTGCGTGCAGTGCTGTGCATTTGTGAGCAGTCCTGTGCAGTTGTGTGCAGTCCTGTGCAGTTGTGTGCAGTCCTGTGCAGTTGTGTGCAATCCTGTGCAGTCCTGTGCAGTTGTGTGCACTTGTGTGCAGTGCTGTGCAGTTGTGTGCAGTCCTGTGCAGTTGTGTGCAGTCCTGTGCAGTTGTGTGCAGTCCTGTGCAGTTGTGTGCAGTCCTTTGCAGTTGTGTGCAGTCCTGTGCCGTGTGTGCAGTCCTGTGCAGTCCTTTGCAGTTGTGTGCAATCCTGTGCACTTGCGTGCAGTGCTGTGCAGTCCTGTGCATTTGTGAGCAGTCCTGTGCAGTTGTGTGCAGTCCTGTGCAGTTGTGTGCAGTCCTGTGCACTTGTGTGCAGTCCTGTGCACTTGTGTGCAGTCCTGTGCACTTGTTTGCAGTCCTGTGCAGTTGTGTGCAATCCTGTGCACTTGTGTGCAGTGCTGTGCACTTGTGTGCAGTGCTGTGCAGTTGTGTGCAGTCCTGTGCAGTTGTGTGCAGTCCTGTGCAGTTGTGTTCAGTCGTGTGCAGTTGTGTGCAGTCCTTTACAGTTGTGTGCAGTCCTGTGCAGTTGTGTGCAGTTGTGTGCAGTTGTGTGCAGTGCTGTGCAGTTGTGTGCAGTCCTTTGCAGTTGTGTGCAGTCCTGTGCAGTTGTGTGCAGTCCTGTGCAGTTGTGTGCAGTCCTGTGCAGTTGTGTGCAGTCCTTTGCAGTTGTGTGCAGTCCTGTGCAGTCCTTTGCAGTTGTGTGCAGTCCTGTGCAGTTGTGTGCAGTCCTGTGCAGTTGTGTGCAGTGCTGTGCAGTTGTGTGCAGTCCTGTGCAGTTGTGTGCAGTCCTGTGCAGTTGTGTGCAGTGCTGTGCAGTTGTGTGCTGTCCTGTGCAGTTGTGAGCAGTGCTGTGCAGTTGTGTGCAGTCCTTTGCAGTTGTGTGCAGTCCTTTGCAGTTGTGTGCAGTCCTGTGCAGTTGTGTGCAGTCCTGTGCAGTTGTGTGCAGTACTGTGCAGTTGTGTGGAGTGCTGTGCAGTTATGTGCAGTTGTGTGCAGTCCTGTGCAGTTGTGTGCAGTCCTGTGCAGTTGTGTGCAGTGCTGTGCAGTTGTGTGCACTTGTGTGCAGTCCTGTGCAGTGCTGTGCAGTTGTGTGCAGTCCTGTGCAGTTGTGTGCAGTCCTGTGCAGTTGTGTGCAGTGCTGTGCAGTTGTGTGCAGTGCTGTGCAGTAGTGTGCACTTGTGTGCAGTCCTGTGCAGTTGAGTGCAGTCCTTTACAGTTGTGTGCAGTCCTGTGCAGTTGTGTGCAGTCCTGTGCAGTTGTGTGCAGTTCTGTGCATTTGTGTGCAGTCCTGTGCAGTTGTGTGCAGTTGTGTGCTGTCCTGTGCAGTTGTGAGCAGTGCTGTGCAGTTGTGAGCAGTGCTGTGCAGTTGTGTGCAGTCCTGTGCAGTTGTGTGCAGTCCTGTGCAGTTGTGTGCAGTCCTGTGCAGTTGTGTGCAGTCCTGTGCAGTTGTGAGCAGTGCTGTGCAGTTGTGAGCAGTGCTGTGCAGTTGTGTGCAGTCCTGTGCAGTTGTGTGCAGTCCTGTGCAGTTGTGTGCAGTCCTGTGCAGTTGTGTGCAGTCCTGTGCAGTTGTGTGCAGTCCTGTGCAGTTGTGTGCAGTCCTGTGCAGTTGTGTGCAGTCCTGTGCAGTTGTGTGCAATCCTGTGCAGTTGTGTGCAGTCCTGTGCAGTTGTGTGCAGTCCTGTGCAGTTGTGTGCTGTCCTGTGCAGTTGTGTGCAGTCCTGTGCAGTTGTGTGCAGTCCTGTGCAGTTGTGTGCAGTCCTGTGCAGTTGTGTGCAGTCCTGTGCAGTTGTGTGCAGTCCTTTGCAGTTGTGTGCAGTCCTGTGCCGTGTGTGCAGTCCTGTGCAGTCCTTTGCAGTTGTGTGCAATCCTGTGCACTTGCGTGCAGTGCTGTGCAGTCCTGTGCATTTGTGAGCAGTCCTGTGCAGTTGTGTGCAGTCCTGTGCAGTTGTGTGCAGTCCTGTGCAGTTGTGTGCAGTCCTGTGCAGTTGTGTGCAGTCCTGTGCAGTTGTGTGCTGTGCAGAGCAGTTCAGTTCCTGGTTTAGGTGAATCCAAGTGAGAGTTCAGTTGAATGCAGTTCTCTCATGAGCCTACAAGAAAGCAGCAGCGATGTAGCTGAATATCTGGAGGGAGGCCTATTCACAGCCTCTCTACTGTGTCCCTGTCGGTTCCATAGCCCAGGGTTAAGGCCTGCAGCTATTCTACCTAGAGGTGAGCAATCCACTCCTATAGATCGCTCTTCCAGGGTGACCAATGTCTAAACTGCATGCAGCCGAGTATATAAGGAATTATCACGTTTATGCAAGACAAAGGATTGGCAAGATAGTCATTACCTGAGGACTTATTAGGCACCTTTGTACTAGGTGTAGGAGATAGCTTGAAGCATCTACAGCTCCAGTTTAAATCCTGAGGACAGTCCGGCCAACTGTCAGAACAACATTGGAATAGAAGTTTCAGGATTCAGAAAAGCACCTTTTTATTCAAGGATTAGGATCAGGCCGGAGTTGTGACCAGTGTAAGACTTTCATTATTACCAGCCTAGTCTGAGCAGTAGTCTTCTTCTGTATTACAAGAGCCTGTACTTCACTGAGGACTTGCATTTCCCTTTTCCCCATATGGGGAGATTGTGCTTAATGCCGGACTGTATCAAGAGACTGTTTAATGCCAATGGATGTATTGTTATCAGGAGTCATCATCAGTAAAGTGCCATGTGGAGTTTCACCCTGTTTGCCTCAGACTCAATTCCTCGATTAACACTACAGTAAATGGTTGTACCTCCATACAAAAGGACTGGCGTCACGAATCTCACGACTACAAGGGACATTGTCACTGGCACATTAATACAGACCATCAAGGGCACCTCGAACCACCATCTGGCCAGTGTCCCTTACACCAGAGTGTGCCCCAGAGAATCCTTGTGCCGTTCTCCTTTTCAGTTATGTGAGCCTGCCCAGAGACGACGTAACCATGAGTAACCAGAACCGTATTTACCTCGGCCCACCTATTGCTCACACCGTGACCTCACGTATAAGTCCCCTGCAAGGTCTGGCATACCGCACCAGCAGCACAATCTGTGATTAGTTTATAGTTGAGGGATTTACTTAATTTAAATTAGGCTGATCATAGGTTAGGATGATCTGTGGGGTTGCCCAGACGGCTAGACCCTTCACTGTAGTTATTAACCCCTTTCAGCAGTCCCCCATTCACTAAACGAGGGTGCTGCTGAAAGGAGTTAATAACTACTGTGAAGGCCCCCCCTGGTGGCGATGAGGGCGTGGCTTCATGGAGTGGGGGCGTGGCTTCACGGGGGCTCATGCCCCAGATGTCTTCAGACCCTAGCAATGCCCCTGGTACCAACACCACTATACTTAAATATATCGTAAAAACTTCCTAAGGGGTAAGGGATACCCCAGATGCTGCCACCCGCCTGCTGCACATATAACATCCCGGTGTCAGGGGCATTATCAGCGAATTAAAGGGAAGCTCTATACCATCATCTGTAAAATGGATTTAATACAGTTTCCCATCTCGTTGTTAAATTTTCCATTTCAAGAAGTAATTTTCTAAACTCGGAAAGGTGAGTACCGTACGCCAAAGGAAACCAAACATATATCGGACATTGTAGAGGAAACTTAAAGGGGTTATCCCATGACTAATGTAAAAATAAACATCAGACATCATATAGTACAAGACAATCTCTTTCTAACAAAGCTAGAACCGGCCCTGTACCTCACATGGATCCAGAGATCTCCACATTCACTGCTCCAATTGCTCTGCTAGATTTATTTTAGGCTGGCAGCTCAGGGAGTGTGTCCTTTCTGCAGCTCTCTCCCTGTCATATCTCCGTGGGTGTGTCCTTGCTGCTGCTGCTGCTCTCTCCCTGTAAAGCTGCCTTCACACACAGCAGAAAATTCTGTGTCTGAAATCAGTTCCATTCACCTTAATGGAGATTGCAGAAATCCATGTGATTGCCGCCCCATTCAAGTGAATAGAACTGAATTTCAGTTGTGGAATTTTCTGCCACAAAATCTGCCACGTGTAAAGGCACCCTAACTCAGACATCTTTTAACAGTAGATACGGCATGTGCGTCCACCTCAGTGATGTTACTGAGGTGGACAGAGAGATTAGGAAAGGAACAAACAGCAGGTGGCGCTATACAGATACAATTTATTGAACGACTACTAATTGAATTGAATTTATTGAATACTTAGAAAAGTATTCAGATCCAGGTGATGGCGTGAAAAATGTTAGAAGGATTTTCCAAGATAGGATAGGTCATCAGTATCTGATCGGTGGTGGTCCAACACCCGGGATCTCCGTCGATCAGCTGTTTTAAGAAGGCACTGGTACCAAGCACAGCGGCCTATAAAGAGCAGAGAGAAGGCCAAGGTGCTACTGTAAGCACTGGAGATGAGCGGATTTTTCAAAAGTTCGATTCGGCTAATTTGCTGAATTTCAGAAAAAAAATTAGCTTTGTGACGAAGTAGTGGGTTCAGTGACAGGGAGCTGCGATAGTGCCGGCCCCCCTGTCATTGTACCCCTCAGATGCCGCGTTCATACATGATCGCGGCATTTGAGTGTAAAATTAACAATAAAAAAAATTAAATCAAACTTACCGCCTCCATTTGCTCGCAACGGTCTGACCGCCGCCATCTTGTTTTAGGATTTGGCGCAAAATCTTTCACGGCGCGAGATTACATCATCACTCCGGCCGACGTGGTGACATACGTCACCACGCAGGGGATTTCGGCCCAAGATCATCAATCAAGATGGCGGCTGATTTTTTTTGTGTGTTTTTTTTTTACACTACTTCAGGTTAAATAGATTCGCTTACACGAAGCACGAGGAAATTCGGCTTCGAGGCGAATCAAATTTATCCTGCAATTCGGATTCGATTCGCTCATCTCTAGTAAGCACCACTGTCTTCTCAAATAGTTGATCAGCAGCGGTTCCGGTTGTCAGACCCTCACTTTTTCAAGATTAAGATCTTGGGAAACCCCTTTAAATATTTTTTGTTACTACAGGACATAGCAAATGGTCATGGTCATTATACCGCAGCTTATTGGTTATGTATACTTGGTGTACTTCATATATATCTTTACATGCATACACAGACACCAATTTCCGATATGCTGATTCGGTAATAAGTGCAGATAGATTGGTGCCGTCCACTAGTCACTAAATTGTATTTTACATATTAATTGTGTGTATATTGTACAAGTCCATGTCATCCAGTGCAGACAAACGTATTTTTGTGTCTGTAGTTGAAAAGACCGTCCTGCAGTTTTTTGGATGGCCGTGTTCTCCCCACTGAAGTCTCTGAAGACTGAAAAAAGAACATTGTTTGATCCTCGTGTAGCTGGGCTAATTGCTCAGGCAATATCCAAAAAATGTTCCTAGACCCTGAATAGCGCTGCAGTCTATAAATCATAGACCAGAGATGAAAAAAAAGCCATAAAACCGTAAAAAAATGAAATTCCTCAGATTAAAAATACACTGTGGGGAAAACGTGCCTAGCATCAAAAAGCAAGTGTTAATTACATTGGTGGTCTACAACTTCAATCTCCAGCTGTTGTCTAACTATAACTCTCATCCTGCCAAGTCAGATGATGTCAAGGCATCCTAGGAGTTGTAGTTATGCAATAGCCACTGGTTGGATGATATTTATGATACCGTCTTTGTTGCCCATAGCAGTCAATCACAATACAGCTTACATTTTTCTAAAAAACTTTGGAAAATGAAAGCTGTGCTGTAATTGGTTGCTAGATATGTCAACCCCTATAGCCAAACTTGCCATCTTTTAGGCCTCTTTCACACGGGCGTCAGTTTTTTTGCCCGGATAAGAGCCGGGTGCGTTGCGGGAGAATGCGCGATTTTTTCTGCGCGAGTGCAAAACATTGTCATGCGTTGCACTCGCGTGAGAAAAATCGCGCATGTTTGGTACCCAAACCCAAACTTCTTCATAGAAGTTCGGGCTTGGGATTGATGTTCTGAAGATTGTATTATTTTCCCTTATAACATGGTTATAAGGGAAAATAATAGCATTCTGAATACAGAATGCATAGTAAACCAGCGCTAGAGGGGTTAAAAAATAAAAAAATAATTTAACTCACCTTAGTCCACTTGATCACGAAGCCGGAATCTCCTTGTGTCTCCTCTGCTGAACAGGACCTGGGGTGAGCTGCTCCATTAAATATCGGTTAAGGACCTTCGATGACGTCACTCCGGTCATCACATGGTCTTTTACCATGGTGAATCACCATGGTAAAAGATCATGTGACGTACCATGTGATGACCGGAGTGACGTCATCGAAGGTCCTTAACCGATATTTAATGGAGAAGCTCACCCCAGGTCCTGTTCAACTTCAGCGCAGAGGAGACACAAGGAGATGCCGGCTTCGTGATCAAGTGGACTAAGGTGAGTTAAATTATTTTTTTTTTTTTTTTTAACCCTTCCTGCACTATCCAATTCAGAATGCTATTATTATTCTGTATTCAGAATGTATTCAGAATATGCTCTGTATTCAGAATGCTATTATTTTCCCTTATAACCATGTTATAAGGGAAAATAATAATGATCGGGTCTCCATCCCGATCGTCTCCTAGCAACTGTGCATGAAAATCGCACGGCATCCGTACTTGCTTGCGGATGCCATCCGATTTTCACACACCCCATTCACTTCTATGGGGCCTGCGTCACGTCAAAATCGGACAATATAGAGCATGCTGCGATTTCAACTGAACGCACAAGTGATGCGTTAAAAACAACGCTCATGTGCACAGCCCCATAGAAATGAATGGGTCAGGATTTAGTGCGGGTGCCATACGTTCGCCGCACGGATCGCACCCGCACGGAAAACTCGCCCGTGTGAAAGGGGCCTTAGTAGGCATCCCGGAGATGGTAAAGTTATGGCATAAACACACCCCTTTTTCTGATACTCCACCCCTGAGGTTCCACTCTTTTTGTGATGCATAATGCAACTTTTCATGATGCGTCACATCTAGTGTTGTTTGAGCACCATAGTGCTCAGGGGCTCGGGCCGAACACATCGGGATGCTAACGGAATAGTATAACGGAAATCAATGGGAGAACCCGAGCATTAAACCAGGCCCCCCTGCTCTGAAGAGGGGAGGGTGTCTGGTTCATAGAAAAAAATCATGCTGGGTGAGAGAAATATCTTGGCAAAAGACAACTTTTCAATTTTTTTATACAAAGTTGGCATTTGACCAAGATATTTTTCTCACCCAGCATGGGTATATGTAAAATGACACCCCAAAACACATTCCCCAACTTCTCCTGAGTACGGCGATACCAGATGTGTGACACTTTATTGCAGCCAAGGTGGGCAAAGGGGCACATATTCCAAAGTGCACCTTTCAGATTTCGCAGGCCATTTTTTACACATTTTGATTGCAAGGTACTTCTCACACATTTGGGCCCCTAAATTGCCAGGGCAGTATAACTACCCCACAAGTGACCCCATTTTGGAAAGAAGACACCCCAAGGTATTCCGTGAGGGGCATGGCGAGTTCCTAGAATTTTTTATTTTTTGTCGCAAGTTAGTGGAATATGAGACTTTGTAAGGAAAAAAGAAAAAAAAAGAAAAATCATCATTTTCCGCTAACTTGTGACAAAAAATAAAAAATTCTAGGAACTCGCCATGCCCCTCACGGAATACCTTGGGGTGTCTTCTTTCCAAAATGGGGTCACTTGTGGGGTAGTTATACTGCCCTGGCAATTTAGGGGCCCAAATGTGTGAGAAGTACCTTGCAATCAAAATGTGTAAAAAATGGCCTGCGAAATCTGAAAGGTGCACTTTGGAATATGTGCCCCTTTGCCCACCTTGGCTGCAAAAAAGTGTCACACATCTGGTATCGCCGTACTCAGGAGAAGTTGGGGAATGTGTTTTGGGGTGTCATTTTACATATACCCATGCTGGGTGAGAGAAATATCTTGGCAAAAGACAACTTTTCCCATTTTTTTATACAAAGTTGGCATTTGACCAAGATATTTCTCTCACCCAGCATGGGTATATGTAAAATGATACCCCAAAACACATTCCCCAGCTTCTCCTGAGTACGGCGATACCACATGTGTGACACTTTTTTGCAGCCTAGATGCGCAAAGGGGCCCAAATTCCTTTTAGGAGGGCATTTTTAGACATTTGGATCCAGGACTTCTTCTCACACTTTCGGGCCCCTAAAAAGCCAGGGCAGTATAAATACCCCACATGTGACCCCACTTTGGAAAGAAGACTCCCCAAGGTATTCAATGAGGGGCCTGGCGAGTTCATATAAATGTATTTTTTTTGCATAAGTTAGCGGAAATTTTTTTTTTTTGTTTTTTTCTCACAAAGTCTCACTTTCCGCTAACTTAGGACAAAAATTTCAATCTTTCATGGACTCAATATGCCCCTCAGCGAATACCTTGGAGTGTCTTCTTTCCGAAATGGGGTCACATGTGGGGTATTTATACTGCCCTGGTTTTTTAGGGACCCTAAAGCGTGAGAAGAAGTCTGGAATATAAATGTCTAAAAATTTTTACGCATTTGGATTCCGTGAGGGGTATGGTGCGTCCATGTGAGATTTTATTTTTTGACACAAGTTAGTGGAATATGAGACTTAGTAAGAAAAAACAAACAAACAAAAAAATATATATTTCCGCTAACTTGGGCCAAAAAAATGTCTGAATGGAGCCTTAAAGGGGGGGGTGATCAATGACAGGGGGGTGATCAATGACAGGGGGGTGATCACCCATATAGATTCCCTGATCACCCCCTGTCATTGATCACCCCCCTGTAAGGCTCCATTCAGAGGTCCGCATGCGTTTTGCGGATCCGATCCATGTATCCATGGATCTGTAAAAATCATACGGACGTCTGAATGGAGCCTTACAGGGGGGTGATCAATGACAGAGGGGTGATCACCCATATACACTCCCTGATCACCCCCTGTCATTGATCACCCCCCTGTAAGGCTCCATTCAGAGGTCCGCATGCGTTTTGCGGATCCGATCCATGTATCCATGGATCTGTAAAAATCATACGGACGTCTGAATGGAGCCTTACAGGGGGGTGATCAATGACAGAGGGGTGATCAACCATATAGACTCCCTGATCACCCCAGTCATTGATCACCCCCCTGTAAGGCTCCATTCAGACGTCCGTATGATTTTTACGGATCCATGGATACATGGATCGGATCCGCAAAACACATGCGGACGTCTGAATGGAGCCTTACAGGGGGGTGATCAATGACAGGGGGGTGTTCAATGACAGGGAAGTGATCAGGAAGTCTATATGCGTGATCACCCCCTTGTCATTGATCACCCCCCTGTAAGGCTCCATTCAGACGTCCGCTTTTTTTTGCGGATCCGATCCATGTATCCGTGGATCCGTAAAAATCATACAGACGTCTGAATGGAGCCTTACAGGGGGGTGATCAATGACAGGGGGGTGATCAGGGAGTCTATATGGGGTGATCAGTGGTTCATAAAGGGTTAATAAGTGACGGGGGGGGGGGGGTGTAGTGTAGTGTAGTGTTTTGTGGTACTTTACACAGCTGCCTGAGTCCTCTGGTGGTCGATCCAAACAAAAGGGACCACCAGAGGACCAGGTAGCAGGTATATTAGACACTGTTATCAAAACAGCATCTAATATACCTGTTAGGGGTTAAAAAAATCACATCTCAAGCCTGCCAGCGAACGATCGCCGCTGGCAGGCTGGAGATCCACTCTCTTACCTTCCGTTCCTGTGAGCGCGCGCGCCTGTGTGCGCGCGTTCACAGGAAATCTCGGCTCTCGCGGGAGGACGCGTATATGCGTCCACCCAGAAGAGCAGGGCCGCCGGCAGGACGCAATCCTGCGTACGGCGGTCCTGGAGTGGTTAAAGGGGACACGCAATTCTGGGCTTTTTCGCTGCCGCCCGGTTCTCTGGCCCTCCGGTCGGTTAAGTAATTTTTTAAAGCCCTGGGATTGATTTACGATGACCCAGATCGAGTTTCGATAGCAGAATCTAAATTACGTAACTTACTACAGGGTAAACATACGGCTGAGGTTTACTGCACAGAGTTTAGGAGGTGGGCCACTGAGTCGGGGTGGAACGACCCCGCGTTACGTAGTCAGTTTTGTCAGGGGTTATCGGAAAGGTTGAAAGATTCCCTGGCTTTTCATGAATACACAGATACTTTGGAGAATGCAATGTCTTTGGCTATACGTTTAGATAGACGTATCAGAGAGAGGTGTAGGGGTCCCTCTGTGCAGGGGATTCCTCCCGCGTGCGGTTTTGTTTCACCAGCTGCCCAGGGTGATATTGCTTGTTACTCTGGGGTAGGGGAGGAACCCATGCAGTTAGGTCAGATTTCTGGTCATTCTATGTTTCTATTGTGGGAAGAGGGGTCATTTTTTTTTTCTTGTCCTTATGTTAAACCACAGGTGGAAGAGAAAAAGAAAAAAGAAAAAAAACTCCCCTCACACTTGGTTGTATGAATGGTGTGGTGGAGCAGACGGGTATGCAAGCTCCCTGCAGTTCCTGTTTTCTCCTTTCAGCTATGGTGGCGCTAGAGTCTAGAAATGTGTTTGTTGATGTTTTCCTTGATTGTGGTGCTGGGGTGAATTTAATTGACTTTCTTTTTCTTCAGGGCCTGGGACTAAGTACTTGCACGTTAGAGAACGAGATTCCTGTTTTTGCAATTGATTCTTCCCCTCTTTCTCAAAGGAGCCTTACTCACATTGTTAATGGTATTCATTTAAGGGTGGGTGATTCACATGCTGAGATTATTTCTTGTTTTGTCATGAAGGATTTGTCAGCTCCAATAGTGTTGGGGTTGCCATGGTTGTCTAGACATAACCCAATTATAGACTGGCAAGCAAGACAAATCATTGGTTGGAGCAAGTTTTGTTCGGATAATTGCCTTGTCACATCTATCGCTGAAGTGTCCATTACTGCCTTGCCTCAGTATCTCTCAGATTTTTCGGATGTCTTTTCGGAGGGTGGGGCTCAGGAATTGCCCCCTCATCGAGACTATGATTGTCCAGTGAATCTTATTCCGGGGGCTAAGTTGCCTAAGTCTCGGCTTTACAACCTCTCTCAACCCGAGAGAGAGGTCATGCGAAAGTATGTTGCTGAGAGTTTGGCAAAGGATCATATCAGACCATCTAAGTCTCCAGTGGCAGTAGGTTTGTTCTTCGTGAAGAAGAAAGATGGATCACTGAGACCGCGTTTGGACTTCCGGAAGTTGAACCGTATTACAGTTCGGGATCCCTATCCCCTGCCTTTGATCTCTGATCTTTTTGATCTGATTGTTGGAGCAAAGGTGTTCTCCAAGTTGGATTTGAGAGGAGCATACAATCTGATCAGGATCAAGGAGGGGGATGAGTGGAAAACGGCCTTCAATACGCACGTGGGGCATTTTGAGAACCTGGTAATGCCTTTTGGGTTGACGAATGCGCCAGCGGTATTTCAGCGATTCGTCAATGATATTTTTCATCACTTGGTGGGGAGGTTCGTAGTAGTTTACCTAGATGACATCTTAATTTATTCTCCTGATCTGAAGACCCATCAGGATCATGTGAGACAGGTTTTGACGATCCTTCGGGAGAATAAGTTATATGCTAAACTGGAGAAATGTTTGTTTGCGGTGCAAGAGCTTCCGTTCTTGGGATACATGCTTTCTGATTCCAGTTTTCGTATGGACCCCGAAAAGGTCTGGGCAGTTCTGGAGTGGGACCGACCGGAGAATCAGAAAGCTTTGATGCGGTTCTTGGGGTTTACGAATTATTATAGAAAATGTATTTCGAATTATTCCACCCTAGTCAAACCCCTTACTGATATGACCAAGAAGGGCGCTGATGTCTCTGTCTGGTCGGATGAGGCATTGCAGGCCTTTTCGGCTATTAAGGAGCATTTTGCGTCTGCTCCCATTCTGGTGCAGCTGGATGTATCTCAGCCATTCGTGGTGGAGGTTGATGCATCAGAGGTGGGGGTTGGGGCGGTGCTTTCGCAGGATTCTTCTCCTGGCAAGTGGGTCCCGTGTGCCTTCTTCTCCAGGAAGCTCTCGGTCGCCGAGAGAAATTATGATGTTGGAGATAGGGAGTTGTTGGCTATCAAGTTGGCCTTTGAGGAATGGCGTCACTGGTTAGAGGGGGCGTCCCACCCCGTTACGGTGTATACAGACCATAAGAATTTGGCCTACCTGCAATCTGCCAAGCGTCTGAACCCTAGACAGGCCAGATGGTCATTGTTTTTTACCAGGTTCAATTTCGTGGTTACCTTTCGCCCAGGGGTTAAGAACGTCAAGGCAGATGCCTTGTCTCGCAGCTTTCCTGGGGGAGGTGATTCAGAAGATCCAGCGCCGATTTTGGCGGATGGGGTGGTGGTCTCCGCTCTGTACCCTGAATTGGAGATGGAGGTATTGGGAGCTCAGGAGGGGGCTCCTGGTTCGTGTCCCCCAGGGAGGTTGTTTGTTCCTGAGGGCCTACGATACCAGGTGTTCAAGGAACATCACGATACTGTTCTCGCTGGACATCCTGGTGGTAAGTCCACCTGTGACCTGGTGTCCCGGAGGTTCTGGTGGCCAGGGTTACGTAAGAGTATTGAGAATTACGTGACAGCTTGTGAAACCTGCGCTCGGTCAAAGGTTGTTCATACTCAACCGCCTGGTTCACTTCTTCCATTGTCTATTCCACCTCGTCCTTGGACGCATTTGTCCATGGACTTTATTACGGACCTGCCGAGTTCCTCCGGGAGAACAGTGATTTTGGTGGTAGTCGACCGTTTCAGTAAAATGGCTCACTTTATACCACTAACGAGTCTGCCTAACGCTAAGACTCTTGTGCAGATCTTTGTGGATAATATTGTGAAATTGCACGGCATTCCTTCGGATGTGGTCTCTGATAGGGGCACGCAGTTTGTCTCCAGGTTTTGGAGGGCGTTCTGCTCTCGGCTTGGCATTCAACTTTCTTTCTCGTCAGCTTTTCATCCACAGTCGAATGGTCAGACGGAGCGTACCAATCAAAACCTGGAGACCTAGTTGAGGTGCTTTGTGGCTGAGAATCAGGAGGACTGGTCCTCGTTCTTGTCCTTAGCAGAATTTGCATTGAATAACCGTAGGCAGGAGTTCACGGGTAAGTCGCCATTTTTTGGTGCATACGGTTTCCATCCTCAGTTTGGTACCTTTTTTGGGTCTGGTTCCTCCGGGATGCCAGAGGAGGAGAGATTCTCTTCTGCCTTGTCCTCTATCTGGCAGAGGATTCAAGGGAATTTGGAGAGGATGGGTGAGAGGTATAAACGAATGGCTGACAGGAGACGTGTGACTGGTCCGGACCTGTGTGTGGGTGATCTGGTGTGGTTGTCCACTAAGAATATCAAGTTGAGAGTGCCATCTTGGAAACCGGGTCCAAGATTTGTTGGTCCGTATAAGATTTCTGCGGTGATCAATCCGGTGGCGTTTCGGCTGGATCTTCCGCAGACTTGGAGGATCCATGATGTTTTTCACAGGTCTTTGCTAAAAAAATATGTTAAACCGGTGGTACCATCGCCATTGCCTCCTCCTCCTGTTCTAGTCGAGAGAAACTTGGAGTTCGAGATCTCCAGGATTCTCGACTCGAGAGTTCTTTGGGGCTCCCTCCAGTACCTGGTGCACTGGAAGGGATACGGTCCTGAGGAGAGGATGTGGGTTCCGGCGTCAGATGTCAACGCCAGCCGACTGGTAAGGGCCTTTCAAAGGTCCCATCCGGATAAAGTTGGTCCAGGGTGTCCGGAGGTCACCCGTAGAAGGGGGGGTACTGTCAGAGGTCGGCCAGGAATGCAGCACAAGTTTAGTGGTTGCTTTGGAGCCGTGCTGGATCCGCCTCTCATCAGGTGCACTGGGTGGGGTCATTAGTTTAAATAGCACACTGCCCAGTGCCCTGAGCGGATTAAACTGTTCATTCTTGTCTGGGAAGCTTGAAGGGAAGGTTGACTGTCAGTTCCTGCTCTCAGAGATAAGTGTCATTTCTAGTTCGGTTGTTTGTGTCTTCTATTCCATCCAGGTTCTGTGCGAGCAGACTGCTCCTATCTCCCCACTTCACCATCTTAGGGAGTTCAGGGTTTTGTCAGCCCAGGCTGGAGGACACTAGCACACCTACCTTCAAGGTCTGCTGTGGGCTAAGCAGTGCAGGGAAAGAGGTCAGGGATAAGCTAGGAGGTGACCCTTCCCCTGTCTCTCGTCCAGAGCCTGGTTGGTGTGTTATCTTTTGTACAAAGTGTACGTCCGCGGTGACAGATGTTGTCCAAGTAGTACGCCACTTTTATAGAATGACAATAATACGCACAAAACCCCCCCAAAAAAATGATTTTAGAGGAAAAATTGTTAGGAAACATTCTTTCCTGTATATTTACTTGTATATAAAGTGCAAGTGCTGCCAAAAATTGCAAGCAAGAGCCACTCCGATACAACCTGTATGTCACATAAAGGAGGGCCTTATTCACATTGTGGTGCAATTGTTCATGTAGTGGGACTCCTACACTCATAAAGCCTATGTACTAAGTGAAAGGGCTGCCAAAAATGACAAGGAATCGGCACTCCAATACATCCTTTGTTACACATAAAGTAGGGCATCATACACAGCCTTGAAAAATTATGATTGATGGCCTGCGGGTGACCCTCAAAAACATTTAGAGCAAGGGCCTGCTGATCTGACCATCTAAAACATTATCGGTGAGGGCCTGCTGCCGCATTGGTGACTCTAGATAACCTGGGGCCGATCGCACGTCCCTGTGACGGCGACAATCAATTCGGATATCTGGCCTATCAACTTTCAATGTTATTGTCAGCGTAAACCATGGTGACTACGGGTAATGGGGAATCAGGGTTCGATTCCAGAGAGGGAGCCTGAGAAAAGTCTAAGGCTACCATATCCAAGCAAGGCATCATGCACGCAAATTACCTATTAGGTATAAATAGGTGAGGGCCTGCAGGTGAGCTGACCCTGTAAAAGATTGTAGGTGAAGGCCTGCTTGTGAGCTGACCCTGTAGAACATTATATGCGAGGACATGCTGGTGAGCTAACCCTGTAAAACATTATGTGCGAGGGCCTGCTGGTGAGCTGACCCTCTAAAACATTATATGCGAGGGCCTGCTGGTGAGCTGACCCTGTAAAACATTGTAGGTGAGGGCCTGCTGGTAAGCTGACCCTGTAAAACATTATATGCGAGGGCCTGCTGGTGAAAAGACCCTCTAAAAAATTATATGCAAGGGCCTTCATGTGAGCTGACCCTGTAAAAGATTGTAGGTGAAGGCCTGCTTGTGAGCTGACCCTGTAAAAAATTATATGCGAGGGCCTGCTGGTGAGCTGACCCTGTAAAACATTATATGCGAGGGTGAAAGCAGAGTTCCCCCTTACAGTCACATCTCAATCACAGTGCTGTGAATGCCAGAGTGCCCTCGTGGCTTGTTGTGTTGAGTGTATGCACGATTGTGACACCTACCAATTATATATTTGTGTAGGTATATATTATATGCCGTGGATAGGTGATAAATGTTGTTCGTGGGTCAATCCCTTTAAGATATTAAAGGGGTTGTCTCAAGAAGACAATTTATTCTCTAGATGATAGGTGTCTGATTGGTGGAAGTCAGACCACTGGGGTCCCCGGTGATCACGAGAAGGGGACATTGTTGTCTCCCATTTGAATAGAGCTGCTGGAGATAGCCAAGTACTTGTACTCTGCTATCTCCAGCAATCTCATAGAGTTGAATGGAGCGTGTCTGCCACTTCGTATAAATGAAGAGCACACGCCCCCTTTCCTGTGATAGGCGGGAATCCCATTGGTCGGACCCCCACTGATCAGACATGTGTCTCCTATCCTGTGGATAGGAGATACGTTGTTGTAATGGGACATCCCCTTTAATGGATGTCTACGTCCCAGGAATATCATAGATAAACAGAAGGTAGGGGCCATGGCAGTGACTAATCCATAGTCCCTAGTACCACAGCTTAGCCCCATTTACAAGATACAGTTGTAACACCCCAGAGTGGTGTTACCACTCTTGCACCTTGCTACTATCTTTTATGGTCTAACCTGTAGGTCACCTATATATTTATTTCCAGGTCCCTCAACACTGTGCATTTATAATGTTATGTAACTGTTCATGTAATGTGTGGTAGCAAACACGGCAGAGCTATCTTAGATAGGATGGAATTTGCCATTCCATTCTAACCCCCCCCCCCCCGGAGAGAAGTGGGCTAGAGAAGTGGGCTAGTCCTACTTCCTGCAGGAAGGGTGAGAACAAGTTAGTTTTAGTCTAGCTCACCCCCAGGTAGGGTAAGGGTGTGCAGGGGCACGTCTCTGCTGGGCATGCCCACGCCAGCCAGAGCACCTTAAGCTGTACTGGCCATTGAGGCCAAAGCTTAAAGCCTCAGAAGCCAGGAGGAAAGTTCCCTGGAATAACCTAGAGTCAGACTACAGAGGAGAAGTGCAGCATAAAGAAGAAGCTGAGTTATACAGCTAGCTTGTCAGTACAGCAAAGTGAGAGTTTGCCTGCCAGTTTAATGCTAAAGCCTGCTGGAACCAAGACAAAGCCTGAAACAGTTTGGAGAAACTTTTAATTAAGTAAAGCTGCAATTGAACTTCATCTCAAGGTCTGGACTCAAGTTATTTCTTCAAATCCTTCAATTATTCCCCCTATTTATTGTTTCGGAGCCAAAGCCTGGGGTCCAGCGTTATCCAGGCAGAAGCACCGTGACACACATAAAGAGATTTTAGGCTGCAATATACCACTCAGAATCTCCTATACCTGGGTCGCATTATATAGAGGGCCCTAGGGGGAGGTGCCCGTTGCACAGTTGTATGTACCCCCACCATTGACGGCCAATCCTATCCGACCCTAGGATATATTTTTCTAGTAAAACCTTTTTCCTAAATTAACACTGATATAAATATATATAAATACATCGGAAATGAACATACAGTCAGGTCCATAAATATTGGGACATCGACACAAGTCAAAAGTTTTTGGCTCTATACACCACCACAATTAATTTGAAATGAAACAAACAAGATGTGCTATAACTGCAGACTGTCAGCTTTATTTTGAGGGTATTTACATCCAAATCAGATGAACGGTGCAGGAATTGCATCAGTGCCTCCCACTTGTTAAGGGACCAAAAGTAATGGGACAGAATAATAATCATAAATCAAACTTTTACTTTTTAATACTTGGTTGCAAATCCTTTTGCAGTCAATTACAGCCTGAAGTCTGGAATGCATAGACCTCACCAGACGCTGGGTTTCATCCCTGGTGATGCTCTGCCAGGCCTCTACTGCAACTGTCTTCAGTTCCTGCTTGTTCTTGGGGCATTTTCCCTTCAGTTTTGTCTGCAGCAAGTGAAATGCATGCTCAATCGGATTCAGTTCAGGTGATTGACTCGGCCATTGCATAACATTCCACTTCTTTCCCTTAAAAAACTCTTTGGTTGCTTTTGCAGTATGCTTTGGGTCATTGTCCATCTGCACTGTGAAGCATCCGTCCAATGAGTTCTGAAGCATGTGGCTGAATATGAGCAGATAATATTGCCCAAAACACTTCAGAATTCATCCTGCTGCTGTTGTCAGCAGTCACATCATCAATAAATACAAGAGAACCAGTTCCACGCCATGACACTACCACCACCATGCTTCACTGATGAGGTGGTATGCTTAGGATCATGAGCAGTTCCTTTCCTTCTCCATACTCCTCTCTTCCCATCACTCTGGTACAAGTTGATCGTGGTCTCATCTGTCCATAGGATGTTGTTCCAGAACTGTGAGGGCTTTTTTAGATGTCGTTTGGCAAACTTTAATCTGGCCTTCCTGTTTTTGAGGCTCACCAATGGTTTACATCTTGTGGTGAACCCTCTCTATTCACTCTGGTGAAGTCTTCTGTTGATTGTTGACTTTGACACACATACACCTACCTCCTGGAGACTATTCTTTACCTGGCCAACTGTTGTGAAGGGTGTTTTCTTCACCAGGGAAATAATTTTTTGGTCATCCACCACAGTTGTTTTCCATGGTCTTCCGGGTCTTTGGTGTTGCTGAGCTCACGATGCGTTCCTTCTTTTTAAGAATGTTCCAAACAGTTGTTTTGACCACGCCTAATGTTTTTGCTATCTCTCTGATTGGTTTGTTTTGTTTTTTCAGCCTAATGATGGCTTGCTTCACTGATAGTGACAGCTCTTTGGATCTCATCTTGAGAGTTGACAGCAACAGATTCCAAATGCAAATAGCACACTGGAAATTAACTCTGGACCTTTTATCTGCTCATTGTAATTGGGATAATGAGGGAATAACACACACCTGGCCATGGAACAGCTGAGAAGCCAATTGTCCCATTACTTTTGGTTCCTTAACAAGTGGGAGGCACATATGCAAACTGTCGTAATTCCTACACCGTTCACCTGATTTGGATGTAAATACCCTCAAATTAAAGCTGGCAGTCTGCAGGTAAAGCACATCTTGTTCGTTTCATTTCAAATCCATTGTGGTGGTGTTTACACCCAAAAATGTTACAATTGTGCCCATGTCCCAATATTTATGGACCTGACTGTATATTCCTCGCAAGTATTTTGATACACGTATGTAGATGAGGTGTCCCTTTTAGAGGCCACTGTTAGACATCTCCAGTACGATATGAAGCACATGCATACATTTCTTACAATGTGCGTGAAGCTTCTTTGAATTTATTTATGAGGATAAATGCTCATCACCACACAGTAAACAAAAGGAAATTAGAAGCACCAGTTGCCGAACACTGTTTGCAGCTTACATCACAGACAAAGAGACATGAAAGTTCAAGGACTCAAGGGAAATTTCAGATTTTTAGAGGAACAAAATGATGTGCGCATTTACCCTCGTGAAGGGCTTAAATATTCAAAAGCAGAAAGGAATCTGTTTTTTGGATTCATGTTATTTCATAAAATTGGAGCTTTTAGGGTCACAGCTTTTGATGACCAGATTCTAAGCTCGGTCGACCATTTTGAATCATTTATCATAGATGAGTCTAAATTTTCCTTTCTGCACTGTGTAGATAATGGATTGGGGCTAGAAGGCAAAAGTGGTAATGTCCCAGAAGTCTCCACCATCCCCAGCTTCCAATCCATTGGACCTAGTAGTTTGGAGAATTTTCCTTATTCGGAGCTCTAAGGACTGCCATACTCATTCTGTAGGCCTCTGTAACCACAGTAAGCAGGAACACGTGGACAGTGAGCCCTAACTGGAACTGCTACTTTGAGTGTAAGCTCTAGGTGGCAAGTCCGCAACAGGTGTTGTACAGAAATGGGTCGGAACTAAGCAGACAATACAGTACCAAACCGCAAGATAGGGGGTAGTCAAATAAGCCAGGCCGAAGTCAGAAATGAAAAGACGAGAAACACATTACCAAATCACGAGACGGAGAGTGTTCAACGGCAAGCCAAGGTCAAATCTGAAAAGCAATCCAAACGCATACAGAAACGGAACCAGGAGCACAGCTCGGGAAGTCAATGACTATCACTGACACGGGAATATGGCCAGGAAGGTTTAAGTAGAGCACCAAGTCCCAGGATCAGAACCTGATAGTTCATGACTCGGCGCTCCATTTGTCAGAACACTAGGACACAGAAATAGATCAGCTGAGCAATCAGCCCACTGTTAGTCTCCTCCATCACACGCCCGCTGTGGGGAGAAACAGAGCATTGCATCCTATTGTAATGTCGCTGTTGCGTTACCAGGGAACATGGGTTAGCAGGTGTGTCTCTTCTAGCGCAGTTGCATGGAAGCTGGAGATCTTGCCGCTGGAGCCCGGACAAGTAAGTCGTGACAGCCTCTTGACAAAGTTGGTAGAGTTCCCTGAAATGTAGCTTCATGTGTAGTTCCCTGGACTGAGCAAAGGTACTTTGAACTATGGACATTTATGGACAGTTGCCCCTATTGCCTTACGAAAAGCCATCAACTCACATTCTACCCAGGAGGAGACTGGAGAATCCAGCTCAGTACCTCGCCTGTATTGTTTTGTAATTGAGTTCCTCCAGTAAAGAGGAACACTGGTTCCCTGCAGACCCTGACTCTCTAGACTTTACCATAGTTTTGGGGCCACCGCAAACCTGGTCACTGCACATGGTGGATCCCCTCCATACATAACTTGAGGTATTGTTTTACTTTGCACCAAGTGGAGTTATCATGCACTTTATCTACACCTCTTGTTTTATTCTGACTTCTGTCAAAAAGAGTATTAAAAGGGTTATGCAAGTTAGTAGAAATACCCCCCCCCACAATGCCCGGACCCCTCCTATAGACAATACTTGCCCCATCCCCGACACCCATGTCCCTGCACGGCCGCCGCTGCATATCTCCGTCGGGCATATCAAAACATCCAGGGACGAGGGGAGCAGCCAACAGCAGGCCTCAACGGTGATCAGCCTCCCTAGCATCGCGGCCTGATATTGGCTGCTCCGCCCATCGCCAGATGTTTTGATCCGCAAAATGGTAAGATGCAGCGGCGGCCATGCAGCAATCCTGAGGGAGTAAGTATCGTCTATAGGAGGGGGCCCTGGCATTGTGGAGGGGAATTTCTACTATTGGATAACCCCTTTATGTATATATTATGGATATGTGATTTACAATATTGAAAGTGAAGCTGGAATTTTGCAGTAAATTTGGTTTTTTTTGTGTGACTTTTTGTTCTATTCTAACTGTCATGTTTTTTTTTCCAAAAAATCTTTTTTAGCATATGTTACTGCTGCAGCAGCATTATGCATAAAGCAATATTTAGTTCCTTCACATACCACTGTTTTCTTTGAGTTTTCCCCTTAATTATGGCTGTTTAAACATTTACAATATGAGGACCTTCTCAAGATGGCTCCTCTGCCAGTTCTCTGAGGCCAAAACTGCTTTCCCTCACTCACAATACATACTTGCTGTAGCCAGCAGCTCCCTGCCAGCCAATCAGATTGGATTACTGACACACCTCCTCACTCTGAAGCCTAATACAGGCATGCAGTGTTAAGAACTGACCTCTGTCTTCTGTTTATAATAAAAGGAAGACAGACAAGTTCTAGCAACAGTCTTTTAGGGGAGCAGTGGAAAGGGACGGTGGACATTAATGAAAGCTGTTATTATAAGGTAATTACAGATCTTTTGACAATCATTGACAGACTAACTCAGGTATACATGCCAGGGTCTAATAAACTAGCAAATAAAATAAAAATATGACAGTTACCCTTTAAAGAGTGATTATTGCAAGGAATGAGAGACCCTAGAGTAGTCGCCTATTTACACTTGGTGGTATAAGGATTGATGAATGTTATTTTTTGCCCTTAGCTAGTAGAAGCCTGGTGACTGAATGCATTGCCATATACTGTAAATCATCATGGAGTAGATGTCCTGGTGCACCAGTGAAGTAAGGGTCGGCCTGGCCTACCGGAGTGCAAGAGGATCCTCCAGTGGACCTCTACGACTGTGTATACAGAGACTGTCTATACAGGTACGTCATCATAAGCAAAGCCTAGCAGGGAGGATCGGAGTGGAGGCACCTGAAGAGGTGATCATACATTATTTTCTCAGCTTCTGGGACATTTATGGCGTATTGATAGGACACGCCCTTTGCTGTGAAATGCTCAGCAGCATCCTCACCATTCACTGCTATGGGACTTCTGTAAAAAGAGCAGTGAGCACGCTCTCTGCTATTTTTGTTCCATAGCAGTGATATGTGTAACGCCCCAGAGTGGCATTACCACCTTTGCACCTTGCTACTATTTTCTATGGTTAACTTAATGTCATCCTATGTATTTATTTCCAGATCCCGTATAATGTGCATATTTATTGCTATGCAACTGTTGTGTTCAAGTGTAATATGCCTGGTTCACCAGCAAGTGGCAGAAAACATGGCAGAGCTAGAAGTATATAGAATTGGGCTTTCCATTCCATTCTAACACCTCTGTGGTGTGGTGGGTGTGTCCCACTTGCTGCAGGGAGGGTGGTTCTAGTTAGAGTCAGTCTCAGCTTACCCCCTGCTAGGGGAAGGAAGCAGGTGCATGTCCCTGCTGGACATGCCTTGCCAAGCCAGCTAGAGCACCTTAAGCTCTGCTGGATGTGGAGGCCAAAGCTTAGAGCCTCAGAAGCCAGGAGGAGAGTTCCCTGCCATAATTAAGAAACAGACCATACCAAGAGAAGTTACAGCATCCAGAGGAAGCTAAGTTATACAGCTGCCCTGTCAGCACAGCAGAGCCAGAGAGAAACGGATGTAGCAATGAGGAGTTTGCCTGCCACAGTCAATGCTTATGCCTGCTGGAATCAAGACAAAGCCTGAAACTGTTTGGAGAAACGTTTATGCCAAGTAAAGCTGTTATCAACTTCATCACAAAGTCTGTACTCAATTTATTTAATCATCCCCTTCATCAACAACCCCCCTTTTAATTGCTGCGGAGCCAATGCCTAGGGTCCAGCGTATCCAGGTAGGAGCACCGTGACACATGCACCAACATTAAGAGACATTATAGGCTACCCTACATCACTCTGGCATTCCTACACCTGGGTACCATCCACAGTATCACTAAAAGGGGCCCTGCGCCCTTGTTGCTTTTTCCTCTTAAAGGGCACATGCTTCACCACCCCTCCATTCACTGCTATGGGACATCCAAAAATAGCCGAGCCAGCACTTTGTTATTTTTGGAAGTCCTACAGCAGTGAATGGAGGGGTGGAGAAGCATGCATGTCTTGCTCTCCATTCATTTTGGTCCCTGATCTTGAGGTAGGATCAGGTCCCAGAGGTGGGACCAGCACCTATCGGATATTTATGGCTTGTTCCATCCTTTTTAACTGCCTCAAAAATGTTATGTTAGTCATGTATTAGAGGAGGCTTTCATTTGCCTAAGGGTGTCCACCAACCCTGATTCGGCCACAAATAGTTTACATACTGTATACATCAAGTAACAGAAGGAGACCTTTCCTATCACGTACCTCCCAGTAGGGGGCATCATGTCTAGTTCTTGACTAAGCCAGTAAATCACATTCATAACACTTACAATACTGAGATTCCTAACGTCAGAATGATATTCTTCTTGACATTTCTGAATTCATTTGTCAGACCTTAAAAGCCGCTACCTTAATCCCAGACTGCCTCATTATTAGGAATTCAAAAAGCAATAAGCATGCCCACTAGCAGAGGTTTGAAGGATCCCTGTAGACCCTTGCTGCATCCACAACAAAAATATGCAGATGAAAAGCGGCGCCGAATGCCATGCAGGTCCCCAGAACCTTATGCTATTTATCTGAGCGGCAAAGACGAACATTGATCCAAACGCCTGACAGATCTGTACAGTGGTGTCGCCGAGAACCAGGGCAAATGAGTCCATCTCCATCTAGATGTACCATGGTTAGCACTCCCTATGTTAACTCAATTTCTTAACTCATTTCATTATCTTGAGACAAAAGCCATTGAAAAGCAATTGAAGGTGTTTGCTTAGATTAGATAACACAACTCAGAAATCTCATAAAAAAGGAGTGCTAACCATGTTGTAGCTGTATCACCTGTAAAAAAAAAAAATTATACCCCCCCGACCTCCATGCAATGTAGCTCCATTCAGAGAACAACTGTCACGTGCCAGAGGCCCACAGGCAGAAGCAGACCAGGGACCAACAGAGTACTTTATTACACATGTAATAGAAGAACATGACAGTAACATATGCAGGTTAGGCAATAGTGGTAGCACTACCACAGAACCAAGTGCACCAGCAGACCAGAGGCAAAACCCAGAGGGCGGAAAGCCAGTAAGCCCCGTTCTTCACAGAGCCTCTGGTGGTGGGGATAAACTGGACCGAGGGCACACTGGTCGCACCTCCAGGAAGGTCCTGGTTCACTTGGCCCCTACCTGCAAGGAACCATGCTGGTGCAAGCCCCAGTGGAACAGACAACAGAACTGGAACCCAAGCAAAAACAGGACATGGATCAGACAAGACAAACGGGAACCAGCACAGAAGCAGATGCCTGGAACCCAAGCGGAATGGAAGAATGGCGGTCTCAGGCAGAGCTGCACACAGACTAGAGGAACAGGCTAGATCAGAAGCAGTTTAGCACTGCCAGGCTATCAGACTCAGTTAGAGCACCTCTAGGCTACACAAGGAACAGAGTGGATCCAGACAGAGAACAGGTACAGAAGAACAGGCAAGGCATGGACAAGCATAACAACATCAACATGTACAGACAGAAGATCAGACAAGTACATAACATCAGCAACACACCAATGCTTTACCAGGTGACACCTCACAAAAGGACAGACTGACCTTCCTGGGTGAGCAGCGAGGTCCTACACCCAGCAAGACACAAGAGGCTGACCCACAGTTCACAGATGGATATAGCTTTGATAACATGTGTCTTTACAGAGGAAGATGTTCTAAGTTTGCTGTCTAAAGTGAAGACAAATAAGTCACAGGGGCCTGATGAGATACAGCCAAAATTATTAAAAGATCTTAGTGGTGAGCTGGCAAAACCGTTAACAGATTTATTTAACCAATCATTAGTAACAGGAGTCGTCCCGGAAGATTGGAAATTGGCAAATGTCGTGCCCATTCACAAGAAAGGTAGTAGGGAGGAATTGAGCAACTATAGACCAGTGAGTCTGACATCAATAGTAGGCAAATTAATGGAAACCCTACTAAAGGATAGGATTGTGGAACATCTAAAATCCCATGGATTGCAAGATGAAAAACAACATGGGTTTACTTCAGGGAGATCATGTCAAACAAATCTTATAGATTTTTTTGACTGGGTGACTAAAATAATAGACGGTGGAGGTGCAGTAGACATCGCATATCTAGATTTTAGTAAGGCTTTTGACACTGTCCCACATAGAAGACTTATCAATAAACTGCAGTCATTGAGCATGGACTCCCATATTGTTGAGTGGATTAGGCAGTGGCTGAGTGACAGACAACAGAGGGTTGTAGTCAATGGAGAACATTCAAAACAAGGTCTTGTTACCAGTGGGGTTCCACAGGGATCTGTACTGGGACCAATTTTGTTTAATATCTTCAGTGATATTGCAAAAGGCCTCGATGGTAAGGTTTGTCTTTTTGCTGATGACACAAAGATATGTAACAGGGTTGATGTTCCTGGAGGGAAACGCCAAATGGAAAAGGATTTAGGAAAACTAGAAGAATGGTCAGAACTCTGGCAACTGAAATTTAATGTGGATAAGTGCAAGATAATGCACCTGGGGCGTAAAAACCCAAGGGCAGAATATAGAATATTTGACACAGTCCTGACCTCAGTATCTGAGGAAAGGGATTTAGGAGTAATTATTTCAGAAGACTTAAAGGTGGGAAGACAATGTAATAAAGCAGCACGAAATGCCAGCAGAATGCTTGGATGTATAGGGAGAGGTATAAGCAGTAGAAAGAGTGAAGTGCTTATGCCGCTGTACAGAGCACTGGTGAGACCTCACCTGGAGTATTGTGCGCAGTACTGGAGGCCATATCTCCAGAAGGATATAGATACTCTAGAGAGAGTTCAGAGAAGAGCTACTAAACTAGTACATGGATTGCAGGATAAAACTTACCAGGAAAGATTAAAGGACCTTAACATGTATAGCTTGGAAGAAAGACGAGACAGAGGGGATATGATAGAAACTTTTAAATACATAAAGGGAATCAACTCGGTAAAGGAGGAGAGAATATTTAAAAGAAGAAAAACTACCACAAGAGGACACAGTTTTAAATTAGAGGGGCAAAGGTTTAAAAGTAATATCAGGAAGTATTACTTTACTGAGAGAGTAGTGGATGCATGGAATAGCCTTCCTGCAGAAGTGGTAGCTGCAAATACAGTGGAGGAGTTTAAGCATGCATGGGATAGGCATAAGGCTATCCTTCATATAAGATAGGGCCAGGGGCTATACATAGTATTCAGTATATTGGGCAGACTAGATGGGCCAAATGGTTCTTATCTGCCGACACATTCTATGTTTCTATGTTTCTATAACAGGGCATCTGATAAGCCATACCCAGAAACAGATCAGGGAATGTTAACCCCATCGGAACAGGACTAACAAGAAGCACAGAACATATGTGACGCCCCAGAGTGGTGTTACTGCGGTATGCCAGACCTTGCAGGGGAATTATGCATGAGGTCACGGTGTGAGCAATAGGTGGGCCGAGGTAAATACGGTTCTGGTTACTCGCGGTTACGTCGTCCCTGGGCAGGCTCGCATGAGTGAAAAGGAGAACGGCACAAGGATGCTCTGGGGCACACTCTGGTGTGAGGGACACAGGCTAGATGGTGGTTCGAGGTGTCCTTGGTGGTCTGTATTAATGTGCCAGTGGCAAGGTCCCTTGTAGTAATGACGCCAGTACCTTTTGTATGGAGGTACAACCATTTACTATAGTGTTAATGGAGGAACTTGAGACTGAGACCGGAAGAATGAAATCCACGGTAGAACTTTACTGAAGATAACTCCTGATAACAGTACATCCAAAGTATTAAACAGTCTTTTGATACAGTCCGGCATTAAGCACAATCTCCCATACATATGGGGAAAGGGAAATGCAAGTCCTCAATGAAGTACAGGCTCTTTGTAATGAATATGAAAGCTACTGCTCAGACTAGGCTTATAAAAATGAAAGTCTTACACTGGTCAGAACTCCGGCCTTATCCTAACCTTGGTTGAAGGTGCTTTTCTAAATCTTGGAACTTCTATTCCAATGTTGTTCTGACAGTTGGCCTAACTCAGAGTTTGAACTGGAGATGTGGATGCTTCATGCAGTGTCCTACACCTACTACAAAGGTGCCTAATAAGTCCTCAGGTAATGACTATCTTGCTACTCCTTTGTCTTGCATAAAAACGTGATAATTCCTTAGGTACTCGGCTGCGTACAGTTTAGACATTGGTCACCCTGGAAGAGCGATCTTTAGGAGTGGATTGCTCACCTCTAGGAAGAATAGTTGCAGGCTTTAACCCTGGACTGTGGAGCCGACAGGGACAGAGTAGAGAGGCTGTGAATAGGCCTCCCTCCAGGTATTCAGCTACATTGCTGTTGCTTTCTGACTAAGCTCATGAGAGAACTCAATAATAATAATGTAGGCTGGCTCACAGTATTTTTGCATAAAATTTATTAATATACTAAATCAACATAAACTGACTTAATGTCAGTATCAGCATACATACATAGACAAATGTGTATATAGGTATAAAAGTGCGGAGCTCACGCACATACCTAAATATCGGAGTACTCCTAGGAATGAGACCTGTTGGCCAGAGTTAGGTTACAAGGGGTATTTCTATTGGACCGCTCAAATGTCCACGATTGTATTTATCAATTTGCCAAATAGTTGGAACCATAGGTTCAAGATTGTCCTTGTTGTAGTTTCCCACAAGGGGGACTCTGTGTTTAAATGTCGTCTGACAGATAGTAACCACACTTTCTCCGATCTGCGGGGCTCCACTTACTTGTTCCTTGCGGAGTAAACCATCAGACCCTGCTCGCTCAGCGTCCCACGTGTCCAGCCGGGTAGTCGATTGCTGGCTTGTGACGTAGGTGCCTAGGCCGTCAGGCCAGACGGAAGCTGGTATAGCTGAGCCGAGCCGGTAATTGCCTGAACTTGTCAGGCCCGGGAGAGTGAACACAGCAGGATTTACCTTGTGTTTGTGGCAGTGTCAGATATAATAACACAGTTTTAGTCCACTTAGTAGATTCTTGGTGAACAAATTCTTTGTAGCGGTATATAGTTGAAAATAAGTCCTCTTGCGTTTTTAAAAAAGCCGCACCAATAGCCTGGTCTCAATACACACTAGACGCGTTTCGGAAACAAGTTCCTTCCTCAGTAGATAGTTGTGTAATGCTAGATACAGACACGAATTGTTGCTTTATATACCCTATTTGGGTTTATTATAAAACAGGGGTCGGATTGCGGACTGGGCTATCTGCACAGCCGCAATCTTCACCTTTAATGACATAATCAATTGCTGACTTCAAACGTATCACAATGTATATCTTACTTGATACATTATAATTATACTTATGTGAATTACATGTTGCAAATAAAATAGAACAATTAAACTATTAAATTATAACATATGCTGGAATAACTGGACTTTAACATGAAGAGGTTTGATAGAATATGTGGGTCGGATTTTGGACTGGGCCAATCACACAGTCTCAACCTTTACCCTGTAATACATAGATAGTCGGTATAGTCCAGTATATTGCTGCATACGTTTTACAATATTGTAAAACGTATGCAGCAATATACTGGACTATACCGACTATCTATGTATTACAGGGTAAAGGTTGAGACTGTGTGATTGGCCCAGTCCAAAATCCGACCCACATATTCTATCAAACCTCTTCATGTTAAAGTCCAGTTATTCCAGCATATGTTATAATTTAATAGTTTAATTGTTCTATTTTATTTGCAACATGTAATTCACATAAGTATAATTATAATGTATCAAGTAAGATATACATTGTGATACGTTTGAAGTCAGCAATTGATTATGTCATTAAAGGTGAAGATTGCGGCTGTGCAGATAGCCCAGTCCGCAATCCGACCCCTGTTTTATAATAAACCCAAATAGGGTATATAAAGCAACAATTCGTGTCTGTATCTAGCATTACACAACTATCTACTGAGGAAGGAACTTGTTTCCGAAACGCGTCTAGTGTGTATTGAGACCAGGCTATTGGTGCGGCTTTTTTAAAAACGCAAGAGGACTTATTTTCAACTATATACCGCTACAAAGAATTTGTTCACCAAGAATCTACTAAGTGGACTAAAACTGTGTTATTATATCTGACACTGCCACAAACACAAGGTAAATCCTGCTGTGTTCACTCTCCCGGGCCTGACAAGTTCAGGCAATTACCGGCTCGGCTCAGCTATACCAGCTTCCGTCTGGCCTGACGGCCTAGGCACCTACGTCACAAGCCAGCAATCGACTACCCGGCTGGACACGTGGGACGCTGAGCGAGCAGGGTCTGATGGTTTACTCCGCAAGGAACAAGTAAGTGGAGCCCCGCAGATCGGAGAAAGTGTGGTTACTATCTGTCAGACGACATTTAAACACAGAGTCCCCCTTGTGGGAAACTACAACAAGGACAATCTTGAACCTATGGTTCCAACTATTTGGCAAATTGATAAATACAATCGTGGACATTTGAGCGGTCCAATAGAAATACCCCTTGTAACCTAACTCTGGCCAACAGGTCTCATTCCTAGGAGTACTCCGATATTTAGGTATGTGCGTGAGCTCCGCACTTTTATACCTATATACACATTTGTCTATGTATGTATGCTGATACTGACATTAAGTCAGTTTATGTTGATTTAGTATATTAATAAATTTTATGCAAAAATACTGTGAGCCAGCCTACATTATTATTATTGATTTATCCTTTTTTCACCTGGTAACTGAAAGGCTAAGCTCCAGTAGTTTGCTGGTGGAGCCTTTTCTAATTATTCGATATTAGTTTCATGAGAGAACTGCTTTGAACTGAACTCTCAATTGGATTGACCTGAGCTCAACTGCACAACCAACTGATCTGGTTTGATCTGCCTAACTTAGGTCTGAGCTAAGCTATATATATATATATATATATATATATACTGACACTGCTCCATCTTGTGGAGAAACGAGTGTAGTGCACCCTGACTAGGCCTGTGTAAAGGAGCTTTGCATATAGAATCACATTGTGACATGGGAGAATATGACAGAAGATAAAATACAAAATGCAGGCATATTACATGACATTAATACATAATTAAAACACGTTTGCGGGGCCCACGGTCACGTAGTGGGACACTGCATTACCACTTCTGCACCTTACTACTGTCTTTATTGGTCTAACCTCATGTCATCTTATGCATTTATTCCAGGTCCTCCGCACTGTGCATTTCTAATGTTAAGTAACTGTGCCTGGTTCACCAGCAGCAAATATGGCAGAACTATAGTTAGAGAGAGTGGAACTTTCCATTCCATTCTAACCCCCCTCTGTAGGGAGTGGGCCAGATCTACTTCCTGCAGGAAGGGTAGGGCAAAAGTTCTAGTCAGTGTAGTTCACACCCAGCTAAGGGAAGGGTGTGCAGGGGCTAGATGTGCCCACGCCAGCCAGAGCACCCTAAGCTCTGCTGGCCATGGAAGCCAAAGCTTAAAGCCTCAGGAGCCAGGAGGAAAGTTCCCTGGCATAACCTAGAGTCAGACTGCAAAGAGAAGTGCAGCATATGAAGGAAGATGAGTTATACAGCCAGCTTGTCAGTACAGCAGAGCCAGAGAGAAACAGATATAGCGAGTGGAGTTTGCCTGCCAGTTTGATGCCAAAGCCTGCTGGAACCAAGACAAAGCCTGTAAACCGTTTTGAAGAAACGTTTACCAAAGTAAAGCTGCCATTGAACTTCATCTCAAGGTCTGGACTCAAGTTATTCTTTTATACCTCAATTATTCCCCCTATTTAAATCCACCATGACACACATAAACATACATTTTAGGCCGCACTATACCACTCGGCAATTCTTACACCTGGGACGAGTGACATATAGAGGGAGGCTGCCCGTTGCAATCTTGGCGTCACGAAACACGATCTACTTTTGCTGCTGGAAGGCCTCCTCTATTTGTAAAACCCCCTACAAGAGACTTTATAGCATCTACTTACTGCTGGAGAGTGTGAATCTGCATCAGTTGCAGCACTGTGGAAAAACAGGGGTTAATCAGCCATCTTGGATTTGGGCATCCTGTGTTGAGAGAAAGAGATCCACCCAGCAGAGGGGAGCCCGCCTCCACAAAAAAAAAAACATTCTTGCAGCAGAAGGAACTAAAGTGCTCAGTACAAGTTCCCAGGAGGACAAAGAAATCGTCTGCACCCTTACAGGAAGTGAAAGCAGTGGCCATTTTGGAAAAGGGAAAATACATTTGCTTCTTCCCTGGATCCTGAGAAGCAACGTCCAAAGATCTGAGTGAGTACTGCTGGGAATTTTAATCAGGGGCCATTTTTATGCGTCTTAAAGGGAAACTCTAAAAAATGTGCCCTGCTGGATTTTGTGATTTCCTATCGGTTTTATGTATACAAATGTAGAGCACTCCACGTTTTTGTATTCTGCAGAGCCTATTAACAAAATGCATATGTTAACGTAATTTTTTATTTCTACCATGGGACTGTATGGTTAACGGACGCCACTGTACGGCATCAGTCTGAGGCATCTGTTAACGCACACATTTTTGGTATGCAATAAATGGATGGCAAAAAAAGGATGTGAACCCAGCCCTAGTGTCAGAATAAGCACCAGTACACAGCGGAGAGGGGAGGCCGCCATGTACTGACTGGTCCTGGTGGTCAGGGATGAGGACTGTGTTTCCCAAGGATAATTTTCTACTGTGAAATACAGGGCACAGTATAATACACTAGAATCTATAAAATATAAAGATATTAGCCCTACCCCTGAATAATAATACAATTAGGTGGTCATTTATTATATAGAAATACGTCTATGTTAGGCGTATTTCTGACACCGCAATCTGCATATTTATTCCGCTCATGCCAGGTCTAAAAACAAATGGAGCGGGCAGGGAAAGGGATACAGCTATGGCCATCCAGTTATTGGATACGACCGCCATACATTGACCAGATAACACCTCTGTACAGTGACCGGAAAACACTGCCATACCGTGACCGGATAAAAGGGTATAAGAGGGACAGTAAAGGGAATGACTAGGGGCACTGCACAGGGTGTAGTAAGAGGGCACAATGCAGGGTATAAGGGGCACAGTATGGGGTGAGGGGCACAGTCACATGACGCTGTGACATTAGAAGGTCTTTATGGTGAATGTGGTTCATACTCCACCATAATGAGAGGCAGAGGAGTGAGACAGGAGTGTGATCATGTGGCTAGAGATAAAAAATGTGACTGTCGGCCAGTACAGGCCCCAAAAATTAGCCAATAGGCATTCACCTGACAGCAAAGAACTTTGGATTCTGTGGCTGAAGGAACATTAGGGGGGTCACAGGATAAATATGTAACTGTCGGCCAGTACAGGCCCCCAAAATTAGGCATTCACCTGACATAAAAGACCTTTTATGCCGCTGTATATACACAAGGCACGGACCATTCTTTGTGCTGGATGGTGGCGGATATGTGTGGGCTGGTATGAGGAAATTCAATTACACGTGGTGATCACAGATGTTGAATTCCTCCAAGATCCATGCCTCATTAATTTTTATCAGTCACGATCCCTTCTGCTGCGCTGAACGTCCTTTGAGACAGGACACTCAACGAGTCGATGGGTTGGCTGCAAGAATGATATCATATCCGAAGTGACCAACACATCTTCAAACCGCCCTCTTCTTGCAGGCACGGTAGGATTGGTACCCGCACCTGTTTTGCTGTGGGTGGAAATTCCTCTGCCAGCGCCCGCAACAGCAGAATGCAGCATCTTTCGCAGCAAGGCCTGGAAATTCTGCATTATGACAGCCCTCTGTGTTGCTGGTTTCATGTCCGCCATTTTGTGTTTGGATTGGGGGTCTAAGTACGTTGCCACTCAGTACAGGTCCTTGACCTTTATGCTTTTTATATGGGTTCCCTCTTAAAACACTGGAGCATGGAGGCCCCCATTTGCACTAAATTGGAAGCGTTGGAGCACCCTGGCTCCTGCTCATCGTCCAGTAGAAAGTCGTCCTTGGTCTCCCCCCAGCGACGGACAACAACAGTGATCCCTGAAAAGTTTAAAGCCTGCTCTTCTTGCTTCTTCTCCTCCTCCCACCAGCCAACATTGCTCCTCTGACTCCTCTTCAGACTCCTGTTGTTGACTTGTCTCAGATGAAGTAGCCCCCCTACCCGGGAATTCATTCAGCATTGTGACTTCCTCATCTTCCTGCTCTTGCTCCTTGACGGCTTGATCAATGACACGACGCAATGCACGCTCGAGAAAGAAGGGTAAGGTACGATGTCACTGATGATGCCCTGGCTGCGACTGACCAGTTTGGTGATCTCATCAAATGGCCACAGAAGTCTGCATGCGTCGCGCATGAGCAGCCACTGGCGCGGTGAAAAAACCAAGCTCCCAGAACCTGTCCTGCCACAGAGTTTGTACAGGTAGTCGTTATGGCATGTTTCTGCTGGAGCAGCCTATCAAGTATATACAAGGTGGAGTTCCAGCACAACGGGCAGTCACAAATCAGACGTCTGACGGGCAAGTGGTGTCACCGCTGAACGTCAGCAAGGCGAGCCATGGCCGTGTAAGATCTTCTAAAATGGCCAGAGATTTTCCTGGCCTGCCACAAGACGTCCTGGACCCCGGGGTATTTGGCAACGAATCGCTGCACAACTAAGTTCAGGACATGTGCCATGCACGCACGTGTGTCATTTTGCCATATTTCATCCCGCTCAGCAGATTGGCGCTGTTGTTTCACATCACTTTACCAACTGTCAAATTGAATGGGGTTAGCCACTGAGCGGCCTTTGACCACAGAGATGAAAATCAGTGCAGTACTGGTGTGGGCCTTGGCTTCCTTGCACAACAGCTGCAGCACAGCATGGCAACGTCTCATCTGGCACGTAGAATAGCTTCTGGGAAACTTGGGGGGCGCAGCGGAAGAGGCGGTAGCAGTGGAAAAGGAGGAGTCAGCCGAGGAGGAGACAGAGGATGGAGTAGGAGTAGGATAAGAAGAGGCCGGCCTGCATGCAATCCATGGCGGTAACACCAAATCCAAACGGGTGCCACGGATTAGATGTTTGACGGCCGTCAGAAGGTTTACCCAGTGGGCAGTAAAAGTTATGTACCTTCCCTGCCCGTGTTTGCTAGACCACGTGTCTGTGGTCAGAAGTATCTTGGCACTGACACTGTGTGCCAGAGGTATATTCACTTGCCACTGAACGTGGCCATAGAGTTCAGGGATGCCTTTCTGGGAGAAATATTTCCTTCTGGGGGACCTTCCATTGCAGTGTGACAATGTTCACAAATTTTCTAAAGGCCTCCGAGTCCACCAATTTATATAGCAGCAGTTGGCGGGCTAGCAGTTCCGACAAGCCAGCGGTCAGCCGTTGGGCAAGAGGATTATCCAGCGTCATAATTTTTTTACACTTTAGCATTTGGGCCACGGAATCCTGCCTTGTGCCAGATGAACTCGATGGCGGCACAGTGGAAGGTGGAGTGGAGGACAAATGGGAGGAGAGAGGAGAAAGAGAAGAGGCAGTACTTGGAGCGCTGAGAGTGTGGCTTTGTGGGTTCTGACGGCATTGCTCCCACTGGGCTCGGTGATGGGAGGCCAGATGCCTTCTTAAGGTGGTCGTCCCTAGGTGAGTGTTAGGTTTACAGCGACTTATGCGTTGACAGCACAGGCTGCAGATGGCAACACTATTATCAGCAGCTGACACGTTAAAAAAAAGCCCAAACTGCGGAGCCATGTTTCGGTGTCCTGGGAGTGCAAGATGTGACCGTGAATGGTGGATGGCTCGCTCCAGATACATTTGCAGTCTGCTTTTTGCCTCCTGTGCACTGCGAGTTCTACCTGCTTCTCCTCCCTATCACTCTCCTCCTTCTCCTCCCTATCACATCTGCAGTATGTCTCTCCCTCTGAACTCCCCTCTTCTTCGTCTCTTGTGGGTACCCACGTGATGTCCATCGACGCGTCATCATCGTCACCTCCACCACCACTGACATTAGAGATCTTGGAGTAGGCAGCAACAGCGGGGACCACCCTCCTTGGGCTGATCTGGGTACTGTCGTTAGACCGCTGGGTGGTGGTCATTGCTACCTCCTCTTCCTCATCCGATGCCAAGAATGGCTGTGCATCGGTAAGGTCTGGGAATGGATGGGAAAATAATTCCTCTGACTCGAGTGGACGGGATATGGTGATGGTGGTGTCTTTGGGGGTGCACACATCAGAGAGTGAGGAGGGTGTAGATACAGAGGATGAGGAGGATGCAGAAGCAGAGGCTGAGTGAGCCACTCAACCAAGTCTGGTGCGTCCTTTGAAGTTATCGCACGCGCCTTCTCCAACTTCCCACTTAGGCTCCGGCCTGGTGCGCCTTCACGACCCCTACCATCCCTGCGGAACGGTCTGCTTCTTCCTCTGCCTGTCATTTTCTAAATCACCCTCTGCCTAAGTCCATAGAGAAGAGCAGTATTTGTGGAAGAAGGTTTATCACAGCCCTCAATCAGTATTTGGTGGAGAAAGATATATAACAAATACAGGTGCACTCAGTCTCACTAAACCGTCAAACTGATTTTAAAATTGAGAGATTAGTCAACATGTCCTACGGTGTAGAACATGTCTAAGCCCGGGCACCACGTCAAGGTTTCTCAAGTAGCCTGGGACCTAACACTCTCCTACCTGAGCCGTATGGGCGATACCAGGAGCCAGTGGGCAAATTACAGGAGCATGAGGCCGACTCACAAACAGCTCACCAGTTACCTCCAGCATGTAACCATGCTTGCAATGGGAGGAGGGAGGAGTCTGCGAGTCCCACTCAAGACTGACTGATATGGCCCAGGCCTCACAGGTGCACCTAAATGTGGCCTGTAGATAGAGAACAGGCACATTTAAATTGGAGTTTATACACCTCCAGGAATCTATATATACAAACCAAAAAGACAAGGTGGTATTAGCAGGAGGTGCTCAAACCCACATGCAGTCGTGCATATATACAGGGGAGCAAATCCTGCACTTGTGGCCCGTTGCTAATGGCGATCCCCAGCAAAATGCATACGGTGGAGGATGCCCGCGGCGAACCACAAGTACCACAATAGACATCTCACACAAGGTAACGGTGTCATAATCAGAGTGGTGTTACTACTTCTGCACCTTGCTACTGTCTTTATTAGTCTAACCTCATGGCATCTTATGCATTTATTCCAGGTCCTCCACACTGTGCATTTCTAATGTTATGTAACTGTTTATGTAATGTGCCTGGTTCAACATCAAGTGGCAGCAACTATGGCAGAGCTATAGTTAGAGAGAGTGGAACGTACCATTCCAATCAAACCCCCCTCTGTAGGGGAGTGGGCCAGACCTACTTCCTGTAGGTAGGGTAGGGCAGACGTTCTAGTTAGTGTAGTTCAGCCCCAGCTAAGGGAAGGGTGTGCATGGGCACATCTCTGTTAGACGTGCCAACGCCAGCCAGAGCACCTTAAGCTCTGCTGGCCATGGAGGCCAAAGCTTAAAGCCTCAGGAGCCAGGAGGAAAGTTCCCTGGCATAGCCAAGAGTCAAACTAGAAAGTGAAGTGCAGCATACGGAAGAAGCTGAGTTATACTGCCAGCCTGTCAGTACAGCAGAGCCAAAGAGAAACAGATATAGCGGAGTGGAGTTTGCCTGCCAGTTTCATGCTAAATCCTGCTGGAACCAAGACAAAGCTTGTAAGCCGTTTTGGAGAAAGATTTACCAAAGTAAAGCTGCCATTGAACTTCATCTCAAGGTCTGGACTCAAGTTATTACGTTTATCCCTCAATTATTCCCCCTATTTATTGCTTCAGAGCCAAAGCCTGGGGTCCAGCAGTATTCAGTTAGGAGCACCGTGACACACATAAAGAGACATTTTAGGCCGCACTATACCACTCAGCATTCCTACACCTGGGACGAGCGACATATAGAGGGCCCTAGGGGGAGGCCGCTCCTTGCACATACAATCACAAGTAAATCCAACTCTAGATCACACAATGCCGCAGCCAGCATGCATGGCAAACGTGACAAGAACTGCCCAGAGATGTAGACACGGGCCCTATACACATTCACGGGCAGCAGTTCACACAAGACACCGCAGCCAGCACGAACCCCCAAGCAACCAGCATGCACAGGTGTCAGCCTGCAGCCAGTACGCGGGAGAGCTCACAGCCAGCCTACACTGCAAAACTGTCAAAGTGAACTACACCGTAACAACAACTCATATGAACAATCCATTCGTGCATCCCAAAAGTCTTGAAAAATATATTTATCACCTATCCACAGGATAGGTGGAAAAAGTGGGATCACGGGTAATCCGACTGCTGGGGCCCCCAGCGATTTTGAGATCCCCTTTCTAGACCACCGCGCCATTCACTCCGATGTAGACAGAGCTCTCCCAGTCCCATCCAAATGAATGAACTGGTGGAGCAATTCTGCTATATTCAGAGTGTGGACTGCAGGATCCCTCATCTTCTGGATTGGGGGGGGGGGTCCGACCATTGGGGCGCAGAATGGTGAATGCCTTTAAATACTTTTTGTGGAATAGCGCCTTTTAAGGGGTTTTGCCATCACAGACAATGGGGGCATATCGCTAGGATATGCCCGCATTGTCTCATAGGTGCGGGTCCCACCTACATTGAGAACGGACTCCTGAAGAATGTGGAGGACACACTGCGCCTGTGTAGCCGCCTTCCATTAATTTCCATGGGGTCGGCGAAAATAGCCGAGCGCTAGCTTGGCTATTTCCGTCAGACTCATAGAAATGAATGGGAGTGGTGGCCGCGCAAGTGCATTGCTCTCCCGTTCAATCCTACGGGGAGAGCGCTTGGTGGTGGCCGGACCCCGGAAAACCTGGGTTCCTCCGACCACCACCTTCACTGCTCCATTCTCAGTGTAGGTGTAGGTCCCAGAGGTGGGACCCACACTTATCAGACAATGGGGGCAGACATGTCAGGAATGATGGCAGGTCCTCTTTAAAGGGGTTCTCCAGGAATTAAGAAAATAAAAATATTATTATAAATATATTCCCAAATAGCTTTCATTAGGTATAATGGCTCATTTTCTCCGGGGAGCATTCATTAGGAGAAATAAGAGACCACCATTCTATTAGTACACACACACAACCTGTCCTAATCACACAGCAGCAGAAGTTACTTCACAACACTGAGCTAAAGCGCTGCCTCGTCCTCCTCTCTGCTCTGCTCGTCAGGGATTATGATCCTGAATACAGATGAGAAGATCTTCAGCTGAATCTCTGTAGGAATGGAGTTCATGAGGAGACAAGTACAGAGAGGAGATGGGGATGTGGCTGTGTCCTTCTGTGTGACTAGGACAGGTTTTGTGTGAACTAATAGGACAGCGACCATTTTATTTCTCCTAATGATTGCTCCCCAGACAAAATGAGTCATTATAACTAATGAAAGGTATTTGGGAACATATTTATAATAAAGTAATATTTAGGTATTTTCATTATCTTAATTACCGGGGAACCCCAATAAAGGCTATGTACTCCTTCGGGGGCATTTTTTCATGATTATTTTTTACTCATTTTGGAATAAAAAAATAAAAATAATTCAATTGGTCTTTTTGAAAAATGTTCAGTTGTGTCTGAGAAACAAGGGTTAAAAAAATCAGTCTTCAAGCTGTGACTTTCTTAGCTCTTATCTCTGATCTCCTGACCTCAAAAACACTCATTATAGCTCAATTCGTATCAAACTAATAAGAATATGGCATCAGGTCATAATATCAGAGATAAGAGCTGCACATGAGCTGTTAAATGATGGGATTCATATAGATAGATTTTTTTTTAGCCCATGTTTCTCAAAAACAACTGAACATTTTTACTAAAGACCAATTCAAAAATAAAAATTATTTTCAGCTCAAAGAGTAGTAAAAGGAGTAAAATACAATCATAAAAAATAAATTCCCCCGAAAGTGTGCATAGCCTTTAAGTCTTATATTTGTTGCCACAGATAGAATCAGATCTCATTTTCCAAGATCGAAAATGACGAATTAGGGCTATGGAAATCCACATGTCGTGTTCTTTTTTGGTACAGAGTTATGAATCCCCTACATAGATACAATTTATAAAATGATATGTCTCTTCAATGACCACTAGGGGGAGTTTAACAGATTGTTGTATGCTGCTTATACATTAAATCCAATATTCATAAATGTCATAATTTTTCAATTTATGAAAAAAAAAATAATGACTTTCTTGGGGAGGAGGGACTTTGGGTGGCCATAAATGAGACACACATCTCCTTCTTGAATAGTGTGTATGTACATGTTAGGTGCGCTTTATGGCTGCTACAATAAAATGAAATTAATTGACAAAGAAATATCATAGACTACTACAATTTGTAGTAACAGATGGGGTACAGCCCTCCCTCAAACGGGGGAGTGACAGGGAAGCTGCTTACAGAGCCTAATCTGTAATATGGTCTTGCTATCCTGTCTTATCCAGGCCTTTAGCTACACAACAAAGCTGGCGCATCCTCTGCTGACTCTGATCAAGTCTACACAGCGAAATTACATTGTTGGTCCATTGTGTGTGCTCCAATTTTTTTTTTTTTATAATTCTATAGTCAAACCTGGCTCAAATAATATCTTATTTTCTAGGGACCCATCCCTATAAATGCTTGCTCTTCACTTCTTTCAAGGCTACCTCCGCTCAGTTAACTAATGCTGCACTGGCCAAAACACGTCTGTGTCTCTTCAACTTAGGAAATAAACTGCTCTTAATTCCCCAGGCGGCTCCTCACTGTTTCTGTACTCTTCCTTCACCAGCCCATAAAGCTCGCTGTCAGAGACGAGGTATGAAACCATCGCCCCTCGCCTTAATTATTCTTCAATACGGAAAGTGAGCCAGCAGCGTGTTAATGACACAGCGAGGGAGATAAGGTAGAACTCCGTCCACTGGCACAGGAACCTGACAGCTTTTGTTTCTGACTCATTTAGTACGTGGTTAATTAACAGCCTTTTTCAATGTCCGCTAAGAGCTATTCGCTCCTCGTGTTCCTCGGGTTATTGCAGGGGTTGGTGCATCCCACCGGAGGCTCGTGCCAAGATCTTAATGCCCTCCGTCTACTTCCAAGGTCTTTATAAAATGTTTTCTTCCTACTTCTGGAGCGAGATCTTTAAGGCCATCTGGAGAGACGATGATGCCACCTGGAGGGAGGGCTGGCTGAAAATGTATTTATAAAGTGATGTCTCCTAGGGCTTTGGTGAACAAGCAAGTGTGAAGATGAATCTTGTGAAGGCTGAGAACACTCCAGATTACACGACTTGGGCCTGCCTTCCAATTATCTCCACATCTGTTACACCTTTGAGGTATCAGCAAGGAAGAGGCTTCAGAAAGTCAATAAAAAATAGAGAACCCGGAGACAGGGCTAATGATCAAGATCTCTTGACTGCATGATCCTCCATTCCCTCGTTCTTCTTGAGGACTACAGGCAGGCTCTGTCAAGATTAGAATCTGATATGCATTAGCAATGTCCTTTATGTAATGCTATGGTTTATAGTTTTATGGAGTTATTTGCAGGGAAGATCTTCGCAATCAAGATTTTTTATTGTCCTGTAGCATCTAAAATACAACACAAAGCAATTTTGCAAATAGGCTATAGAAAATGTTTCTTTTCTTTAGCATGTCTAGTAGCCCAGAGCACTGGGTATCTGCAAATGTTTTTTTTTTGTTAAACTATAATGTAACATAACGTCATGTTATGTAATGCCATGTAATCTACTCACAGCATAGTTCTGTGTGGTAGTGACGGAGTTAAATAACTATGACACAGCCCTTTGCAGGAGGTTGCTAGATGTTGGCTGGCTCCACCCCTAGCTCAAGAGTGTTGTATTCATTCTTATAAGGGAGTTAGTGTCACAACCAGACAGCTGAGAAGCTCTGACAGAAGCCTTTCAGAACCTCCTCCTTGAGTTTTCTTTGTTGTGATGTTCAGTTCCTCATCTCGTTAGCCTCTCTCAGCTGTCATGTAGTTGGACTGATTGCATCCCTTTAAATTCCGCCCCATAATGCATTACTGGGCGGCTTATACTTCTTCCTGGAGTGTGTGTGCATGCTGATCCTGTTTCCCAGTCTGCTACAAAGTTAAGAGCTGTAAATTTATCAGTTATTTTCTGTTTGCTGGATCCCAGGTGACCCTGACTCCCTCCGTGTCTGGTGTAGGGAGCCGGTGGTCGTGTCCCCTCACTATTGTAGGGTGTTCAGGGGTTATATAGTCGAGGTACGTGGATATGCAACCATCCACCTTAGGGATCTTTGCATAGGCTGAGCAGCCAGGGAAAGTGCCAGGTCTTGTTGCAGGGGTCTCCCTTTTGGTTCCTTAGCTTTGGATCCAGTGAGTCATATATGCATGTTGCTTTGTCTTGTTTTCTGTACACCGTCCGTGACATTATAAGCCGCCAAAACCGTCTCAAGCATGGATCCGGTTTCACTTTTGGCTGAACGCCTTCAGGGTCTTTCATTGGAGGTAGCTGATCTCCGCAGGACTTTTTCTCAGCTTCAAGTGACCGGTTCAGCTGGCGTTCATGGAGTTTGTTCTGAGCCTAAGATCTCGCTCCCGGATACGTTCTCCGGGGGTAGTGAGAATTTTGTGCGTTTTAGAGAGGCTTGCAAACTCCATTTTCGCCTTCTTCCCCATTCCTCTGGTGATGAGGAACGGAGGGTGGGGATCATTATATCGCTGCTCAGGGGTAACGTTCAGTCCTGGGCCTTTTCGCTGCCGGAGGGGGCACGGCCCCTCCGTTCAGTGGATTAATTCTTTTTAGCCCTGGGTCAGATATATGATGATCCGGATCGTATTGCTCTGGCTGAGTCTAGACTACGTCTATTATGCCAGGGTAAACAATCCGCAGAGATATACTGCTCAGAATTTCGGAGATGGGCAGCTGATACTAGTTGGAATGATGCTGCACTCCGAAGTCAATTTTGCCATGGTCTTTCAGAGGGATTGAAAGATGCATTTGCCTTTCATGAAAGGCCTATTTCTTTGGACTCTGCTATGTCTCAGGCCGTTCGTATTGACAGGCGTCTTAGAGAGAGATGAGAGATCTCGCCTTCCTGTCATACTCAGTCCCAGGACAGTGCAGCGGCCCCATTCTGTGCGCAGGGGTCTCAGTCGCTGTCAGCCCCTTCTGAGCAGGAGCCCATGCAGCTGGGGTTGATTGCTTCTGACAATAGAAGATTCAGCTCGCATGGGAGGGTTTGTTTTTGTTGTGGAGGTATAAATAATTTGGCAAATGTTTGTCCCTCTAGGAGATTCAGGCAGTTTTCTGGGAGTAATAAAGAAACAAAGAGGAAAAAATCTTTTAAAAATGTTCCATCTGTTACTATTGGCAGGGTTGAGGCGGAAATTGAAGGTTTTCCATTTGCTTGTAGTTCCCGTTTTGTCCTGCCTGCTAGGGTGGCGCTAGAGAGCAAGAGCATTTTTAGTGAGATTTTTGTGGATAGTGGAGCAGTGGTCAATCTCATTGATAATCAATTTGCAATAACTCATGGTTTCCAGGTGTGCACTTTGGGAAAGGATATTCCTGTTTTTGCTATTGATTCCGCTCCACTTTCTCAGAAATCATTAAAGGGCATAGTTCACAATATCCGTTTAATTGTGAGTGATGCTCATGTTGAGGATGTGTCATGTTTCGTCCTTAGCGGTTTGCCTACTCCTCTATTGTTGGGGCTACCCTGGCTCACTAAACATAATCCCAACATTGATTGGCAAGCGAGGCAAATAAATGGTTGGAGTGACTTTTGCAGAGAGAATTGCCTCACGTCATCTGTTTCTGAGGTTGCTACTAAGACTGTACCATCTTTTCTCTCTGAATTTTCGGATGTCTTCTCTGAGAGTGGAGTTCAGGATTTGCCCCCGCACAGGGAGTACGATTGCCCTATTAATCTCATCCCAGGCGCCAAGCTGCCTAAATCTCGTTTATACAATCTTTCTCAACCTGAAAGGATCGCTATGCATGCTTATATCTCTGAGAGTCTGAGAAAAGGACACATACGACCCTCGAAGTCACCTGTTGCCGCTGGTTTTTTCTTTGTTAAGAAAAAAGATGGTTCTTTAAGACCTTGTCTGGATTTCAGGGAGCTGAACAGTATCACTATTCGTGACCCTTATCCACTTCCTCTGATCCCGGACCTGTTTAACCAGGTTGTTGGGGCTAAAGTCTTTTCCAAATTAGATCTAAGAGGGGCATACAACCTGGTCAGGGTCAGAGAAGGAGACGAATGGAAGACGGCCTTCAATACCCCTGAGGACCATTTTGAGAATTTGGTTATGCCTTTTGGTTTGATGAATGCCCCAGCCGTTTTTCAGCATTTCGTGAACAGCATTTTTTATCATTTGATGGGAAAATTTGTATTAGTGTATTTGGATGACATTTAGATTTTTTCTCCTGATTTCAAAACTCATAAGGAACATTTACGTCAGGTCTTGCTCATTCTGCGGGAGAATAAATTATATGCGAAACTGGAAAAATGTGTGTTTGCGGTTCCAGAAATTCAATTTCTGGGGTTTCTTCTCTCCGCTTCTGGTTTTCGCATGGACCCCGAGAAGGTCCACGCTGTGCTTGAGTGGGAGCTTCCTGAGAATCAGAAGGCGCTGATGCGTTTTTTGGGCTTTGCCAATTATTACAGGAAGTTTATTTTGAATTATTCCTCTATTGTTAAACCACTCACTGATATGACCAGAAAGAGGGTAGATTTTTCTTCTTGGTCGGTAGAGAAGCGTAAGGCTTTTTCTAATATCAAGGAGAGTTTTGCTTCCGCTCCCATCTTGGTGCAACCTGATATTTCTTTACCCTTCATAGTTGAGGTTGATGCTTCTGAGGTGGGTGTGGGATGCGGTCTTGTCTCAGGGTTCCTCTCCTGCCAAATGGCGACCGTGTGCCTTTTTCTCGAAAAAACTTTCCTCCGCAGAGAGAAATTACGATGTGGGAGATAGGCAATTGTTGGCCATCAAGTTGGCTTTTGAGGAATGGTGCCATTGGCTAGAGGGAGCCAGACACCCTATTACCATGTTTACTAACCATAAAAATCTGGCCTACTTGTAGTCAGCCAAGCGTCTGAACCCGAGACAGGCCAGATGGTCTTTGTTCTTTTCAAGATTTAATTTTGTTGTCACGTTCCGCCGTGGGGTTAAGAATGTGAAGGCAGATGCCCTGTCACGTTGTTTTCCGGTAGGCGGGAATTTTGAAGACCCGCGTCCCATTTTGGCCGAAGGTGTGGTGGTCTCTGCTTTTTTCTGAATTGGAGGCAGAGGTGCAGGCAGCCCAGTCAGAGGCTCCTGATCTTTGTCCTCCTGGGAGGATGTTTGTGACTCTCGCTTTAAGACACAAGATTTTTAAGAAACACCACGATACGGTCCTTGCTGGGCACCCGGGGGCAAGAGCCACACTGGATCTCATCGCTCGGAGATTCTGGTGGCCTGCGATTCGTAAGTCGGTTGAGGGTTTTGTGGCAGCTTGCGAGAATTGCGCTCGTGCCAAAGTCCCTCATTCACGGCCGTCAGGTCCTCTCCTTCTCTTACCCATTCCTTCCCGTCCTTGGACACATCTGTCCATGGACTTCATAACGGACCTGCCTTGTTCCTCGGGGAAGACTGTGATTCTGGTGGTGGTGGACCGTTTTAGCAAAATGGTGCATTTCATCCCTTTTCCTGGTTTGCCCAATGCTAAGACGCTGGCGCAGGCATTTATTGATCACATTGTCAAATTGCACGGTATTCCTTCAGACATAGTCTCTGATAGGGGCACGCAGTTTGTTTCCAGAGTCTGGAAGGCTTTCTGTTCTCGCTTGGGGGTTCGGTTGTCATTCTCTTCTGCTTTCCACCCGCAGTCGAATGGCCAGACGGAGCGCGTCAATCAGAATCTGGAGACATATCTGCGCTGTTTTGTGGCGGAGAATCAGGAGGATTGGTGTTCTTTTTTGTCCCTTGCTGAGTTTGCTTTAAATAACCGTCGTCAGGAGTCCTCTGATAAGTCACCATTTTTTGGTGCATATGGGTTTCATCCGCAGTTTGGGACTTTCTCGGGAGAGGGGTCTTCTGGTTTACCTGATGAGGACAGATTCTCCTCGTCTTTGTCATCTATTTGGCAAAAGATTCAGGATAATCTAAAGAGCATGAGTGAGAGATATAAGCGTGTGGCAGATAAGAGACGTGTGCTTGGTCCGGACCTGAATGTTGGTGATCTGGTGTGGTTGTCTACCAAGAATATCAAATTGAAGGTTCCCTCCTGGAAGTTGGGTCCTAGGTTTATTGGGCCTTACAAAATCCTGTCTGTCATCAATCCTGTTGCCTACCGTCTTGATCTTCCTCAGACTTGGAAGATCCATAATGTTTTTCATAAGTCCTTATTGAAACCTTATGTTCAACCCATTGTACCCTCGCCTTTGCCTCCTCCTCTGATTATGGTTGATGGGAATCTTGAATTTCAGGTCTCTAGGATTGTGGATTCTCGGCTTGTCCGCGGTTCTCTCCAGTACCTTGTTCATTGGGAGGGTTATGGTCCTGAGGAGAGGATGTGGGTCCCAGTGACGGACATTAAGGCCTCTCGTCTCATCAGGGCTTTCCATAGGTCCCATCCTGAGAAGGTGGGCTCTGAGTGTCCGGAGTCCACTCGTAGAGGGAGGGGTACTGTCACAACCAGACAGCTGAGAAGCTCTGACAGAAGCCTTTCAGAACCTCCTCCTTGAGTTTTCTTTGTTGTGATGTTCAGTTCCTCATCTCGTTAGCCTCTCTCAGCTGTCATGTAGTTGGACTGATTGCATCCCTTTAAATTCCGCCCCATAATGCATTACTGGGCGGCTTATACTTCTTCCTGGAGTGTGTGTGCATGCTGATCCTGTTTCCCAGTCTGCTACAAAGTTAAGTGCTGTACATTTATCAGTTATTTTCTGTTTGCTGGATCCCAGGTGACCCTGACTCCCTCCGTGTCTGGTGTAGGGAGCCGGTGGTCGTGTCCCCTCACTATTGTAGGGTGTTCAGGGGTTATATAGTCGAGGTACGTGGATATGCAACCATCCACCTTAGGGATCTTTGCATAGGCTGAGCAGCCAGGGAAAGTGCCAGGTCTTGTTGCAGGGGTCTCCCTTTTGGTTCCTTAGCTTTGGATCCAGTGAGTCATATATGCATGTTGCTTTGTCTTGTTTTCTGTACACCGTCCGTGACAGTTAGGAACTAGAGGTAGCAAAGTCCATGTGCTCCCGCTCCTTGGGCTTCAAGTTCCAGAGACTTTGTGATCTCTGACTGATTGCTGCAAGATCTACAACAAGAGAGAAAGAAGAAGGTTCAGAAATCTGCATGGCCGAGCAACCAGAGTCAGTTAGTAAGGTAACCGCCATTGAGGGCGATACAGACTTTACTGCCATGAAGGAATTACAATTAAGACACCCTACACACTTAAGGAATGACTTGGCCAGTCGTATCATTCGACCTGTACGCCGCAGTGCGCATTTATGTCATAACTGTAAAAATCTACATCTACAGCTCATATGCAAGCCTATGTAACCATGTATGTCAGCATAAAAAGAATTGGAAGATTCCGTATGTGTTCTGTGTCGTTATAAATAGGGGTATTAGGGAAAATATACACATATAGCGCCATGCTGTACGACAGCAAGTCTCAAACAAGTTGCCGACCAAAAAAAGTGGTGCTTCTTGTCAGTGACTTGATGTGACTTTTTTAGAGCCACAGATTCACACTCCCAAAACACTTGCTTTACAGTCAATGATGGCAAAATCACGTACAAATTGCATCCTGCAACCAACAATTTCACAGGGTTGGATTGACTGTAACTGTTACCAGGGCCGTCTTTAATATAGATTGAACCCTGGGAAAGAATTTTCTTGGGCTCCTGGATCCCGCCTTCCCACACCCTAGCATGTAATCACGCCCTCCACCACAACACACACCAAGAAAAATCCACACACTTCATAGAGTAATAAACTTTAATAATGATGAGTGGCCCCTAGAGGTGTTCCATGGCAGTAATGTAAATACTGCCTTTTTTTTCTGAAAAGGGAGTGTTTACATTAAAAAGCTTGCAGAGACATGCTATAGACACCAGAACTACTACGTTTAGCTGTTGTAGTTCTGGTGACTATAGTGTCCTTTAATTTTATTTATTTTTTACAATGTGCAGATAGTACTGCACTAATAAACCCCTCCATCCACCCCTACATACAGGGTAATAAGACGTCACATACCTCTTACTGTACGTCCAGTGACTAGAGTTGAGCGAACACCTGGATGTTCGGGTTCGAGAAGTTCGGCCGAACATCCAGGAAATGTTCGGGTTCGGGATCCGAACCCGATCCGAACTTCGTCCCGAACCCGAACCCCATTGAAGTCAATGGGGACCCGAACTTTTCGGCACTAAAAAGGCTGTAAAACAGCCCAGGAAAGAGCTAGAGGGCTGCAAAAGGCAGCAACATGTAGGTAAATCCCCTGCAAACAAATGTGGATAGGGAAATGAATTAAAATAAAAATTAAATAAATAAAAATTAACCAAAATCAATTGGAGAGAGGTTCCATAGCAGAGAATCTGGCTTCCCGTCACCCACCACTGGAACAGTCCATTCTCAGATATTTAGGCCCCGGCACCCAGGCAGAGGAGAGAGGTCCCGTAACAGAGAATCTGTCTTCATGTCAGCAGAGAATTAGTCTGCATGTCATAGCAGAGAATGAGGCTTCACGTCAGCCACCACTGCAACAGTCCATTGGCATATATTTAGGCCCAGCACCCAGGCAGAGGAGGGAGGTCCCGTAACAGAGAATCTGGCTTCATGTCAGCAGAGAATCAGTCTGCATGTCATAGCAGAGAATCAGGCTTCACGTCAGCCACCACTGCAACAGTCCATTGTCATAAATTTAGGCCCAGCACCCAGGCAGAGGAGAGAGGTCCCGTAACAGAGAATCTGGCTTCATGTCAGCAGAGAATCAGTCTTCATATCATAGCAGAGAATCAGGCTTCACGTCACCCACCACTGTAAGAGTCAATTTTCATAAATTTAGGCCCAGAACCCAGGCAGAGGAGAAAGGTCCCGTAACAGACAATCTGGCTTCATGTCAGCAGAGAATCAGTCTTCATATCATAGCAGAGAATCAGGCTTCACGTCACCCACCACTGTAAGAGTCAATTTTCATAAATTTAGGCCCAGAACCCAGGCAGAGGAGAAAGGTCCCGTAACAGACAATCTGGCTTCATGTCAGCAGAGAATCAGTCTTCATATCATAGCAGAGAATCAGGCTTCACGTCACCCACCACTGTAAGAGTCAATTTTCATAAATTTAGGCCCAGAACCCAGGCAGAGGAGAAAGGTCCCGTAACAGACAATCTGGCTTCATGTCAGCAGAGAATCAGTCTTCATATCATAGCAGAGAATCAGGCTTCACGTCACCCACCACTGTAAGAGTCAATTTTCATAAATTTAGGCCCAGAACCCAGGCAGAGGAGAAAGGTCCCGTAACAGACAATCTGGCTTCATGTCAGCAGAGAATCAGTCTTCATATCATAGCAGAGAATCAGGCTTCACGTCACCCACCACTGTAAGAGTCAATTTTCATAAATTTAGGCCCAGAACCCAGGCAGAGGAGAAAGGTCCCGTAACAGACAATCTGGCTTCATGTCAGCAGAGAATCAGTCTTCATATCATAGCAGAGAATCAGGCTTCACGTCACCCACCACTGTAAGAGTCAATTTTCATAAATTTAGGCCCAGAACCCAGGCAGAGGAGAAAGGTCCCGTAACAGACAATCTGGCTTCATGTCAGCAGAGAATCAGTCTTCATATCATAGCAGAGAATCAGGCTTCACGTCACCCACCACTGTAAGAGTCAATTTTCATAAATTTAGGCCCAGAACCCAGGTAGAGGAGAAAGGTCCCGTAACAGACAATCTGGCTTCATGACAGCAGAGAATCAGTCTGCATGTCATAGCAGAGAATCAGGCTTCACGTCAGCCACCACTGCAACAGTCCATTGTCATAAATTTAGGCCCAGCACCCAGGCAGAGGAGAGAGGTCCCGTAACAGAGGATCTGGCTTCATGTCAGCAGAGAATCAGTCTGCATGTCATAGCAGAGAATGAGGCTTCACGTCAGCCACCACTGCAACAGTCCATTGGCATATATTTAGGCCCAGCACACACACAGGCAGAGGAGAGAGGTCCCGTAACAGACAATCTGGCTTCATGTCAGCAGAGAATTAGTCTGCATGTCATAGCAGAGAATGAGGCTTCACGTCACCCACCACTGCAACAGTCCATTGGCATATATTCAGGCCCAGCACCCAGGCAGAGGAGAGAGGTCCCGTAACAGAGGATCTGGCTTCATGTCAGCAGAGAATCAGTCTGCATGTCATAGCAGAGAATGAGGCTTCACGTCAGCCACCACTGCAACAGTCCATTGTCATAAATTTAGGCCCAGCACCCAGGCAGAGGAGAGAGGTCCCGTAAAAGAGGATCTGGCTTCATGTCAGCAGAGAATCAGTCTGCATGTCATAGCAGAGAATCAGGCTTCACGTCAGCCACCACTGCAACAGTCCATTGTCATAAATTTAGGCCCAGCACCCAGGCAGAGGAGAGAGGTCCCGTAAAAGAGGATCTGGCTTCATGTCAGCAGAGAATCAGTCTGCATGTCATAGCAGAGAATCAGGCTTCACGTCAGCCACCACTGCAACAGTCCATTGTCATAAATTTAGGCCCAGCACCCAGGCAGAGGAGAGAGGTCCCGTAACAGAGGATCTGGCTTCATGTCAGCAGAGAATCAGTCTGCATGTCATAGCAGAGAATCAGGCTTCACGTCAGCCACCACTGCAACAGTCCATTGTCATAAATTTAGGCCCAGCACCCAGGCAGAGGAGAGAGGTCCCGTAACAGACAATCTGGCTTCATGTCAGCAGAGAATTAGTCTGCATGTCATAGCAGAGAATCAGGCTTCATGTCAGCCACCACTGCAACAGTCCATTGGCATATATTTAGGCCTAGCACACAGGCAGAGGAGAGGTTCATTCAACTTTGGGTAGCATCGCAATATAATGGTAAAATGAAAATAAAAATAGGATTGAATGAGGAAGTGCCCTGGAGTCCAATAATATATGGTTATGGGGAGGTAGTTAATGTCTAATCTGGACAAGGGACGGACAGGTCCTGTGGGATCCATGCCTGGTTCATTTTTATGAACGTCAGCTTGTCCACATTGGCTGTAGACAGGCGGCTGCGTTTGTCTGTAATGACGCCCCCTGCCGTGCTGAATACACGTTCAGACAAAACGCTGGCTGCCGGGCAGGCCAGCACCTCCAAGGCATAAAAGGCTAGCTCTGGCCACGTGGACAATTTAGAGACCCAGAAGTTGAATGGGGCCGAACCATCAGTCAGTACGTGGAGGGGTGTGCACACGTACTGTTCCACCATGTTAGTGAAATGTTGCCTCCTGCTAACACGTTGCGTATCAGGTGGTGGTGCAGTTAGCTGTGGCGTGTTGACAAAAGTTTTCCACATCTCTGCCATGCTAACCCTGCCCTCAGAGGAGCTGGCCGTGACACAGCTGCCTTGGCGACCTCTTGCTCCTCCTCTGCCTTGGCCTTGGGCTTCCACTTGTTCCCCTGTGACATTTGGGAATGCTCTCAGTAGCGCGTCTACCAACGTGCGCTTGTACTCGCGCATCTTCCTATCACGCTCCAGTGCAGGAAGTAAGGTGGGCACATTGTCTTTGTAGCGTGGATCCAGCAGGGTGGCAACCCAGTAGTCCACACAGGTTAAAATGTGGGCAACTCTGCTGTCGTTGCGCAGGCACTGCAGCATGTAGTCGCTCATGTGTGCCAGGCTGCCCAGGGGTAAGGACAAGCTGTCCTCTGTGGGAGGCGTATCGTCATCGTCCTGCCTTTCCCCCCAGCCACGCACCAGTGATGGACCCGAGCTGCGTTGGGTGCCACCCCGCTGTGACCATGCTTCATCCTCATCCTCCTCCACCTCCTCCTCATCCTCGTCCTCCTCGTCCTCCAGTAGTGGGCCCTGGCTGGCCACATTTGTACCTGGCCTCTGCTGTTGCAAAAAACCTCCCTCTGAGTCACTTCGAAGAGACTGGCCTGAAAGTGCTAAAAATGACCCCTCTTCCTCATCCTCCTCCTCCTCCTCCTGGGCCACCTCCTGTTCCATCATCGCCCTAAGTGTTTTCTCAAGGAGACATAGAAGTGGTATTGTAACGCTGATAACGGTGTCATCGCCACTGGCCATGTTGGTGGAGTACTCGAAACAGCGCAACAGGGCACACAGGTCTCGCATGGAGGCCCAGTCATTGGTGGTGAAGTGGTGCTGTTCTGTAGTGCGACTGACCCGTGCGTGCTGCAGCTGAAACTCCACTATGGCCTGCTGCTGCTCGCACAGTCTGTCCAGCATGTGCAAGGTGGAGTTCCACCTGGTGGGCACGTCGCATATGAGGCGGTGAGCGGGAAGGCCGAAGTTACGCTGTAGCGCAGACAGGCGAGCAGCGGCAGGATGTGAACGCCGGAAGCGCGAACAGACGGCCCGCACTTTATGCAGCAGCTCTGACATGTCGGGGTAGTTGTGAATGAACTTCTGCACCACCAAATTCAGCACATGCGCCAAGCAAGGGATGTGCGTCAAATTGGCTAGTCCCAGAGCTGCAACGAGATTTCGCCCATTATCACACACCACCAGGCCGGGCTTGAGGCTCACCGGCAGCAACCACTCGTCGGTCTGTTGTTCAATACCCCGCCACAACTCCTGTGCGGTGTGGGGCCTGTCCCCCAAACATATGAGTTTCAGAATGGCCTGCTGACGTTTACCCCGGGCTGTGCTGAAGTTGGTGGTGAAGGTGTGTGGCTGACTGGATGAGCAGGTGGAAGAAGAGGAGGAGGAAGCCGAGAAGGAGGAGGTGGCAACAGGAGGCAAAGAATGTTGCCCTGCGATCCTTGGCGGCGGCAGGACGTGCGCCAAACAGCTCTCCGCCTGGGGCCCAGCTGCCACTACATTTACCCAGTGTGCAGTTAGGGAGATATAGCGTCCCTGGCCGTGCTTACTGGTCCACGTATCTGTGGTTAGGTGGACCTTGCTACAGATGGCGTTGCGCAGTGCACACTTGATTTTATCGGATACTTGGTTGTGCAGGGAAGGCACGGCTCTCTTGGAGAAGTAGTGCCGGCTGGGAACAACATACTGTGGGACAGCAAGCGACATGAGCTGTTTGAAGCTGTCTGTGTCCACCAGCCTAAATGACAGCATTTCATAGGCCAGTAGTTTAGAAATGCTGGCATTCAGGGCCAGGGATCGAGGGTGGCTAGGTGGGAATTTACGCTTTCTATCAAATGTTTGTGAGATGGAGAGCTGAACGCTGGCGTGTGACATGGTTGAGACGCTTGGTGACGGAGGTGGTGGTGGTGGTGTTGGTGGTACATCCCCTGTTTGCTGGGCGGCAGGTGCCAACGTTCCTCCAGAGGCGGAGGAAGAGGCCGAGGCGGCAGCAGCAGAATAGGCCGAGGCGGCAGCAGCAGAAGAGGTAGCAGGGGGAGCCTGAGTGACTTCCTTGGTTTTAAGGTGTTTACTCCACTGCAGTTCATGCTTTGCATGCAGGTGCCTGGTCATGCAGGTTGTGCTCAGGTTCAGAACGTTAATGCCTCGCTTCAGGCTCTGATGGCACAGCGTGCAAACCACTCGGGTCTTGTCGTCAGCACATTGTTTGAAGAAGTGCCATGCCAGGGAACTCCTTGAAGCTGCCTTTGGGGTGCTCGGTCCCAGATGGCGGCGGTCAGTAGCAGGCGGAGTCTCTTGGCGGCGGGTGTTCTGCTTTTGCCCACTGCTCCCTCTTTTGCTACGCTGTTGGCTCGGTCTCACCACTGCCTCTTCCTCCGAACTGTGAAAGTCAGTGGCACGACCTTCATTCCATGTGGGGTCTAGGACCTCATCGTCCCCTGCATCGTCTTCCACCCAGTCTTGATCCCTGACCTCCTGTTCAGTCTGCACACTGCAGAAAGACGCAGCAGTTGGCACCTGTGTTTCGTCATCATCAGAGACATACTGAGGTGGTATTCCCATGTCCTCATCATCAGGAAACATAAGTGGTTGTGCGTCAGTGCATTCTATGTCTTTCACCGCTGGGGAAGGGCTAGGTGGATGCCCTTGGGAAACCCTGCCAGCGGAGTCTTCAAACAGCATAAGAGACTGCTGCATAACTTGAGGCTGAGACAGTTTCCCTGGTATGCATGGGGGTGATGTGACAGACTGATGGGGTTGGTTTTCAGGCGCCATCTGTGCGCTTTCTGCAGAAGACTGGGTGGGAGATAATGTGAACGTGCTGGATCCACTGTCGGCCACCCAATTGACTAATGCCTGTACCTGCTCAGGCCTTACCATCCTTAGAACGGCATTGGGCCCCACCATATATCGCTGTAAATTCTGGCGGCTACTGGGACCTGAGGTAGTTGGTACACTAGGACGTGTGGATGTGGCAGAACGGCCACGTCCTCTCCCAGCACCAGAGGGTCCACTAACACCACCACGACCATGTCCACGTCCGCGTCCCTTACTAGATGTTTTTCTCATTGTTATGGTTCACCACAACAACAAATATATTATTTGGCCCAATGTATTGTATTCAAATTCAGCGGGATATAAATTTGAGGCCTAGTATTTAGGCGCTGGGTGACCGGTATGGATTTAGTGACAGAATTAGACTTGGAAATGCACAGAAGCGTGTGTGTGAAGTTATTCTGAATGACCCAATGTGCACCTTGAATATTATATACCCTTTTTGGGATAGATTTCAAATAGCTCTGATATAGCAGGAACCACTAAATTATGAAATTGCTAAATTGGGAATTGTACTTCAACCAGAACAAAAAATGTGCTTTGACGGGCACTAAATAACTTTCCCAGCTACAACAGGACAGCGGTAACGAGAGATTTAGAGGGATTTAAATTTGAGGCCTAGTATTTAGGCGCTGGGTGACAGGTATGGGTTTAGTGACAGAATTAGACTTGGAAATACACAGTAGCGGGTGTGTGTGAAGTTATTCTGAATGACCCAATGTGCACCTTCAATATTATATACCCTTTTTGGGATAGATTTCAAATAGCTCTGATATAGCAGGAACCACTAAATTATGAAATTGCTAAATTGGGAATTGTACTTCAACCCAGAACAAAAAATGTGCTTTGACGGACACTAAATATCTTGCCCAGCAACAACAGTACAGCGGTAACGAGAGATTTAGCGGGATATAAATTTGAGGCCTAGTATTTAGGCGCTGGGTCACCGGTATGGATTTAGTGACAGAATTAGACTTGGAAATGCACAGAAGCGTGTGTGTGAAGTTATTCTGAATGACCCTATGTGCACCTTCAATATTATATACCCTTTTAGGGATAGATTTCAAATAGCTCTGATATAGCAGAAACCACTAAATTATGAAATTGCTAAATTGGGAATTGTACTTCAACCCAGAACAAAAAATGTGCTTTGACGGACACTAAATATCTTGCCCAGCAACAACAGTACAGCGGTGGGTAACGAGAGATTTAGAGGGATTTAAATTTGAGGCCTAGTATTTAGGCGCTGGGTCACCGGTATGGATTTAGTGACAGAATTAGACTTGGAAATGCACAGAAGCGTGTGTGTGAAGTTATTCTGAATGACCCTATGTGCACCTTCAATATTATATACCCTTTTAGGGATAGATTTCAAATAGCTCTGATATAGCAGAAACCACTAAATTATGAAATTGCTAAATTGGGAATTGTACTTCAACCCAGAACAAAAAATGTGCTTTGACGGACACTAAATATCTTGCCCAGCAACAACAGTACAGCGGTGGGTAACGAGAGATTTAGAGGGATTTAAATTTGAGGCCTAGTATTTAGGCGCTGGGTCACCGGTATGGATTTAGTGACAGAATTAGACTTGGAAATGCACAGAAGCGTGTGTGTGAAGTTATTCTGAATGACCCTATGTGCACCTTCAATATTATATACCCTTTTAGGGATAGATTTCAAATAGCTCTGATATAGCAGAAACCACTAAATTATGAAATTGCTAAATTGGGAATTGTACTTCAACCCAGAACAAAAAATGTGCTTTGACGGACACTAAATATCTTGCCCAGCAACAACAGTACAGCGGTGGGTAACGAGAGATTTAGAGGGATTTAAATTTGAGGCCTAGTATTTAGGCGCTGGGTCACCGGTATGGATTTAGTGACAGAATTAGACTTGGAAATGCACAGAAGCGTGTGTGTGAAGTTATTCTGAATGACCCTATGTGCACCTTCAATATTATATACCCTTTTAGGGATAGATTTCAAATAGCTCTGATATAGCAGAAACCACTAAATTATGAAATTGCTAAATTGGGAATTGTACTTCAACCCAGAACAAAAAATGTGCTTTGACGGACACTAAATATCTTGCCCAGCAACAACAGTACAGCGGTGGGTAACGAGAGATTTAGAGGGATTTAAATTTGAGGCCTAGTATTTAGGCGCTGGGTCACCGGTATGGATTTAGTGACAGAATTAGACTTGGAAATGCACAGAAGCGTGTGTGTGAAGTTATTCTGAATGACCCTATGTGCACCTTCAATATTATATACCCTTTTAGGGATAGATTTCAAATAGCTCTGATATAGCAGAAACCACTAAATTATGAAATTGCTAAATTGGGAATTGTACTTCAACCCAGAACAAAAAATGTGCTTTGACGGACACTAAATATCTTGCCCAGCAACAACAGTACAGCGGTGGGTAACGAGAGATTTAGAGGGATTTAAATTTGAGGCCTAGTATTTAGGCGCTGGGTCACCGGTATGGATTTAGTGACAGAATTAGACTTGGAAATGCACAGAAGCGTGTGTGTGAAGTTATTCTGAATGACCCTATGTGCACCTTCAATATTATATACCCTTTTAGGGATAGATTTCAAATAGCTCTGATATAGCAGAAACCACTAAATTATGAAATTGCTAAATTGGGAATTGTACTTCAACCCAGAACAAAAAATGTGCTTTGACGGACACTAAATATCTTGCCCAGCAACAACAGTACAGCGGTGGGTAACGAGAGATTTAGAGGGATTTAAATTTGAGGCCTAGTATTTAGGCGCTGGGTCACCGGTATGGATTTAGTGACAGAATTAGACTTGGAAATGCACAGAAGCGTGTGTGTGAAGTTATTCTGAATGACCCTATGTGCACCTTCAATATTATATACCCTTTTAGGGATAGATTTCAAATAGCTCTGATATAGCAGAAACCACTAAATTATGAAATTGCTAAATTGGGAATTGTACTTCAACCCAGAACAAAAAATGTGCTTTGACGGACACTAAATATCTTGCCCAGCAACAACAGTACAGCGGTGGGTAACGAGAGATTTAGAGGGATTTAAATTTGAGGCCTAGTATTTAGGCGCTGGGTCACCGGTATGGATTTAGTGACAGAATTAGACTTGGAAATGCACAGAAGCGTGTGTGTGAAGTTATTCTGAATGACCCTATGTGCACCTTCAATATTATATACCCTTTTAGGGATAGATTTCAAATAGCTCTGATATAGCAGAAACCACTAAATTATGAAATTGCTAAATTGGGAATTGTACTTCAACCCAGAACAAAAAATGTGCTTTGACGGACACTAAATATCTTGCCCAGCAACAACAGTACAGCGGTGGGTAACGAGAGATTTAGAGGGATTTAAATTTGAGGCCTAGTATTTAGGCGCTGGGTCACCGGTATGGATTTAGTGACAGAATTAGACTTGGAAATGCACAGAAGCGTGTGTGTGAAGTTATTCTGAATGACCCTATGTGCACCTTCAATATTATATACCCTTTTAGGGATAGATTTCAAATAGCTCTGATATAGCAGAAACCACTAAATTATGAAATTGCTAAATTGGGAATTGTACTTCAACCCAGAACAAAAAATGTGCTTTGACGGACACTAAATATCTTGCCCAGCAACAACAGTACAGCGGTGGGTAACGAGAGATTTAGAGGGATTTAAATTTGAGGCCTAGTATTTAGGCGCTGGGTCACCGGTATGGATTTAGTGACAGAATTAGACTTGGAAATGCACAGAAGCGTGTGTGTGAAGTTATTCTGAATGACCCTATGTGCACCTTCAATATTATATACCCTTTTAGGGATAGATTTCAAATAGCTCTGATATAGCAGAAACCACTAAATTATGAAATTGCTAAATTGGGAATTGTACTTCAACCCAGAACAAAAAATGTGCTTTGACGGACACTAAATATCTTGCCCAGCAACAACAGTACAGCGGTGGGTAACGAGAGATTTAGAGGGATTTAAATTTGAGGCCTAGTATTTAGGCGCTGGGTCACCGGTATGGATTTAGTGACAGAATTAGACTTGGAAATGCACAGAAGCGTGTGTGTGAAGTTATTCTGAATGACCCTATGTGCACCTTCAATATTATATACCCTTTTAGGGATAGATTTCAAATAGCTCTGATATAGCAGAAACCACTAAATTATGAAATTGCTAAATTGGGAATTGTACTTCAACCCAGAACAAAAAATGTGCTTTGACGGACACTAAATATCTTGCCCAGCAACAACAGTACAGCGGGGGTAACGAGAGATTTAGAGGGATTAAATTTGAGGCCTAGTATTTAGGCGCTGGGTCACCGGTATGGATTTAGTGACAGAATTAGACTTGGAAATGCACAGAAGCGTGTGTGTGAAGTTATTCTGAATGACCCTATGTGCACCTTCAATATTATATACCCTTTTAGGGATAGATTTCAAATAGCTCTGATATAGCAGAAACCACTAAATTATGAAATTGCTAAATTGGGAATTGTACTTCAACCCAGAACAAAAAATGTGCTTTGACGGACACTAAATATCTTGCCCAGCAACAACAGTACAGCTGTGGGTAACGAGAGATTTAGAGGGATTTAAATTTGAGGCCTAGTATTTAGGCGCTGGGTCACCGGTATGGATTTAGTGACAGAATTAGACTTGGAAATGCACAGAAGCGTGTGTGTGAAGTTATTCTGAATGACCCTATGTGCACCTTCAATATTATATACCCTTTTAGGGATAGATTTCAAATAGCTCTGATATAGCAGAAACCACTAAATTATGAAATTGCTAAATTGGGAATTGTACTTCAACCCAGAACAAAAAATGTGCTTTGACGGACACTAAATATCTTGCCCAGCAACAACAGTACAGCGGGGTTAACGAGAGATTTAGAGGGATTTAAATTTGAGGCCTAGTATTAGGCGCTGGGTGACAGGTATGGGTTTAGTGACAGAATTAGACTTGGAAATACACAGTAGCGGGTGTGTGTGAAGTTATTCTGAATGACCCAATGTGCACCTTCAATATTATATACCCTTTTTGGGATAGATTTCAAATAGCTCTGATATAGCAGGAACCACTAAATTATGAAATTGCTAAATTGGGAATTGTATTTCAACCCAGAACAAGAAATGTGCTTGAACGGACACTAAATAACTCGCCCAGCTACAGCACTAGGGACAGATTTAGCTGGAGATAAATTTGAGGCCTAGTATTTAGGCGCTGGGTGACCGGTATGGATTTAGTGACAGAATTAGACTGGGATATGGCCAAAAAATAAACAGACTATTGCTGGTTAAATGCACTTGGTGTGACAGCTTCACCCTGATGTAGGCTTTAGCCAAAAAACAACCACACCATTGAGGGTTAAATGCACTTGGTGACAGGCGCAGCTTGCCCCTGATTTTGTATATGGCCAAAAAATGAAACAGACTATTGCTGGTTTAAATGCACTTGGTGTGACGCTTCACCCTGATGTAGGCTTTAGCCAAAAAACAACCACACCATGAGGGTTAATGCACTTGGTGACAGGCGCAGCTTGCCCCTGATTTTGTATATGGCCAAAAAATGAACAGACTATTGCTGGTTAAATGCACTTGGTGTCACAGCTTCACCCTGATGTAGGCTTTAGCCAAAAAACAACCACACCATTGAGGGTTAAATGCACTTGGTGACAGGCGCAGCTTGCCCCTGATTTTGTATATGGCCAAAAAATGAACAGACTATTGCTGGTTAAATGCACTTGGTGTGACAGCTTCACCCTGATGTAGGCTTTAGCCAAAAAACAACCACACCATTGAGGGTTAAATGCACTTGGTCGCAGCTTGTGCTGGCGCACCACAAGACACAAAATGGCCGCCGATCACCCCAGAAAAATGAGACTGACAAACGGTCTGTGCAGCCTAAAAACAGTGAGCAATTGAGGATCAGCAGCTCAATGATCCACAGCTGCAGATCGATCAGTTAATCAAGTCCTTTGGAGGAGTTAATCTGCCTAATCTCGCCCTACTGTCGCAGCCGCAACCTCTCCCTACGCTAATCAGAGCAGAGTGACGGGCGGCGCTATGTGACTCCAGCTTAAATAGAGGCTGGGTCACATGGTGCTCTGGCCAATCACAGCCATGCCAATAGTAGGCATGGCTGTGATGGCCTCTTGGGGCAAGTAGTATGACGCTTGTTGATTGGCTGCTTTGCAGCCTTTCAAAAAGCGCCAAGAAAGCGTCACAAAAGCGCCAAGAAAGCGACGAACACCGAACCTGAACCCGGACTTTTACGAAAATGTCCGGGTTCGGGTCCGTGTCACGGACACCCCAAAATTCGGTACGAACCCGAACTATACAGTTCGAGT